>NC_136910.1:33298389-33604245 GCF_949606895.1 Notothenia rossii
ACTGCATTTAGTAGATATGACTTAATACATGTATTTAATTACTTTATTTTAATTACTTTAAATTAGGCCATCCCTATGTAACACACAACAACATAAAGTATGAGCTCTTCTCATTACATTTTTATTTTGTTATGATAACACATTAGCGTTCTAACACAGTTTAGAAATTCAGCGTTATGAGCCAGTGATTTAAAATAACATAACAAAACATCTCTGATAAAAAAGAAATTCAATGTAATATACTGACTTACATATCTTATTTATTACAAGACTTATTAACAACTGTCTATTAAAACAACTGAAAAATGAATTAAGCATTTTATTTCTATTTCACTTTTCAAAACAACTAACACAGACATAAAAAAACACCTAAACAGATTTAAATAATAAATAAAAATTGATAAGATAAGACAGTAAATAAAATGTGAGAATAACTGATTGAAGAGAGAAATCAATCCTGAATAAAAACAAATAAATAAATAAAATGTGTTTTCAGAGATATTTGTCAGTAGGGGCTTGGACTGTGAGCCGTAGGGCCGCCGGTAGAAGTCCTCGACCAGACCTAAATATGGAGTGTGGACTGCTACTTGGAGAAGGTCCCAGTTCACCTCCTGGGCCTGCCGTGGTGCCCTTGAGCAAGTTATAAAACCACCAACCCCTGGATTGGGAGAAATTGCTCCCCCGGCACTGTACAATAGCTGCCACTGCTCCTAGTACTAGACTCCTGGTACTAGGATGGGTTAAATGCAGAGAACACATTCCACTGTGTGTGTTGTGTGCTCTGCACGTGTGATCATTAAAGAAGGTTTCATCCCTCCCCAATTCTATTCTTACCCTGATGATCAGCTGTCAGGGGATGGATGTGATGCACATGTGGCAGAGAGCTCGATCTCTCACACTGCTCCCATCACCAGCAGCAGTGTCCGGGCACGTCTGACGACACAACGACCCACACATGCATATGAAGGCTGAGGGAGGAAGGTGATAATTGACACACCTGAGGATCTGTCTCCTCTGATCCAGCTGAAATACAAACAGAAAGGGGGGGGGGGGGGGGTTAATGCCCCTTTTGATAAAGTGATGTGCTTTTAAACCTTTTCTCTTCAAACAATTCAGGCTCCGGCCACACGAGGACGAAAACGGTCGTTTGCGTTACTGTTTAGTGTCATATAGACCATTCGGCCACACGAGGACGACCGAATATGACAGTGAACAACTGCGGAAACGATAACGGGTCCCAAGGTGGATAGAACGGCATACGCAAAAGCTGTGGGGGGTCCAACGGCTCCGTGTGTGCGCCCTATACGATCATTTTCTGATAATAATGACGCGATAGAGAGCCGCAGTGACGCGTCGTAAAACCCGGAAGTAAGTTAGCATTTTTAGCACTTCCGGTTCCTTCCTCAAAAAGCAATGCATTTTTTCCATAGGGTTTTGGAAAATAGCTCGAAATAAGGTCTGTGGTTGACACAAATTTAAGAGGTAATTGACGTTTTGTTCTACGACATTAAATACATCAGCAGTGACCCCACTGGGGATTTTTGAAGAGTTTACGTGTCTGAAAAACGATGGTTGTTACCGAATGGCTGAATAGGACTACAGAAATTGTCGAGGCCGTTGTACGTCATTACGCCGAACACGTAAACACTCCCGCTAAGTTTGTTTTCCCCTGTGTTCTGCTTAAAAGCAAGTACCTGCCTATCTTTAGTATCTGTATATCTATATCTGACCATTAGAATCTGTATTTTTGAAATTGTCATTTTTAACACCGTAGTTTTACAAATTATAGAATAATTAATTACCAGTGTTTCCAATTTTAATCGGCAGTTCGTTTCGTTTGCTAACGTTAGCTAAAGCTAGCGCTACTAGTTAGCTACGCAATAGTTTGTTGCTTTGCTCCGGGTTGCAGCCACAGGTCTTCCGCATGAAACGTGCTTGTTCTATCGTTTCCCGGCCAATGTTTTCCAAAGGAGAGTCTGGATTCGTGCCATGAGGTAAGCTGACGTTACATTTTTGTCCATGTCACGGTGAAATGTAAATAATGGGTAGTGACTGTATCGCCGTTATAGAGATGGCGCTGCTGAAAAGACCGCAACACAAGTAAAGATAATGAATACATCCTATTAAAACCTGTGTGCTTATATGATAAGTCTTATTAGTACAAGCAGCATAACGTTTCACCATGTAACTAAAGATTGTAGTCAGGGAAATCAGTTTGACATATTGAACTAATAACAAATCACCTCTGGCTGGCAGAGAACTCTCTGCTCCATAGCTTCTCTTGGACGTAAAATCACATTTATATTCAATTTAATATTCCATCCCTCACATACTTTTGTATATATAATAACTTATATTTTGTTTTTCTTGTTATGCTGCTGCAACACAAACATTTCCCAAATTGGGATCAATACAGTAATATCTTATCTTAATTAATTAAGAAATATAACTATTATAATTAGTGTAGCAGCTGACACCTATTTTCAATATGGATTAATCTACCATTTATTTCTTTAGTTCAATTTTGATCTATAAAAATGTCAAAATAGTGAAAATGTTCACGAGACTTATCAAAGTGCAAGGTTATATCTTTAGATGTTTTGTTTTAGCCTATGTACTGTATGTCTTAATGCTCTTACAGTATATGTGACGGTGTGACTTCCATGAAACTATATTTTATATCTTCCCAACAGACGAGCTGACAGAAAACCTAACACTCTAACAACCACAACATTGCAAAGGCGAGTAAATGTAAATTAAAAACAATTCACAATTTTATTATTTCTTCTTCTTTCTTGCAGTGAGGTGAAGCTGACCTTGCACTTGGTGCCAGTAAGGATGTTCCTCACGCAGGCTGAATGTTTCTCCTTCCTTACTGACAAAGAAGCCCTTGATTTGCAATGCTTCACTAATTGTCATTTCCCTTGCTCCGTAGGGACACTTTACCTCAAGCACAGCAGAAGACCCTACCAGACCATCTGGAGATGCCCCCAACAATCCTGATTGGGAGAGCCACAAATCTGACTCATGGACCTGCATCTGAGTTGCAGTGGTGAAAGCCCTGACGCCCTCACATTCATTCATAGTCCCCCACTGTACAGACAAAACACCATCAAGGGCCTGTTGTTGCCTTAGCACCCTGGCAATAAAGGAAGCAGTCATACGCTTTGACCTCAGGACAGCTCCAAAGTTGCTGGCAGTCAACCTTCCTTTCCTGAACAAATGCCAGTTTGGGCTGGTTCGCTGACCAGTGGTAGCCACCTGAATTGCCCTCTGTTGCTCTTCAGACAATGCAATGCTTGCCACAATTGCCTCAGGTCCCTGATGCCCAACAGATTTGATCATTTCAGGAACAGTAAATGTTTCCAAGCTGTAGTGTTCCTCTTCTGGCTCGGGGGAGAGAAGCCAAGAAATTCCTGAGAACCTGCCCCCGAGTCTGTCCCTCAGCCAGTCACGATCTTCGGAGGTAGGCTCTCTTGTCAGCGGGTTAAATTAGTTATTGGTTTCAACAGTCACATTAAAACAGTTACTAAATCAGCTTACTATCACCTAAAGAACATATCTAGGATTAAAAGACTAAAGTCACAGCAGGATTTGGAAAAACGTGTCCATGCTTTTATCTTCAGTAGACTGGACTACTGCAATGGTGTCTTCACAGGTCTCACTAAAACATCTATTAGAAAGCTGCAGCTGATTCAGAACACCGCTGCTCGAGTCCTCACTAACACTAAGAAAGTGGATCACATCACTCCTGTTCTGAAGTCTTTACACTGGCTTCCTGTGTGTCAAAGAATAGATTTCAAAAATACTGCTGCTGTTTATAAAGCACTGAATGGTTTAGGACCAAAATGCATTTCTGACCTCCTGCTAAATGATGAACCATCCAGATCTCTCAGGTCTTCAGGGACTGGTCAGCTTTCTGTCCCCAGAGTCAGAACTAAACATGGTAAAGCAGCGTACAGTTATTATGCTCCAAATATCTGGAACAAACTCCCAGAAACCTGCAGGTCCGCTGCAACTCTGACTACTTTTAAATCCTAGCTTTTCTTTTTAATGACTGATTTTAAATGCCATTTTCTTAATGTCTTTCATTTTTTGTTAAGCACTTTGAATTGCCTTGTGTTGAAAAGTGCTATATAAATAAACTTGCCTTGCCTAATAAAGATTTCATGTGACACATAAAATTGATTTGTTGATGGGAATTAATGTGAATAAATTAACTCGGTCTTAAAAGGTTAACGGTACTCTTGCTATCACTACTCACCGACACTATAAACCTTGTCCCTCATGCTAGCCCTGACAACACCGGTAAGCACACTTTTATCTAGGCTGCACTGTAACGTGTCCTGACTTGTAGTGGTTCTCTCCTCTATCTACACTCTTCTTGTCATCTTTGTAAAACGATATCAGACTGGTAATTTACACAGCCATGACTTCTAGTTAAATTCAGTATGGCTAAAATGAAAAGCTTTGTTAAAATATGCAAGCACGCGAAAGTCAAATTCAGCTTTATTGTCAAAAATTCTACATGTGTTATACATCCAGAAATATCGAAATATCGTTTCCCACAGTGTGACATGTATACATAAAACAAAAAGGGCCTAGATAAACGTGGTATACATTAAACAAAACGGGCCTAGATAACCGGGGTATACAGTTTAAAATGTTAATATATTTAAAGTTTTCAAAGTGCAGTTTCAGTGCAAGTCAGTTGAAACGATCTTAAGTTTGCGTGACGTTGAAGTCGTGCGACCCTGCTGCTGTACTGGCTTGTAGTTCGTTTATAGCATAACGTTAGCATTTTGCTTCTGCCGACTAGATTTATTATTCAAAAATTATAAAAGTAGGGTTGACATGTGGATATTATCCGGCTGAACAAAACGTGATCCATCTCTTAAATATGTGTCAACCACAGACCTTATTTCGAGCTATTTTCCAAAATCCTATGGAGAAATTGCATTGCGTTTTAGACGAAGGAACCGGAAGAAGTTTACTTCCGGGTTTAAGGACGCGTCACTGCGGCTCTCTATAGCCCCGCCTCTCCACACCTCTGCTACTCACCCCCGCGTCAAGGTAAACTGCACACTGAATTCAGATTATTTATCTTTCTCTCGATATGGACATAAACGCGAGTGAAGTCTAATCTGACAGGACGGCGACACGCAGCTCTGCTCACCTGCAGCTCCTCCCGCTGTGATGCAGCGGTGAACGGAGCAAAACAAACACTTCAAGTCAGATCATCACCCTTAGCTATTTTAATTACCTCTCAAACTACCTAAACTAGTTATAAATATGTTTATTTTTACTGTCGGCGGGGTCACTCATTACTGGATCAGCTGCTGCTTGAGACAGACACTGACGCTCAGTGGCGGAGCTGGGGGGTGGCTGGGAGTGGCCATGGCCACCCCCAGCTGAATAGAGAGCCGCAGTGACGCGTCCTTAAACCCGGAAGTAAACTCCTTCCGGTTCCTTCGTCTAAAACGCAATGCAATTTCTCCATAGGATTTTGGAAAATAGCTCGAAATAAGATCTGTGGTTGAAACATATTTAAGAGATGGATCACGTTTTGTTCAGCCGGATAATATCCACATGTCAACCCTACTTTTATAATTTTTGAATAATAAATCTAGTCGGCAGAAGCAAAATGCTAACGTTATGCTATAAACGAACTACAAGCCAGTACAGCAGCAGGGTCGCACGACTTCAACGTCACGCCAACTTAAGATCGTTTTAACTGACTTGCACTGAAACTGCACTTTGAACATTTTAAACTGTATACCCCGGTTATCTAGGCCCGTTTTGTTTAATGTATACCACGTTTATCTAGGCCCTTTTTGTTTTATGTATACATGTCACACTGTGGGAAACGATATTTCGATATTTCTGGATGTATAACACATGTAGAATTTTTGACAATAAAGCTGAATTTGACTTTCGCGTGCTTACATATTTTAACAAAGCTTTTCATTTTAGCCACACTGAATTTAACTAGAAGTCATGGCTGTGTTAATTACCAGTCTGATTTCGTTTTACAAAGATGACAAGAAGAGTGTAGATAGAGGAGAGAACCACTACAAGTCAGGACACGTTTCAGTGCAGCCTAGATGAAGGTGTGCTTACCGGTGTTGTCAGGGCTAGCATGAGGGACAAGGTTTATAGTGTCGGTGAGTAGTGATAGCAAGAGTACCGTTAACCTTTTAAGACCGAGTTAATTTATTCACATTAATTCCCATCAACAAATCAATTGTATGTGTCACATGAAATCTTTATTAGGCAAGGCAAGTTTATTTATATAGCACTTTTCAACACAAGGCAATTCAAAGTGCTTTACAAAAAATGAAAGACATTAAGAAAATGGCATTTAAAATCAGTCATTAAAAAGAAAAGCTAATAAAATAAACATTAAAAGAAAAATACATGGATAAAAGTTAGAGTGCAGTCTAAGATATTAATAGTTCAATTAAGAGCAGCGACAAAAAGAAAAGTCTTCAGCCTGGATTTAAAAGTAGTAAGAGTTGCAGCGGACCTGCAGGCTTCTGGGAGTTTGTTCCAGATATTTGGAGCATAATAACTGTACGCTGCTTTACCATGTTTAGTTCTGACTCTGGGGACAGAAAGCTGACCAGTCCCTGAAGACCTGAGAGATCTGGATGGTTCATCATTTAGCAGGAGGTCAGAAATGCATTTTGGTCCTAAACCATTCAGTGCTTTATAAACAGCAGCAGTATTTTGAAATCTATTCTTTGACACACAGGAAGCCAGTGTAAACACTTCAGAACTGGAGCGATGTGATCCAATTTCTTAGTGTTGGTAAGGACTCGAGCAGCGGTGTTCTGAATCAGCTGCAGCTTTCTAATAGATGTTTTAGTGAGACCTGTGAAGAGACCATTGCAGTAGTCCAGTCTACTGAAGATAAAAGCATGGACACGTTTTTCCAAATCCTGCTGTGACATTAGTCTTTTAATCCTAGATATGTTCTTTAGGTGATAGTAATCTGATTTAGTAACTGTTTTAATGTGACTGTTGAAACCAATAACTAATTTAACCCGCTGACAAGAGAGCCCACGTCCGAAGATCATGACTGGCTGAGGGACAGACTCGGGGCAGGTTTTCAGGAATTTCTTGGCTTCTCTCCCCCGAGCCAGAAGAGGAACACTACAGCTTGGAAACATTTACTGTTCCTGAAATGATCAAATCTGTTGGGCATCAGGGACCTGAGGCAATTGTGGCAAGCATGGCATTGTCTGAAGAGCAACAGAGGGCAATTCAGGTGGCTACCACTGGTCAGCGAACCAACCCAAACTGGCATTTGTTCAGGAAAGGAAGGTTGACTGCCAGCAACTTTGGAGCTGTCCTGAGGTCAAAGCGTGTGACTGCTTCCTTTATTGCCAGGGTGCTAAGGCAACAACAGGCCCTTGATGGTGTTTTGTCTGTACAGTGGGGGACTATGAATGAATGTGAGGGCGTCAGGGCATTCACCACTACAACTCAGATGCAGGTCCATGAGTCAGATTTGTGGCTCTCCCTATCAGGATTGTTGGGGACATCTCCGGATGGTCTGGTAGGATCTTCCGCTGTGCTGGAGGTAAAGTGTCCCTACAGAGCCAGGGAAATGACAATTAGTGAAGCATTGCAAATCAAGGGCTTCTTTGTCAGTAAGGAAGGAGAAACATTCAGCCTGCGTGAGGAACATCCTTACTGGCACCAAGTGCAAGGTCAGCTTCACCTCACTGCAAGGAAGAAGAAATAAAAAAAATTTGAATTGTTTTTAATTTACATTTACTCGCCTTTGCAATGTTGTGGTTGTTAGAGAGTTAGGTTTCCTGTCAGCTCGTCTGTTGGGAAGATATAAAATATAGTTTCATGGAAGTCACACCGTCACATATACTGTAAGAGCATTAAGACATACAGTACATAGGCTAAAACAAAACATCTAAAGATATAACCTTGCACTTTGATAAGTCTCGTGAACATTTTCACTATTTTGACATTTTTATAGATCAAAATTGAACTAAAGAAATAAATGGTAGATTAATCCATATTGAAAATAGGTGTCAGCTGCTACACTAATTATAATAATTATATTTTCCCTAATTAATTAAGATAAGATATTACTGTATTGATCCCAATTTGGGAAATGTTTGTGTTGCAGCAGCATAACAAGAAAAACAAAATATAAGTTATTATATATACAAAAGTATGTGAGGGATGGAATATTAAATTGAATATAAATGTAAAATGTACATGTGATTTTACGTCCAAGAGAAGCTATGGAGCAGAGAGTTCTCTGCCAGCCAGAGGTGATTTGTTATTAGTTCAATATGTCAAACTGATTTCCCTGACTACAATCTTTAGTTACATGGTGAAACGTTATGCTGCTTGTACTAATAAGACTTATCATATAAGCCACACAGGTTTTAATAGGATGTATTCATTATCTTTACTTATGTTGCGGTCAGTGCTTAATTTGTAAATCATAAGGTGCCAGAACGCAAAGTACATATGACAGCTCAGGGATGACGAGACGCGTACAGGTCCCGGAACGTATACAGAAAAGGTGCTGAAAACAACATGAACATGTCCACTTGCAACGCTGTGGGACTTACAAGCCTCAATTTCAAATAGTATCTATGGTATAAATGTTATGACGATAATTTAAAAATGTTTAGGCTAGTACGCACAACATAGGCAAATGCCCACATCACCACAGGTGGGACTTCAGTATACAGCCAGCAATTAATTTCTCAACAGGTTTAACGTGTAAAAAAAATATTTATTAGGCCTATTCAAAGATTGGCACGGCGGCCTATTAATAGACAGTATGTTTGCTCACCATATTTAGTTGTTTAAAACACCCCACATCACGAGCATATCCGGATTGTCCTCTATCTCTTTTTTTCTGCTTTTACTGCGTGTGTCTGTGGCAGTTCTGTGTCCTTTGGCCACCCAGGACCTCACGTATGGGACTGGATTGAATTTAGCCAGGGGGGGTCCAACAAGATTTAGGAAGAGTAAAGATGACATGGTGGATGTGAGCAAAGAGCTACGGTTGGGAGTGCAAATCAAGTTCATTTGAGAAAATCCGCGCTCACATTCAGCACTTGCAATGGGAATGCTGTTGACAGCAACAAGTAACTCCATCAGCTCATCGGGGGTGTCTTTACCATCTGACTCTCTGTACGTTCTGTAGGCCCGTATGACTGCGCGCGGGTTGGCAATGTTGAAGCGCTGACACAGTGACTCGACCTCAGTCTCTCCATACAGCGCACCTGCGTCCTCGGGCCAGTATTGAGCGTAAAGCACCTTCAACTCCTCAATGAACTTGTTATATCCAGTTTTATCTGGCATCCGGCCTCCTTGAGATAACATACGGTCCTCCAAGTTCTTGGCCACAGTTAGAAAAAACTGACCTGTCGCTGGACGTCCCACACTCTTCTACGCTCAATGCGCTCTCCTCTCCTACTGAATCTTCCTGCTGTAAGCCAGCTGATGTCGCGGTTCCGCTCGCCTCTTGCTCCGGCTGTTGTACCGGGCTAGTTGATGCCAGGGTACCCACCCGTTGCTGTTGGTGGTCCACCTGGCTGACGGTAGCTGGCTCCTGTTCCGGCTGGCGGTAAACCTGACCCGCTGCCCGGGCTTGGCTAGCTGTCGGTTAGCTAGCTGGCTAGCTGTTGCGGCGCTAACCTCCTCCTGGTTTTGACCATCAACATGACCGCTGCAGCTGCCCTCGTCGCTGCTTGTGGAGGCTTTTCTGACTCGTTTTGAAGTGTCTATTACCTCTTCCTTCTTTTTGAAGAAAGACAGTAAATTTAACTGTCTTTTTGACATGCTTGCATTGAATCACCGTTTCTTCCTCTCTGCGACGTGCTCCTCATGTGGCGAATTTCAAAAGTGAAAGACGTTTGTCCGTTGGTCCAGCTTTTCAGTGCGTCAACACAGATCTCCGACTCTTTCAAATCTTAATCTTAATAAACGACATAAAATTCTTGGGATTTTTTCTGTAAATTAATATATGCATATTTTATTTCATTTTAACCATTTTTATTTTTTATTTTTTGTGAGAGGTACCGGATCTGCCCAAATAGGTGCCGGAACACAGGGTGGCCAAAATGAAGAGGTGCCGGATCCTGTTCCGGCAGGATCCGGCTCAAATTAACCACTGGTTGCGGTCTTTTCAGCAGCGCCATCTCTATAACGGCGATACAGTCACTACCCATTATTTACATTTCACCGTGACATGGACAAAAATGTAACGTCAGCTTACCTCATGGCACGAATCCAGACTCTCCTTTGGAAAACATTGGCCGGGAAACGATAGAACAAGCACGTTTCATGCGAAGACCTGTGGCTGCAACCCGGAGCAAAGCAACAAACCATTGCGTAGCTAACTAGTAGCGCTAGCTTTAGCTAACGTTAGCCAACGAAACGAACTGTCGAGTAAAATTGGAAAACACTGGTAATTAATTATTCTATAATTTGTAAAACTACGGTGTTAAAAACGACAATTTCAAAAATACAGATTCTAATGGTCAGATATAGATATACAGATACTAAAGATAGGCAGGTACTTGCTTTCAAGCAAAACACAGGGGAAAACAAACTTAGCGGGAGTGTTTACGTGTTCGGCGTAATGACGTACAACGGCCTCGACAATTTCTGTAGTCCTATTCAGCCATTCGGTAACAACCATCGTTTTTCAGACACGTAAACTCTTCAAAAATCCCCAGTGGGGTCACTGCTGATGTATTTAATGTCGTAGAACAAAACGTCAGTTACCTCTTAAATTTGTGTCAACCACAGACCTTATTTCGAGCTATTTTCCAAAACCCTATGGAAAAAATGCATTGCTTTTTGAGGAAGGAACCGGAAGTGCTAAAAATGCTAACTTACTTCCGGGTTTTACGACGCGTCACTGCGGTTCTCTATCCTGGCCACCATATTGGCCACCCCAAACACCCTCACCACGGGGGCCCAAACAATTTTAGAACATTCAGAAAAAAATGTTTAAGTAACCTTTCATCATTCATCAATAATTAACATTAATATAACGTTATATTGATAATGTACTCACTAAACTTACAATTCATTTAACTTATTTTCTTCCAAAGGTTAATTATCCAAAGCCTCTGTACACCCCCCTCTATTTACATTTAATGGTTTGGTCCCGCCTCCGCCTCCTAACGGCACTTTCTAGCAGAGAGTTAGAGCATGTGAGCAGGGATGCTAGTACTTACGTGTGTGCCATTGCGACAGACAAAACTAGTCTATTCTGAGAGATAGATGTATCCTACTGTATGGGCTGATTGTGCGTTAATCTGTTGGTAATGCCTTGGGGTTCCAGTGGGAGGGATCACTGCGCTCTTCCTCACTCGATTCAGACGAGCGAAGGCGGGAGCTGCGTGATTGTATGCCTTCACTTCTCTCACTCACTATTTCCCTTTTTAAGGTAATTACAGTATACAAAGCACTATACATCTATCAACCCATGTTATATATGTCATCTGTATTACATCACCGTGGTTCGTTGTGAGAGGAAAGTGTGTATTTTGCACTTTGTTGTATTGTTTGAAGGTTCTTGCTAACTGGCTAACTTTGTGGTCATTGAAGCTAGCTGCTGTATACCTTGTGGTGCCGCTGAATCTGACTGTTTGTCATGTTATTAGCAGCTAAGCTAGGCACTGTTGCATTCACATGTCCATACATATGTTTTTTACCACTGTTAAAGAGCTAAAGATAAAGGAGAATTTAGTCATAATTATTGGTCCTGAAATTTGAGTATTCATTGTAAATGTACAAGCTTCATTTTAAAGATGGCTCGATTCAGACGAGTGAAGGCGGGAGCTGTGTGATTGTATGTCTTCACTTCTCTCACTCACTATTTCCCTTTTTAAGGGTACAACACCATGTCTCAATGACTCACAAAGTCAGGCTTTCAAAAAGAAAAGAAAGGAGAGAAAGAAAAGAGAGAGGGAATAAAGGAAGACAGTATGTCACCCAGTATTTCAAGAGAAAAGGTGAGTGTGGTCCATGAGTGGTGGAAATTAGTCTGTTAGCTAAGCGTAGTCCATTGTAAATAATATTGTTTATGTTTTTCTTTTTACGAAGCTGACATTAAGTAATGTTAATATCTATATAGAAAATGCAGAGGTTTTTAATTTCACTTTGAAGGAGGTGAGCAGCATTGTGTTGAATTACATGCCACTTAACATATCTGAAAGGAGACTGGAATACAATATATATATATCAAAACAAAAAGCTAACATCTAATTTCAATTATACATTTCAAACACAGTATTTTCCCACATATTTAAGTTATATTTATTTGGATTGATGCATTCGTGTTGAGAATGTTCCATTCAAAAATGTTATTATTAAAAAGGCATTTACACCAAAAAGATGACTATTGAGATATATTGTCAGGAATGTTAGTCTTATATGTATGCTCCAGAGGGCAGGACCTATACATACATTTACTACCCGATAGCATTGTGAGGCTGAACAAAAGGACCTTTTGACTATGTAAATGTAGTCTTTTAAAAAACAAAAACATTTACTGACTTTTTTGGATAGCTTAAAGTAATGTTGTAAGATTACAACCGGGGGCCTTCAGGGTTAAGGGCTATAGTTTATTGTTATTTACTTTAATATGTTTATTCTTAACCAATAATTGAATTTAAAAACTGTTATTTAAATGATGTGTGTGTGTCTCTGTATTCCTGATGATACACTGAGAGAATGAGCTCATAGGGCTGCTGATCACCATAAGCTAAACAGTCGGTATATTGCACTACATTTGTATAATGTAAGCACTGAATATGATTTGATCTATTCCACCACTTAATCCCAAATAATGTAGAGGTGTGTTGTAGGTGCCTTAAATAATCCCTTGTTTGTATTTTTATGTTCATATAATAGTGATTTCAATGCCACCCCAAAATGATCACTGGTTCCATCCTGGCCACCCCACTGAAAATATCCTGGCTCCGCCACTGCTGACGCTGTCCGAAGAGAGGGAGGAAAAAGAGAGGCTCCGTGTATTATATTATATACATTTGTTATTAATTTGTTTTAAAGCTCAATAAATAACAAAGAAGACCTTTGACCGGCAGTTTTATAATTTTGTCCGGAAAATTTAAACTTTAACACACGTTGACTGGCGAAAAACTCAGCCCGGTTCCCTCGGCCCCCACCACCAATATGGTCTAGCTGCGGCCGCGGACACTACATGACACTACACGACACTACACGACACGCCCACCTGACACGACACTACGGTGGCTGAGAGGCACTACCGTTAAAAGCGAATTGACGACACTACACGACAGGAGGAGAGGTTTTGGGGTTTAGGTTTGGGAGGGAGGAAGGAAGATTAGGATTAGGTAAAAAGGTAGGGAGTGGTTAGGGTTAGGATGGGGGGAAGGGAAGGGTTAGATTGAAGGGAGAGAAGAGAACTGTTACCCGGGAAACAGGATGCAACGCGTCATCTGTGAAGCTCCGCCCACGTTGAGCTCCCGCCCACATCGAACTCATTGAGGCACTGCGCACTGCAGTGAGGGGCTTCTTCTCCGCGGCCGCAGCTAGACCCTTCTCAGCCACCGTAGTGTTGTGTCAGGTGGGCGTGTCGTGTAGTGTCGTGTAGTGTACTGTACCGTCCGCGGCCGCAGCTAGACCCTTCTCCCCACCGCAGAGAATAAACAGAAGGGCAACCATGAAAACCATGCTTCTTCGCTGCTTTTGTGGAGGAAGTTACAGTGCCACGTACAGGCTCCTGCACATGTACTGCAGCTTCTCCAGCGGTTGGATCTAAACAGCGCTGTCTCGTGTGGACAGACACTATCCGGTGAACATTGCGTGTGGACGGAAGCTTTTTTGCGATTAAGTTTGCGTTAATCCTATGCGTTTAGCCGTATGCGTCCTCGTGTGGCCGGGGCCTCAGTGTGAGCTCTTCACTGAACATCGGCAGAGACAGAGGTGTGAAGCAGATTAAAACTTTTATTCGCAGGAACAGGTTGGGGATGCAAATGGACTGTTTTATACTATTAACAGGAAAACCCGGTGCTTTTCAAGCTCCAGCTCCGAACCGGGTTTTCCTCTTCACACCGCAGCAGAGCAGCCTCTTAGCTCCGGAATCCGGTTCATTTCGAGAACCAAAAAATGGTCCAGCCAGAGCAAAAGCACCGCATACGTCACGCTTACGTCGAGGCGGGGGCAGGGGCAGGGGCGGGATCAACTCCTGAACAACAACAAAAAGCCGGCGTTTTATCCAGTTTGTACACAACGATGGAGAAACTTAACAAGCAGCAGTGTTCCACTGAAGAGACCAGCTACCGACTGGGAATTTGGTCTTCCGAAGAGGTACAGAGGAAGCTGGAGCACAATCGGCCATTGTTGTTGTTGTCGGTGTCAGCTGTGAGGGGTTTCCACGCGGTTTGGCTTTATGAAGCAGGCACGCAAATGGTTACGTCATGACGCAAACGATGACGCAATGACGCAGCACCAGTCGGAGTCTGGGCAGTGTGAAAAGAGCCGGAGCTAAACCGAAGAACCGGTTCTGAACCTGAAAAGCTCTAGCACGGAGCTTGAACCTGAGTTGCGTTGGTGTGAATGAGGTAAGAGGGAAGAGGCTGTGTGAATTACTTTACATTGTGGATAAGGGTGGATAGCCCCCATTGTTCTGTGTGTCAAAATGAAAGACAGCCCACGCACCTATCAATCATCAAACCGTGGGGTCTTATTTCATTACGTGTTGATTTCTATCAACACGTAATATTGTATCGATGTATATAGAGATGTACTACTACAGTAAAAGTATTCTCCGTCGGGACTTCCTGCAACAACACCACGCCTTTATCGTGATTCTGATTGGCCCGAAGACATTATCAAAGATGTTTTATCGAGAAGACCATCACTACGTGACAAAAGTTTTCAAAACCGTTTCTAGTCTTCGGTATTTCCAGACAAGTGGCTGCTGAAATCAATCTTACTAACTGCTGTCTGTGCAATTTACTCCGCGCGAGTTGGCGGACTTTATTTTGCTTACTTTAACATCATTTTTCATGGTGGGGCTAAGCCATTTTTTGGTATGGCTGTATCCTACCCCAGCCATACCCTGGCGCTACTACTGGTCACCAATAATGTCTACAATATGTGGAACATGTTGAAGTCAATATGAAGCAGAGTCCTGCATCGGGTCGGGTACCCGACGGGCAGTGCTTGAATTGGGCCGGTACTCACCGGTACGCAGTACCGGCACTTCTGATTTTTACCCATGTGGTACCGGCACTTCTTACTGAGTACCGGCAAGGTGGCGGTACTCAGTAAAATGCCGGTACTCAGCCGCCGGCAATATACGTATATATTGTAAACGCAACGCAGCGCAAATGTGGGTCTGACTCTGCCTCACAGAGGGTGACTGGCTATCTACATGACGTGGCCTGCCGACATTGCCACTTTCATACAGATCATACTAATGCCCTCGATTGGTCTCTGTGTGTCATTCAAGCTCGGGAGGGTGTGTGTTGGTGTATGTGTGGCGCGAGCGAGCGAGAAAGCGCGCGCACCGGTTACGTGTATTGTTGTTAGCATCTGGTGCTAGCTAGCTGCGCTAACGGATATAAGGAGCTGTTTCAACAACAAGGTGGAGGGAAAGTCCTTTGCTGTCAGACTGAGAGGCTGAAAACTACAGCTCTGGTGAGGTAAATTACTCTCTGAGTCTTTAGATAGTTAACTTAGTTTAAGTTATCTCAGTGGGTCTCAAACGGTTCGGTCACCATTTATGTAAACACATATTTCCATTTGAGGGGGTAGTGATTAGTAAAATATGCATGAATAATACAAACAAAATGTTAACTAGGTAAAAAAAGGTAAGATAAACTTGTTGAGAGCTAAAACTAGTCTTTGCTGTTGCCTCAAAGAGGAGCAGGGGGGAGAGGAGGGAGACAGGAGAGGCCGATTCAGGAGCCCAGACACACTCACAACTATAAATGAACCAAAAACAAATAAATAAACAAGTTTCAATGTTTTTTCATATTGGATATTGTATGTTATTGGTTATGGCCATGTACTTATGATTTTATGATTATTTAAATGTATACATTTTTTTTTCATATGGGTGTAGTCTCTTTATTTCCCCCTCAAAATGCACCAGATTGATGCATTTAACTCCAACATTCAAAAACAAATCTTACCGGGGGAGCATGCCTCCGGACCCACCTAGACTAGAGGGTGTCAGGTCCACTCCCCACTTATAAAAATAGCACTTTACCACTGCACCCCCTCTAATCTCAGATGCACCCTGAGTCATTTTGTTTAAGTACAGTGAGCCTTTCTAAAATATACAGTAAAGAGACAAACCCACCAGCATTATAGGATATACTATGACTTTGTGCCAAATACTTGTTGCTGATTTAGAGTACTGGCACCTTTTTTATTCCAATTCAAGCACTGCCGACGGGTGACCCGCAGAAAAGGTGATTCGCGGGTGGTATTTTTTCAAACGCTTTTTTACGGGTTCGGTTCTGGGTAAAACAAAGATGATGCGGGTCGTTGCATAATAAATATATAAAAATAATGATAATTTAGTTTAATGTTTAAATCCTCAGACCTCTCCCCCGCTGGACCGCGCATAATCATAACCTCTGCAGCGCATCAATCTGCTTCTGAGCGTGCCACATTCGAAATGGCTGAGGTGAAGCTCTCTAGCGGAGAATACAGCATTTTCAATAACACTTCCTCAAGAGCGAAATCCAACGTCTGGGAGGTTTTTGGTGTCATCCTAGATGCAGAAAATAACCAACATCCCAGGCATTTTTAGACAAATATGCAACTGCGTGTGTTAATAATTACACGTTTTCACTGCTCATATATATGCGGGTTCGGGTCGGGTTGCGGATCCTGTGCCGACGGGTCGGGTTGCGGAACTAATTGGCAATATGTGCGGGTAGCGGGGCGGGTTCGGTATTGCACGTCGCGGGTGCGGGGAGGGAGCGGGTCTTGAAAATCAGACCCGTGCAGGACTCTGATATGAAGTCTCCATCAGACGGAAAAGAATAGGCTGAGACAGTCTGTTAAACTCCAGTGACCACGTCATTAGTCTGCTGCTCTAATTATGTCAATTGGAGTTATGACATCATCGTGTTCCATGACACAGGTGTTTATATTTTAGCTAACAACGTGTCCAGAGATCAAATGTTTCCATTGTGATTAGTGAGAGCAAAGCATTCTCATTGTTCTGAATGAGAGATAAACCTGTTACATGTGAACGTTTAGTTGAAGAACCGTAACAGCTATCGGTGAAATTTCAAAGCGTGAAGCATGTCAAGGAACTTGAGCATCTGAAGTGTGCTTTTTGTGTACTTTCGGGTTAATAATGTGGCGTTTTTGGCAGATTAACTAAAGGTGTGCGGCTGCTGTGGTGGGGAAAGGTGAGGCTGAATTTACAATGGGTTTTAATGGAGACATGTTGAAATGTTTTGTCACTTCATGCCCTCAAGAGGCATTTTGTTTAATTATTTTGCTTAATTTTTTTTATCTGTTTTCCTACGTTTGTCATGAAAAATTATGTCTCAGGAATGTAGGGTTTGGGAATTATGGCAGGTTTAAAAGAAAAATATGAAGCCAAAATTAAATCTGTCCACTCTAGTTTATGACATCACGCACTCTAAAATCTGAAGAAGGCCTCTTTACCAAGGTCTGAACAATGTTTAATATCTCTAAAAGTATGAATCAGATTTAAAAGTTGTGTTACACGAATAATGTCAGAAAGATGTGTAACATTTTAAAGTTGGAATGAGGTTTCTGAGTGAAAGTAAGAAGGAGCAGTTAGCAGTTGAAGTTGCATGAAGATTGTTGAAGTCTGAAGAGTTTCTCCATTGACTTCCACGTTAAAAATGTGAATTATTATGGGATGTATCTCTGGAATTATGCAAGTTATGAATGATAAAAGTAATAGCCATCGATTCCCGACCGAGCTGAACGTTTTGATGTTTGAACGGAGTTTCTGCGATGTTCAAACAGCGATGTGGGAGGAGAAACAAGTGGACATGGAGAATTACATGAACTACATGTTGCTAAATCCACCGCGGGGCATAAACAGAAGGGTTAGGGTTAACATTACCATGGCAACCATGCTCGGGGGTCTTCTTCGCTTCTTTTGGTGTATTTTGTGGCAGAAGTACAGCGCCACTTACAGGCCCGGCATATGTACTAAAGCGTCTCCAGCCAGGGCTGGACTGGGACAATAATGGCGCATTTCCACTGCAGGCCTCGCTTGGCCTCACTTGGCCTCGCTCGGTTTGGTTAGGCCTTATTAGGCCTGGCTCACTTTAATGCTGCGCTTCCATTACAGTTTAGGAGCTGGGGCAGTAACTATAGTAATGCAGTGTAGGCGGAGCCGTGACATCATCTTCAATGAGCACCTGTGAGCACCCCAGAAAAAACAACATCAGCCGTTAGCTGTTTGCATTCAAGCTCCTCATATCTGTTCAGAAACTAGACAAAAGTTAAACAAGTACAAACCACTGACTACCTGTGTCATGGCGAATACAGTTGCTGGTTTATTTATGTCTGTATAGGCCGTTGTGAGTGTGGACGGTCGGAGCATATAGCCTATATTGCGTTAGCTTAGCCGATCTCCATTTAGACAACAAATCAAATCAAGTTTTATTTAGCATATTTTAAAACGATTTTTGGTCGAGCCAAAGTGCTGTAGGCTACATATAATAAAAATAGCCTACAGTAAATACACTTTACTGCAAATACAACAGCACAGTTTGTGCAGAATATCAGTATGAGAAAAGGACACCCTCTGTTCTTAGACCCTCACATCGTACAATGAAAAACCTCCGGAGAAAAACCCACAGTTTAAAGGGGAAAATGAGAGAAAACCTCAGGGAGAGCAACAGAGGAGGAATCCCTCTCCCAGGACGAACAGACGTGCAATAGATACCGTTTGTAAATCAAAGAGATAATACATTTTACAGCGTAGGTAGACCAAATGTTTGGAAATGCATGTGTCTATAATAGGAAGATCACGCATTTTAAAAGGTTTTTCGCCTGCCGTCTGTCTGCAGACTTGTCAAAGCATTAATTCATGGTTTTTACTAACCGGTATCAATATATGTTGTTACGGCATCATTTTGAAACGTTTATTACAATTAAATCACGGTCAAATATGTTCATCTTGTTGTAGTTGTAGCCCCCTTGACAGCGATTCTCTCTCTAGTTTAGCAAACTCAGCCCGACTCAGCCCTGTTTGTTGGCCTCGATAGAACCACGATTTAGTCGGGCCAGAAAAAAGGTGAAAAAGTAGCCCCGGGCCAAAACTAGGCCAAGTGGAAGCGCAACCAAAAACGGGCCCCACACGGCTCGGCACGCTTAAAGCGAGCTCCGTGCTGCAGTAGAAACGCGCCATAATTCAGGCCGGGAATTATACACCCAGCCAGGCCACTACCAATTTTTTGTGCCATTTTGCTGTATTTATTTGTCAATATTTACAGCGTTGCTGCCGGTTGCTGCCCATAGTGATAGCCCTCTAGTTGAAATCTACTACCCGAAAAAATAAACATATGGAGATGGGTTACTATTTAAAAAAAATTGAAAATCTATTTAGGAACCTATTCATGTGAATATATTTTAAGTGGGGGTGGACCTCAAATCCTATAGGGGGGTCCATGGACATGCTCCCCCGGTAAGATTTGTTTTTAAATGTTGGACTTAAATGCATCAATCTGGGGCATTTTGAGGGGGAAATAAAGAGACACCCATATGAAACAGAACTGTATACATTTAAATAATCATAAAATCTTAAGAACATGGCCATAACCAATAACATACCATATCCAATATGAGAAAACATTGAAACTTATATATTTATTTGATTTTGGTTCATTTATATGTGTGAGTGTGTCTGTGCTCCTGAATCAGAATGAATTAGACTAAGTTAACTATCGAAACACTCAGAGTCCTTTACCTCACTTGAGCAGTAGTTATCTCTCAGTCTGACAGCAAAGGACTCTCCCCCCACCTTGTTGTTGAAACAGCTCCTTATATCCGTTAGCGCAGTTAGCTAGCACCAGATGCTAACAACAACAATACACGTAACCGGTGCACGCGCTTTCTCTCTCGCTCGCTCGCGCCACACATACACACCCTCCCGAGCTTGAATGACACACAGAGACCAATCGAGGGCATTAGTGTATGATCTGTATGAAAGTGGCCATGTCGGCAGGCCACATCATGTAGACAGCCAGTCACCCTCTGCAGGCCACTTAACAGGCCAGGCCATCGGGAAACCTCCCGGTCCTCCCGATGGCCAGTCCGGGCCTTACTCCAGCGCTCCCGAGCGGTCTCGTGTGAGTGGAATACTTTTTTGATATCGTATTCGGTTCGTTTGCGTTTCGTATGCGTTTGCGTGTAAATGGGATCTAACACTGAGGTCTGATAGTGGAAGAAATCATGTGGTCCTTGTTACGGAGAAAGGCTTTTTATCACCACCTCTGACCTCGCTGTATTCCTGCAGCCAGAAGGAAGGAAGGAGTCGGATGCTCGAGCTGCAGATCTGCAGAGCCACGGTCATACAGAGAAACCACACACTGTTGTCTTGCAATGTGCGCGGACCTCTCATGGTATTCGTGTGTCTATATTAAGCTTTGATAGAGTTTGTTTTTCGAGCTTTGGGTCTTTCCCCTCTTCAACCTTGTGAAACCATCGCAGAGCGTTTTCTCATGGTCTTACATTTTTACCCAGCAAAAACAAATATGTTGAGTAGAAACACAGGCTCGGATTTCAGGAGAGATAAAAACACAGCAGGCTCTGTAGCACTGCGGACCAATCAGCACTTTCTCATCAAAGCCCAAACAACACCTTTTCTTTCAAATCCTTTTTCACATCATTGTTATATGTTGTTTACACACAATACACAACCACAAAACTATATTTACAAATTAGAAACACTTCATATAAAAGCTACAGTATTGTAGTATTGTGTATAACAAGAAGAACAGCAACAACAACAACAATAACAACAATAGAAGAAGAAGAAGAAGAATAACAAAGAACAAGAATGTACACAGCTAAAATAAATACGTATGCAATATAATTAAAAGAGACATAAATGTAATTAAAAAATATGAACACATTTTACACTCTTAAAACGTTCTGTTTAAATATGCCCAAACTTGCTTAGCAACTTATTCCAAAATGTGATATGTAAAAAGTTCATCAAAATAAAAACAGTAACTAAAGGCTCTGGTAATTGATCGATTTCCAAAGTGAATGCTGTTCTCTGTCTCTCGAATACTGAGCTTCTAACACTGAATCTTTGGGGCTTTGAACTGACACTTTTTGTGACATCCAAATCATTTTAAATTGGAAAGGATCATTAGTTGCAGCGTGGATAGAATCAAACAATGCATTAGTATAGGCTAAAACTCAGGGACTTCTCTGTGCATTTTGTGATACGAGGGATGCTAAACCCCCCTTTATCCTCTCCAAGTGTACTTTGATAAAACGAACCACACCTTCCTCCTGTATTGAGGACGCAGCAGGGCATGTGTTGACAGCATGTGAGCGTGTGCCTGACAGATCTGACATTTTCTCACGGTGGGTCAGGTGTTTTCCTACTATCACCCTGCATGCCCGTGCACATCTCTTTTATTTCATACTTCCAACACTTATTTGCGTTTCTGTTATGCAATACATCTGGAGCTGATTCCTCACACTCCCTGTTTCCCTCTCCTTTCTCCCGGTGTTTCCCACAATACACACACCTCGGGAGATTTAGCCCCTTTTGGCGCGGATCCATTTGGCAGTCACACCAACAGAAGGCCAGCATGTGCGTGGGCTTCATAATAAAAATAATCTTTGCCCTGGGGTGCTGAAACTCTGCAGATACTCCCTGACAGTTTCACTTGCCCTGAGAGAGAGGAAAAATATTCTGGCACAGTCATGCACGCTCTGTTTCGAGGCAATGCCGTAACTGAAATATCAAGTAATGTCAGGCAAGGATGGGGTTTGATGAGTAGAAGCAGAGGTAGAGAAGTACTCAGATCATTTACTTAAGTAGAATTAGAAGAACCAGAGTTTAACAATACTCTGTTACAAGTAAAAGCCTCTACACCCCAAACTGACACCTCACGGCTTCTTGGCCATGTTTCACACTGGAACACACCGCAAAGACTTCAGCCAACGGCCAAGTTGCACTCAGCTCATGGGGCTTTCCCGAACCTGTGTCGAGAGCTGGAGTTAAATGAAATCTCAGGTTTGCCTTCATAATAGTTTGTTTGGGTCCCTCACTTCCGTTTAGCTTCTCATGCACTGATTCGCTAAGCTGAACAGCCAATCAGAGTGATTTCTTTGGCCGACAGCCTACCGATTCAACATGTCGAATCGGCGGCGGAAGGTGTCGGCACGGCCGAAAAGATACGACGGTGCAGTACACACCAAGACACACCAATCTGAGTAGGGCGACACAACGCTCATCGACGGCCCGACATCTATCGACACCGAAAATCGTCTTGGTGTGTAAGGAGCTTAAAGCTAGACCCTCCAGAAAAACGCGATTCTGCGATCGCAGAATTTACCGCATAATCAGCAAAATGGCGCATATTTTTAAAAGGCCGCATATTTATCAGAAGGCCGCATAATCCCCGCATTTTTCCACACAAAGTTGAGAAAAAAAAAGTTAACTCGTCTTGACGTGACGTCATCAGCTCGCGCATCACAGAATGTAAACAAAACTGTATAGAGTGAACGTGTGGAGCTCACACGATAGAGAAAAACACCAAGATGAAAAAATCTAATGCATCTCATTTACCAACGAACATTTCTACTAAAGACCGGGCAAAAAGTGGGGGGAAACTATTCTGCACCCCTTGCCAATGTGTGTTGGAGCATAAAAGAAAATCGACGGTGACGACCCACTTTGATTCATTCAAACATTCGAAAATGCTTTCTGCTGCTGCGGACAAGAAAGCCAAACAACTCACGTTCACCGAGGCATCAACCTCCAAAACCCTTTCGAGGGCTACAAGAAACGAAGTGAGTAGTCTACAAGATTGAAGCTGGTCAGATAAAGAAAGAGTAAATGAAAACAGAATGAGGCGGAGAAGTATGTGTGCGTGCGTGCGTGCGTGCGTGCGTGCGTGTGTGTGTGTGTGTGTGTGTGAGAGATTAAAATAGCCCAATTGCTTTTACAATAAATAAACATTGAATGTGTTTTATTGAATAGTAAAGGGGTTTAACGTTAGTGGCAGGTTGTGTGTGAGAGAGAATAAATAAGACAGCCCAATATTTAAAAAAATTGTTATTCTTTTCCCCCACATATTTAGCATATTTCGCAACTTTCCGCATATTTCGCAACTTCCCGCAATTTCACCGCATAAAATCACATAAAAACCCTGCATGTTTAATCGCATAATCAAGGATTTTAGCCCGCATAATCAAGGAATTTAGCCTCTATAATCAAGGATTTTTGCCCGCGTTTTTCTGGAGGGTCTAAAAGCCTCTTAAAGGTGGGGTATGTAATTTATTTCAGCAACACTTTTGTTATATTCCATGGAATGCTCTTAACCAGGCCCGGACTGGCCATCGGGAGGATCGGGAGTTTTCCCGATGGCCTGGCCTGTTAAGTGGCCTGCTGGCCTGAGGAATTTTCTTTTTTATGTATGTATTGTGAACGCAACACTGCGCAAATGTGGGTCTGACTCTGCCTCACAGAGGGGGACTGGCTGTCTACATGATGTGGCCTGCCGACATGGCCACTTTCATACAGACCATACACTAATGCCCTCGATTGGTCTCTGTGTGTCATTCAAGCTCAGGAGGGTGTGTATGTGTGGCGCGAGCGAGCGAGAGAGAAAGGCGCGCAACGATTACGTGTATTGTTGTTGTTAGCATCTGGTGCTAGCTAGCTGCGCTAACGGATATGATGAGCTGTCAACAAGGTGGTGGAGAGCTCTCTCTTGTCAGACTGAGAGACTGATAACTACAGCTCAGGTAGTCTAAGTTCTCTGTGGGTCTCAAAAGGTTTGGTCACCATTTATGTAAACACATATTTCCATTTGAAGGGGGATTAGTAAAATATGCATGAATAATAAAATTAAAAAATTTAACTAGGTGAAAAAAGGTAAGATAAACTTTTAAAACTTGATGAGAGCTAAAACTAGTCTTTGCTGCTGCCTCAAAGAGGAGCAGGGGGGAGAGGAGGGAGACAGGTGAGGCTGAGCACAGACACACTCACAACTATAACATACTTGGCCGTCGGCGGATGTCTTTGCGGTGTGTTCCAGTGTGACACATGGCCAAGAGGCAGGAGACGCGAGGTGACACAACAGTCGGGTCCGTCTGTCAGTTCTTTGGTGTCAGCTTGGTGTGTCCCTACCTTTACACACCAAACTGACACCAAAGAACATGTCCCGACGGAACGTCGCCTCCCGTCGCCTCACGTCATCTCACGTCTTGGCCATGTTTCAGATCATTAAAAATCATTATTGTCTTTTATTGTGATTGTAGTAAAGTGTTTTTATTACGTGTACAGCACTTTGGCTCGACAAAAAAATTGCTTTTAAATGTGCTATATAAATAAAACTTGATTTGATTTGATTTGATTTGATATAAGGCTCCGTTTACACGGAAACAAAAACTAACAGAATTCAATATCAAAAAAGTCTTCCGTCCACACGCAATCGGCTCAATAAACGTGTCCGTCCACACGAGACCGCTCGACCTGCTGGAGACGCTGTAGTACATATGCCGGGCCTTTAAGTGGCGCTGTACTTCCGCCACAAAATACACCAAAGCAGCGAAGAAGCCCTCCCGAGCATGGTTGCCATGGTGGCCTGGTTGCCCTTCTGTTTATTCTCCACGGTGGATTTAGCAACATGTAGTTCTCCATGTCCACTTGTTGCTGATGGTTGTGGTAGAGGAGCTGTAGATTTGGGTGAGCAGCAGAGGTGGGGAGAGGCAGGGCTCTGGCTGTTTCGGCGGCCTCTGTTTCTCTTTTTCTCCCTCCCCGAGGCGAGCCTGTGCTCCTGCTGTAAAAGGCAGGTGCACCGCACCCACTGCCACTAACTCTGAGCCTGGCTCTCGAGCAGGACGTTCAATCTCTCCGGTTAGTCCACCAGCAGATAAAAAACACCCACCTCTTCCGCCTCTTCCAAGGGACGAGGGAACCGTGCGGCAGCGTTTCCGTTTTTCCGCCGCTCAACATGTCCGTTAAAGTTTAAAGCTTCCGGACAATATTATAAAACTGCCGGTCAAAGGTCTTCTTTCTTATTTATTGAGCTTTAAAACAAATGAATAATGACTCTATATAATAATATAAGAATAATACACGGAGACTCTCTTTTCCTCCCCCTCTCCTGACAGCCCGTCAGTATCCGTCTCATGCAGCTGGCTGATCCAGTAATGAGTGACCCAACAGTAAAAATAAACATATTTATAACTAGTTTAGGTAGTTTGAGAGGTAATTAAAATAGCTAAGTGTGGTGATCTAACTTGAAGTGTGTGTTTTTCTCCGCTCGACGCTCCATCACAGCGGGCGGAGCTGCAGGTGATCATGCAGAGCTGCGTGTCTCCGTTTGACCCCCCAGAGCGTTCCGTCCGCAGATCTACCCACCTTGGGACCCGTTATCGTTTGAGGGTTCCATATCCGCGGTTCCGTTATGGTCTCGTGTGAAGGAACCGTCCATACGATAGAGAACTGTAGTGGATACAACCAGGGCCGTTTCTTCCTATAGGCGGACTATGTAGACGCATAGGGCCCCCGCCGCCACTAGGGGGCCCCCAAGCTGAAAGTAATTTTTTTTCTTTTTTTTTTTTATTCATCTAAAAAACTAAAAAAGTATAATTCATACACACAAAGATGAACACCATTTGTAGAAGCGGGAAGGCTGAAGCATAGCTTATGTAAAGTAGCCCTCCCATGCATCATCCTAATACAACATCGGCATTATTGCGTCAAAAACGTATAGAAATGAAGGAGTACAAATATATAAAGAAAACAGGAGAAAAAATTAAAGTTAAGGCAGGAAATTATTCATGCATATTTATATTTTTATATATACTGTATATATATACGAAAACTAGATATAGAGTCGTTTTATGCACATGTCAATAGCAGTTTCAACTATCTTTTTTTGGAAATGAAAATACTATATATAAATATATACATATGTACACATGTACTTGGCAAAAGAATAATAATAATAATATATGCGTAATTGCATATAAACATTGTGAACACTTATTTTCAAGTGACTTTTTTTACGTTCATATGTTCATGCTGTGGTTTGGAACTGCTTTTGAATAGTAGGCATTTTTTTTGAAAATGTTGTTCATAATCAGTACTGCTTTAAGCTGTACTATGTCAACACATTTTAATAGATTGAGTTTTTTTAAATATGGGAGTTGTGTGTTCATATTTACCAACACCACAGATAATTCGCAATAATTTTTTTTGGGATGTTATTATTTTTTGTAGATTTCTTGAGTACGTGTTTCCCCATATTTCGGAGCAGTAGTAAAGGTAAGGGAGAAATAGACTGTTATAAAGAGTATATTTTCTTCAAGAATGTTCTTAGTATGATACAAAGTACCTGTTGTTTTTGACAGTTTAGTCTGTACATAATTTATATGGTGCTTCCAATTGAGTTTTTCGTCAACAAGCAGTCCTAAAAATGTACATGCACCAACCTTTTCTATCTCGGTATTGCAAATCCGTATAATGCAGTCATTTCTACTCTCAGACTTTGTATTGAATAACATGTAATTTGTTTTGGCCACATTAAGGGATAATTTATTAACTGCAAACCAGTTACATAGTATTTCTAATTCTGCATTCACAATTTTAAGAAGATCGCCAAGATTATGATGGGAGCAGAGAATTCAAAGTTCAGGTTCAGCCTCAATATATTTGGGGAGAATTCAAATGAGCCGTCTTTATTTGTAGACAGCCAAGCCCCCTCCTGTGTTCGGTGAATCCAATGTAGGATATAAACATGACTAAACTGCAATGATAGCAAAGCTGTGGCTTGTGTTTTTGGGGTAATAAAGTCCAAATCATCGTTGGGCTGTCAACCAATAAGTGAAGTTTGAGGAAGATGAAAAATGTAAATTAAACATTGTTGAGAAAATGCTGCATCTCTTGCATTTATTGACATAGAGGAGCCTTATTGTTTACCTTTTTAATATCGTTTTTTGTAATTTTCAATTGCTTGGTTTTCGTGAAATTAGCCTGTTTTCTTATTAAAGTGTAACAGATTGATGCGTCTCCACAGATCATCTTAAAGGCTTCGGAATCCCCCCATTGTAGTTAAAAAACTCTAAAAACTAGGGCCTCCAAACAGCATCTTGCATAGGGCCCCCAAAAAGCTAGAAACGGCTCTGGATACAACTCGTTCCGTCTCCGTGTAAACATGGCCTAAAGTCTGATTTAAGACTTCAATTTTGTACTTAGGTACAGTACTTGAGTAAATCTACTTAGTTACTTTACACCACAGTATTCATGCGTCAGGATCATAGACTGGTCAGGATGCATCTCCAGAATAAGGATCCATGCAGCGAGAGTCAAACTGGAGCAGGAAGTGATCTGAATGTTTTTGATCAGAATAACAACATGAAAGCAGAATCAGAGGCACAGATTTGTGTAGCAATGAAACCAAAGCACAATGGACTTCCGTTTTCGTGTCTCAATTTGATTTCACACAAAATATAATGTTGTGTTTCTCCAATGTCAGCGATGGAAGAACCACTCAGATATTTTACTGACACAGCAATGTAAAAGGGAACATCCTGCATTCAAAATATATGTTACGTATAACTACAGAAGTATTATCAGGAACAAGTAACTTCAAGTATCAATAAATATATAATTTGTGCAAGATTATTTTAATGTTGTACCTTCCCGTATAACTGTGTTCTGCCTGACAACATGTCTTGTGTTACCAAAGAAAAACTAGAGCATACTAAAACCATCGCAATCAGCCTTCAGCAGTTTGATTGAGCTTGTGTAACAACTTTTTATGTATGTGTTTTGATAATTTGCTGGGCATTGCATTTATTGTATGGATTTTTTTTTAACCAGATAAAGTAGACTTAAAATAAAATCTATAGTAAATGAGTATAATTTGTATCAAAGTAAAGGTGGGACTAGCTTTTAGTGTTTGGGTGGACAATAGAAACAAAGCATCATATTTTATTAGCCAACCATTTGTAAAATCTTAAAGTAGTTAAGTGAAGTTAAGTGCAACAAATACATAATAATAATACATGGTATTTATATAGCGCTTTTCCTGGTGCTCTTATATTACCTCAGGTATACGTTCAAGAATAAAAAAAGAATGAAGTAAATGTACTTCCATCTTTTGGAATGTTAATAATTTCACTTTTGGACAGGGAGAGGGATGTCTATTGGTTCCTTCTGTGTGTGAGAGGCAGCTTTTATATGGCCTGAGGAGGAGGAGGAGTGAGGGGGGGGGGTGAGAGAGAGAGGGGGGAACTTGTAGAGCTGCCTGCAGACTTCATTGAGAACTCGGAAAGCGCCAGGCTAACATCTATGAACTGAGTCCTCTTCCAGACCCTTCCCTCTGTGTTCTGCTGGATTACCCTCCCTCCTGCTCGGATTTATAAGGAACACCTGGACCGACCTGGATCTATGCGAACCCTTCGCGGGAGTCAACGGCATTTTGTGAAGCTGAACAGGAGGAATGTATCGTTTCTTTATGAAACTAACATTTCTGATTCCTGCAATCGTCCTCACACAAGGTAAACTTTCACTTGTTTAAATATGCGCTGCAGAGGAGCATACAGCTGAATTAAAGTTTGAAAGAAGGTTGTAAATATCAGTACCGTGGGATTCTGAGCTGTTAAAAACGAACTGTGGACTGATCACAACTTGGAACCCCCCCAGAAACTTTAATGAAGTTACTTTGCTGGTGGGAATTTACAACAAGTGCATGAGCCAAATGCCGCTGATTCCCTCTGTGTGAACGTTTTTACTTTGTATTAAGGGTCCACAGGTATGTATAGGAAAGTAGGCTATAATGAGCACTTGTAACGCAACAAAAAGTTATACAAAAGTAATGGATCAAAACCTGTCATTTGATTGGCTGTTGTACCTTGGATTTGATCCCAAAGTTATAATAACATATTTAGATGTAGATTGTGCTGAGATGCGGTTTTAAATAACATGGGACATAATGGGAGCGGGTGCGTGTGTGGGGGACGCGTTAGGGGAGGGGGGGTAGGTAGGGGGACGACACCTTTTGTCTGTACGGTGGGAGAGTGTTGTGGGTGGAGGAGGTGCTGTTATTCCCGTCTGCCGATAAACAATGCCCGAGGAGAGTGTTTTATGGCTCGTGCTGGACTCTGATTTCTTTTGTCCCGCACTGAGCCCCGCAGCTGCTGCAGCTCTCTCCGCAAAAGCGTGCGCCCCCCCCCCCCCCCCCCCCCCCCCCCCCGCACCACACGCTCTGGACTCACCGGTGTCCACGAGAGGCTTCCCCCCCAGGACAACTGTGTAACAAATCAATTACAGATTAAGGATGTGTAGCCTACATTAAAATGAATGTTGTATTAAAGAATTTAATTCACTGAGGAAACATTTCCCATGTATTACAACTCCAGCTAATTCTTACAGTTTGCAGATTGCACAGTGGTGTGGAGTAACTAAGTACTTTTATGGTACTTGCACTTTACTTCAGTATTTCAATGTTATACTACTTTATACTTCTATTCCTTTACAATTCAGAGGTAAATAGTGTACTTTTACTCCACTACATCTAATACCTTTACAGATGTGGATGAATGATGTGAAATATAATCAAGTGTTAAATCAGACTTTAGTTCCACCTGGAGTAAATTCACAAGCTACCCTGCAGTATACAAAGTCATTCAAACTAGCTGCACCTTTACCAGCTTTGAGAACACTTTAATGATAAATCATTATAAAACATATCATAGATATTATTCTGAAATGGACCAATCTGCACAATGACTACTTTTACTTTTGGTACTTGTTGATGATAATACTTTTTTACTAGGGGTGCACCGAATGGGTAATTCTTGGCCGAAACCGATACCGAAAATAGGAAACGGTTGGCCGCAAACCGAATGCCGAAAGGCCGAAAATGATTAATAGAAATATATATATAAAATGTATATATTTTTTACCAATGTTGTTCAGCTACCTGATTATGGAAAAATAAATGATTATGGCAAAACTTAACTTAAATAATAATCATTAGTATGGGTCCATAAAACATTTATTCAGCACTTTTGAATGCATACAGTACATTAATTCCAAGTCAAGTGCATTTTCCTTTCTCTGTAGGATAACTACAACAAAGTGCATTCAGAACAAAGCCAAGGTGCTTTAAAACTGCATAAACATCTAGGCCAGTAGGCCTACAACAAAATAGTGTAAATAAAGACTGTAACAGCCAGGCCTTCAACAACAACAAATGCACCTATAAGTGCATGCATACAAATGTGCAAACTTGATAAATCCACATGAATGTAACTATTTACAAATGAAATTACAATTGAATTTCAAGAATCTGTAAATAAGTAGTAAACATTGTATAAAGATACATAAAGTGAAAACTGGATACAAAATCAATTACAAATTAAATTACAATTTCAAGAATCTGCAAATAAGGTGGTCTGTCCTCATGAGCAATGTAAACAACATTGTATCATTTAGATACCGAAAGTACAATATATTGAACACTGTGCTGCTGTCATTTCCCCCTAATGATAACCTGAGATGGTGAATTATAACTCACAATGAAAATTGTTCAGGAAAGTGGGTATAGAGTAGACATGTAGAACTAGATAAGCTTATGATAAGCCGGCCTTCTCTACTTATTAAGGAAAAGTGGGTTGTTCTTTTTAATGAACAGTAGCTTCTCTGCTTTATCAGCCATAAGTCTGTTCCTCTTCCCATCAAGCACATGAGAGGCAGCGCCGAACAGTCTCTCGCTGTCAGTGCTTGTGATTTGATCTTACTCCGCATATTTGTCCGGGTGTTTTGATTTCAAGTGGTGGAGTAATCCTGAAGTGGTGAAAGTCTTTGCAGTTACACCCCCTCGAGAAATGTCAGCTGAACACGTTTTACAAATCGCAATCCGCGCCTCTTTCTCTGATATTTTTAAATATCTCCAAGCGGCAGACATGTTGGCTGTGAGCCAGCCGCGAGCATGGTCGCACGCCGTGCTTGTCGCCGCGTTTTGATTACGTCATCACAACAACACGTTAGTTTACCAACGTAACCCTGTTCTCTGACATTCGGTGATATTTTTTCGGTGCTAGCCTTTTTAACCATTTTCGGCCGATAATTTTCGGCGGCCGAATATTCGGTACATCCCTATTTTTTACTTTTACTTGAGTAACATTTAGAATGCAGGACTTTTACTTGTATCAGAGTATTACACTCTTGTACTTATACTTTGACTCAAGTTCAAGATTTGAGTACTTCTCCCACCTCTGGTCTTATGAGTATTATTAATTTATTGTTGTGCTCCACAGGTCTAAAATGCTCCCTTCCCACTGAATCATGCCTGAATGGAGGACGGTGTGAAGGCAGCCATAATGGAAATGGAGAGTGCAAGTAAGTGCAGAGTCTGATGCAGCAGATGTTGAAACGCAGACCACCACAGAGCTTCCTGTTATCTTCTAGTCGTCTTAGAGGTGCAGTCTGGCGTGTTTTCTCTACTCGAAAGTGCTTTTTTAGGACGGGGGGAAAAGAAAAAAAGGGGCCACATATTCTTCCTTTTCATTCCAGCTTTTGAGAGGGCCCTGTGCCCAGCAACCAGGGGCCCTTGAGTTTGATCCGGGGCTGGTTTTGCTTCTGCATCGCTACAGGAGCCACATTTCTTTCTGAGGCTGCACACATTCCCCTTAAAAAAAAAAGATTCAGGAACTTTATTGTCATTGTTAAGGAACAACGAAATCTCTTTTGTGCCGGTCCCGTTGGTGCAACATATTTAGAAAATAAATAAATGTAGCTGCCTTTCAAATATATTAATAATGAGATATAACAGGATAATCATAAATAATACAGCTTAAATAACCATCCTAAGCATGATCATAACGTGTGCATACTTAGTTACTTTCAATATGCAAGTCTATCCTCTTCACTTTATCACACATAGCCATCGTAGCTTAATGTACTGGTGTACACCTCAGACTGGGATTTATGGAAATTGGAAAGAAGCACTTTTTTTGTCTGTTAAAGAAGTGAAGAAATACAAGTTTAGCAAAGAGTGCAGCTTCAGAGAGGTGAGAGAAGGGTAGCCTGACAAAAGCCCCCCACTCCCTCCTCCCCCGTTAATGAATGCAAGACCCCTTGCCCAGCAGAGTGAGGGGACGCGTCCATTCCTAAATCTTGTTTTTCTGTCTTTTCATGGGCGACAGCTGGGGCTCGCCCGCCGCCCGCCACCCATTGTCTCGCAGTCAGAATAATGCTGTGTGACTAATCTGAGTGGGGCTTCCCATCATGCCACAGCCACCACAGCACACACCAAACCCCTGCCATAACCCCCCTCCTTGCAAAAGGCTTGTCTCCTGCTTTCTGAATGGACAACCCCAAACCCCCCCCCCCCTCCACCCCTAACCTTACCCTGCCTGTGATCTCCATTAAAAAGCCAGATGGCAGTGAAATGTAAGTGGATTGGATGTCAAGAGAGTCGGATTAATTGGAATAAAGTGCAGACATTTAAAGGCAAACAAGTGGGAATGGAGGCAGATTGTGGGATATCTGTTTGGACTTTGCGTGTGTATAACAGTTTAATAGGTGTGATATTTAGCTGAACTATATATGAAAGTGTGTGAGTCATCAAGTTATTGTGCAAGACGACAAAAGACAACTGGACATTGTCATTCCTGAAGAAATTGTTGTGTGAATGCTGAAATGCTGATGATGAAGTTATTACAAAAATGTGAATGAATTATGGTTAATACTTTCTGGGAATGTGAATGTTCTGAATGTCAGGAGTTATTGCAGTGGATTCCTTATCGAGCTGAGGGTTGTGATGTTTGAACAGAATGTCTGCCACTCATACATTTGGAGTGTGCTTCTCAGCATTCACACCAAACAAGCGGAGGATGGAAAATATTTGTTGCCCTTTTTATAGTGATTTCTAGCTGTGGTAGCCTTATTTTATTATCTGTGAAGAAGAAACTCGGGGGGGCCTGGTGTCTCCTCTGGGCTTGTGGTCAAGGGACAAGGGGGAGCCATTCAGAGCCCCATACTGCTCGCCCAGGGCCACCTATTTCTAATCTGCACACGCCACACACTCCATACACACACACACACACACACACACACACACACACACACACACACACACACACACACACACACACACACACACACACACACACACACACACACACACACACACACACACAGACCACCGCACATGTGCACTGCAACTGGTCCCCCCCCCCCCCCCCCCTCCACAAAGCTGTTATTTTGGTCTCCATCTCTACTCAGTTCAATTAAAAACAGACAGGATAAGAGCATCACTTTCCCTCTTCCTCCTTGCTGTCCCTGCAGCCATCAGTCACCGGAGGTACAGACAGGGGTCAGGGTGTAGCGTCTCTACTGAGGGGGTTAGGGTGGCAATAACCATTGTTTTCTAGATTCATTTATTCGTTTGGTCTTTAATGTGTCAGAAAGTAGTGAGAAATAGACCCAAAACTACTCACATTAACATTGACAACAACAGGGTATCTCAAATTCAGAAGAAAGCAGCATTTTCTGCCATCTTCGCATAAAAATTCATTTTTTTGCAGATAGTCACAATATTTTATTTCTACTCTTAAAGGGGGCTTTTAAAAATATACCTCTTATCCTTACTATATATATATTTTTTCTCGATAGGAGAAAAATAGTCTCACACTGCAATAATAGTGAGAGCAATGCCACACAATTGGGTCATGGTTGAGATATTGTGACCTAAAATTGTTCCTGTTAAAAGTAGGCGTCACATTGTTTTAAACCCACTTTTGTGGTTCTTGGCCCCTGAGTCATACTCTGATTTGGAGTTTTTTGCAGGCATGCAACGACTCAGATTTGAGTGGTAAGGTATAGATTTAAATCCTCTTGCAGCACAGTTCCCACGAGTGTGAGCGCAGAGGGTAAAATCACTTGCTGGCATAGAGAACAAGGTTAGGCTTGGTGTAAACTGTGGTAATCAGATGTCTTACAGATGGATTTAGGGGGATAATAATCACTTCGAGGCTAAAGTGGTATTCCATTGTCCCCGTCCTTAGGAAAGGATGTCTTTCTGTCCTTCCTGCTTCTAAAGTTAGACAAACAAAAACGTTTTCAGGCTGTCCAGACAGGTTGTTATTCTATGAATCATAGTGCTAATAAATTAGACTCTGTCTTTGGAAAAACATGTCATGGGAGGGACAAACACAGTATCAACAAACAGTATGTCTTTTTTAATCCTTACAAAGGAGAGTGTCTTTTTCTTTTTTTTGAAGACATCTCATCAGGTTTGTCTTCAATTGCCAAACTATTTTTAAAGGTTGCTGTGCTTTAAAAGAAACCCAAACTCATATTTATGCCTCAAATCAATTGGTCACAAGTAATGGCTTCAGTGAGGGGCCAATCTGAATCAGATCTAAATTGTCTTACATCATGTTGTGGTAATATCAGACGCACAGAAACAACAGCGAGCCGGCGTAATAGGGAAGCACTCGCTCATGATTCTGTGAAGTGAAAGGTTATCTGAAGGTCTGGGGCTTCCTGTTTCCCATGCAGCTGAAGCCGCTCGCTATGCAGGCAGCTCTGAAAGCATGTGGGGGCACAGAGTCACATTTTTAGTTTCCATTTGTGGGACGGTGATGGGGGCACGGTGAGGTTGAGAGGTTGCTGCCCCTCGAACACCGGCTTTTTTTCACGGGCCGTCTGACTGCTGATGCGTCTTTGCTGAAATAGACCCTGTTTTGGTGCAAGGTGCACGTTAATAATAAACAAAGAAAACATCTCAACTGTCTCGCTGCGTGGTTCAAATACCGCAAGACATCTGACAGAAATAGACCCGTGGCAGAAAAACTTCAGTCTGTTGCGGTGTGTGTCCGACCTATGTGACCTTGCATGGAGCTGTCTGGTGTTGCATATTGATGTTAAAATGTCTCACACATGAAGACCGTCTACAGCACCACTGAGGAGACGTTCCACTCTCATTCAGGGAGGAATGCTGCTCTTCATTCGTCCTCCTACAGGATTACGGAGCAGGTCTCAGCTCCATGTGGGCTTAAGCCAATCAGGTGCACTCAGGCTGGGTCAAGTGGGCCTGTTGGTGTGGGGCTTTTATTGGGTCTAAGCTCTGAGGCTGCCACTCCCCTGGTTGGGCCCATTCCCAAGATGCCAGGCCAAGTTAGTAGTTGATTTCGAGTCCTCCAGTGTGGAATAAACATTAGATACGTGGACACATATTTCCCCACTTTTAGTGTCAGCGGGGCCCCAGAAGAGTGGGATCCTGTGCGCCTGGAGATCCTCAGAGCGGGGCGATCAAAGTCTTGTCACAGCGAAGAGATAAGAGGCCATTTGGCTGTAGTGGGTATTGACAGGCACAGGCACAGGCTGTCAAACGTAGAAACACCAGCCACTTTGGCATGTCAGGGTGCACCACGGAGCATGTGGAAATGGTGTGAACGGGTGAGAGGAATGCGTGTAAGTGCATGTTTTGCAGGATTAATCAAAGTTGTCAACTTTTAGATGAATCAAAAACTATTTTGGCATCTGGTTAATCAGTTTGAGTCATTTTTGTAGAAAGAAGAAGTGAACATGACAGTGATTCCTGCTTCTTCAATGTGAACACTTACTGGTTTTGTTACTCATCTATTAGAATAAACAGAATATTTTTGAAGTTATGGACAACACAAGATGCTTGAGCATGCCTGTATTGGGCTTTTCTGACATTACCAAGTGAGTTACAGCTTTGAAAATATCCATTAGAGGAAATGTTATCAGTTACTGCTCATTATCCCTAAAGTCCCCTTGTTACAAGTTAGTATTTCTGCTACAAGAGACAAGAACAACTGCGTAGAGCTGGTCCCATTTCAGCTCTAAAAGGAGGATGTTACATGTGATGTGCCGCCCTGATAAAGTGTGACCTGAGGTACTTTAGCAGATGTGTTGTCGCAGATGACGATTGTCAGAAGTGCAGCGGCAGGCAGGTGTGTTTCCTCCTGTGACTGTGAGGCGGGAGGTCTCCAGAACAAGGTCCACCTCTCCCACACACACACACACGCACGCACGCACGCACGCACGCACGCACGCACACACACACACACACACACACACACACACACACACACACAGAGAGACACGCACACACACACACACACACACACACACACACACACACACACACACACACACACACACACACACACACACACACACACACACACACACACACACACCCACCCACCCACACACACACACACACACACACACACACACACACACACACACACACACACACACACACACACACACACACACACACACACACACACACACACACACACACACACACACACACACAGAGAGACACACACACACACACACACACACACACACACACACACACACACTGAAGATACAACCCAGTGTTTGCTAACTGGGATATATTTGTGCGTGAAAGCGATCTTGCAGTCATTAGTCAAGCAGGTGCTCCCATAGGTGTCTGAGCCTCGTAAATCTTCCCACATCATTCTTTTGAGTGTGAGACAGGAAGTAGCTTAATCACTGCCAAAACAAACCAAGCAAGAGCCTCCTTTTTTCTTGATTCTCAGGATTTAACACCACTTAGCAACCACACTTTTTTTTTTACTTTGCAGTTTTGGAATAGTACAACTTGATAGACAGGAGAGATCTTGATAGGAACCCACTCTCCTGCATGTATTTACAGCTATTATGTAGCTTTTCACATGATCTCCTGTAGTATCAAACCCACTGATTCGAGTTCAGTCCCTTCCATGCCCGGTACATTTTTCATTTCCTTTCTCAAGAGCCTCACTGTTTTGTTCTATGTCTTATTCCCAGATGTGTACCCCAGGGGTCAGAGCTTGGCTAATGGTTAGACACATCCAATGGAACATCAGTTAACTGAGCAAAAAAAACGAGGAGGAATAAGAAGACACTTTAGAGAGACAAAGTAGTGAAGTGAGTGTTGGACATTTGAAAACATCTGAATCAGAATTCCTTTATTTGTCCTGCAACGGGGACATTGCCATTATTGTGCAGATAAAGTATTGTGCAGATAAAGTAAAGCACACGTTATTTATGGTTAAAAAAACACAATAAGTAAACAAATCAAATAGCAGATAAGTACACCATGGTAAAGAAAGTAGCAGTGTATATATAACTTTTTAAAGTGACCAGATACAAATAAAGAGATAGCTGGTACCGTCTACAGATTGTAAATACATCTTTATATTCACAGGCACTGTTATTGCACATCATCAGGGATCAGCAGTCCATGTGTGTGGTGGTCTACCACAGGAGATGCTGTTTCAAGACTCACCAATAGAATAATACCAACACATTGTCACTGGATGCCAATCGTAGCCATTTTCAGGACATTTTCCTCAGTTGCGGCATTTCCAGCGCACAGTAGGGGCTGGTCTTTGTGTCGGGGATAAAGTCACCCCGAGTGGCAGATGGTAGATCAGCCTCAGCGGGGAGAAAAGGGAGAGGGGAGAGAAGGCAAAGAGGCCGTCCCCACAGTCACAAAAGTGTTTGGGGTCAGAGGTCGGGGAAGCATCTGCTCCGGCCTGAGGGGACATTGCATGGCGGAGACAGAGACCTGTTGCCGTGGTGTGTGTGTGTTTGCTGCTTAGCTTTTCAGCGTGTGGGTGGATCTTTATCTCAGATTGGGCTGACTTCAGGACAAAGAGGATCTATTACAGTTAGTTAGCGTGGGATGACACACACATGGGTGCACACACACACCAACACAATTAACAACATCTGTTCCATTACTAGGTTTTATATGCAGAGGTTGAAGAAGTACTCAGGTCTTGTATTTGAGTAAAAGTAGAAGTACCAGAGTGTAGGAATACTCTGTTACAGTAAAAGTCCTGCATTCAAAATGTTCCTCAAGTAAAAGTAGAAAAGTATTATCATCAAAATATAGTGAAAGTAGCGACAGTAAAAGTAGTCATTGTGCAGATTGGTCCATTTCAGAATAATATATATGATATGTTTTATAATTATTGATCATTAAAGTGTTCTCAAAGTTGGTAAAGGTGCAGCTAGTTTGAATGACTTTGTATACTGCAGGGTAGCTTGTGGATTTACTCCAGGTGGAACTAAAGTCTGAATTAACACTTGATTATATTTCACATCATTCATCCACATCTGTAAAGTAACTGAAGGTATTAAATACATGTAGTGGAAGAAAAGTACACCATTAACCTCTGAATTGTAGTGGAGTTGAAGTACAAAAAATTGAAATACTAATGTAAAGTACAAGTCCCACAATATTGTACTTAAATACAGTACTTTAGTAAATCTACTTTACAACACTGTTGATATGAACACGGAGAATTCTCCTCAGTGTGTTTTCATGGTTAAGTGGAACAGGAAGCAAGGAGACTTCAAAGCAAACCCAAATGTTTTTTACAATCTTCTGCCAATTGCAACTGTCTGGGCTCCCTGTGGAGCTCATGGCACTGTTAAAACCCTCTGAGTGGTCTCACCTCACAAAGTCAACAAGGGAGTTTTTCAGCAGTCCCATGTGACATATAGGGAGTGCTGTAAAAAGCAAACAGCTGGGAGTTGTACGGAAATTCAGGATAGAAAACAGAGCAAAAGCAGAGATAGGAAGAATCAGAATCCGATTCCTCTAGTAGTCCTGCAGCGAGGAAATCTACAGCGCTACAGCAAAAGTGACATAGATAAAGGGCAAGCAATAAAAAAGAGTAGCTAACATGTTAAATATAGAGAAAATGCACACATTAGAAATAAATAAATAAAAATGAGTACTCATCCATTTAAAACAAAATGAGTAGCAGAATTTAGAATAGGGAAGTGGACATAATAAGGTTTGAGATACTATAAAGATTATTTGCACAGTAGAATTGCGCAAAAAGTGTATATATTGCCCATTGATATATATCACAAGAGGGAGAAAATATTCGGTACTAGTGCAGAAAAAAGGGATTGAGAAGAGGAAAAGGTAGGAACTAAAAAAGCGTGGGGGAGAGGACACAGAAGTTGCAACAGCTGACTTCACATGGGTTCTTTATGTCCCTGGAGAAGAGGCTGGCTTGTTCACACCCCCCATCTGACAAGGGGACAGAGGGGAGGGCTGGGGGAGGAAAGGAGGGATAAGGGGGGGGGGAGGAGTCCTGTCCAACAGCTGCCTTCATTAACATGCGCACCTGCTCCCTGTGGAGACACTCCAACAGATGCCCTCCCTCACACACACACACACACATACACACACACACACACACACACACACACACACACACACACACACACACACACACACACACACACACACACACACACACACACACACACACACTCATCTGCACACAGCTACACACTCACAAGCCCCGATTCAAACATAAACACTTCTTTCGCTGACGTTCAAAGATGACACGTGACACAGAGGACTTCCTGTTATCTTCAAGGATTTGAACTAAGAAGTCGTTTTTAATTATGGATTTGTCAATAGATTATTTTCTAAATGAATCCTTTGGTCTATTTAATAGTCCAAGGAAGACTCATTTGATTTCTTTAAATGTTTTTTATGCCAAATACTAAGGATATTTAACTTAAATAGGACTTAGCTTTTTTGTACAACATTTAAAAAAAAAGAACAACAGCAGGACAGCTGATCATCACAGCCTGAAAAGAGCTGTCTGTAGATTTGCATGAAATCACTTGAAGATGCCGAATGCTTTTCTGACAGTTGTTCCGTGCAATTATGCTCCTCCAATGTTTAAGCTGAGTTTTATTGGAGCCAATGTATTACTACCCAGATGCTGCAGAAGAGTGCGGCCGACCTGATTTCTGTGAGTTATGTGACTGTAGCAGCAGTCCATCCTTAGTGTGAATGTGAGGGCTTAGAGTGTGAATGCAGAGCTTCATTTAGGACATCCAGAGCTGGCCCGGACCCTTGATCTCTGCACTCATTCAGGATGAGTGTGGACAGCCTGGGAGGGAAAGGTAGATGGGAACCGCTGTGGACTGTTTAGCAGCGTCTGTTCTCCAACACTGTGTGTTCAGGGTTCTGAGGGAGTCTAATCCAGAGAGACACACTAGATCAACAGGCCGTTCCTGTCCCGCTGCACTGGGACTTTTCTGGGCGGGAAACTTTCCCCCCTCCCCTCCCCCTTATTCCCCCTTTTGTTTGGATAATTGCTCAGAGAGTTATACAAGAAAAAAAGATCCTCGTTTTCTAATCACCATTTCTTCTCCCTTCTCTAAAGACACACAATACAGACTGTTGTGCAATAAACCTGCAAGATAGATGGATAGAGAGATAGATAGATAGATAGATAGATAGATAGATAGATAGAGAGATAGATAGAGAGATAGATGGATAAAGAGATAGATAGATGGATAGAGAGAGAGATAGATGGATAGATAGATGGATAGATAGATAGATGGATGGATAGATAGAGAGATAGATATATATATAGATGGATAGATAGATGGATATATAGATAGAGGGATAGATAGATAGAAAGATAGATAGATAGATATAGAGAGAGATAGATGGATAGAGAGAGAGAGAGAGATAGATGGATAGATAGATGGATAGAGAGATGGATATATAGATGGATTGATAGATAGAGGGATAGATAGATATAGATGGATAGATAGATAGAGAGAGAGATAGATAGATAGAGAGAGATAGATAGATAGATGGATAGATAGAGAGAGAGATATAGAGAGAGATAAATGGATAGATAGAGAGATAGATAGATAGAGAGAGAGATAGATAGATAGATAGAGAGATAGATAGAGAGAGAGATAGATGGATAGATAGATAGATATATAGAGAGAGATAGATAGATATATAGATAGATAGATGGATAGATAGATAGAGAGAGATAGATAGATAGATAGAGAGATAGAGAGAGAGAGAGAGATAGTTGGATAGAGAGATAGACAGATATATATAGATATATAGATAGAGAGAGAGAGATAGATAGATAGAGAGATAGAGAGATAGATAGAGAGAGAGAGAGATAGATGGATAGATAGAGAGAGAGAGATATAGATATATATAGATAGATATATGCTTTATTGATCCCAAATTGGGAAATTCTTTTGTTACATCAGCAGTGTGTTCAGGCTTTACAATATTTGAAAAATTGAATAAAGTATAAACACAATGAAATGAAAAAATATTAAAGGTGTGTATGTGTATATATAAACATAGCAAAGGAAGAAAAGACATGTATATTATTATATATATTTTTAAAATATATTTATTATAATATATATTATTGGCTTATCGTGTCGATCTTTTTTATATTAATCGTTGGGTCTTTAAAACTGTTCAAGAAAGTCAAAATGTGATTTCTTAAAACGTCTTCTTTTAAATGTCAAAACCCAAAGATATTGAATTCTGTATTTGACAGAGGGCGCTTCACCTTTATGCACAAAAAAGCTAAACATTATTATTATTATCTTTATGTATTGGTTGATTTCCAGATCAATAATCATTTGGTTTAGAAAACTTCAGAAAAAAGTGACAAATATCAATCAATTTTCTCAAGTTCCATAATGATGTTGTTAAATGTCTGGTTTTGTCAGCCCAAAACCCCAGGAAATTGCATTTTATATGATTAAGCAAAGATAAGATAAGGTATACCTTTATTGATCGCTGTTAAAGCGGCCACAGAAGAAGAGGAAAAGCAGGAAAGCTGATCAATTGAAGGCTGATACAAAAAATGTCTGCCGATTGCTGGCTACTATTATTATTTCTTAAAAAGTGTTTTATTACTTATGTGTGCTTTTCTTTTTTATTATTGCTTTTTTTTGTATTCACTGTTAATGTCCCGCTGTGGGACTAATGCAGTGGTTCTCAAACTTTTTCTGTCAGGCCCCCCCTTTGGAGAAAAAAAAAGTCGGTCCCCCCCAACAAAAATAGTCACGTAATGGGCCAAGTTAACATTTATTAAAATACATCAATATGAGCGTGAGCCTTCCTTTGCTAGAACAGTGATTATAAAACAATGCTCCATAAGTCTGTGTGCTCAAAAGAATAAATACATAATACAATTGTGAATCCCTTTGCTAGAACAATAAGTTATAATACTTTGCCACTTTGCACTCTGTGCAAAAAAATGAAAAGAAAGAAAAAGCTGATATTTGGCAAAAAAGTGTGTCTTATCACAGCATTAGTGGCTGCAATGAGCCTGTTTGGCACTGCACATTTCTTCAAAACGGGGTTGCAGGCTCATTGGCGACGCCAGAGATTTATTTTGGGGTGCTGTGGGGTAGCTTGACGTTTCATAGAGGGTGCTCAAACATTTAGGGTTTCCTATTAATGTAGCAGTCGCTACAGTGGATTGTTCTACTGCAACAATCCCCACGCATATACACAGTGTACCTGTGACTGTTACAATGAAGGCTCGATAATCAGCTCATGGCAAATAGGTGTAAGCTGGGGTAAAGTGCTATTTTTACAAGTGGGGAGTGGACCTAACATAGGGGGATCCGGGGGCATGCTCACCCGGGAAGCATGCCCCGTAAACAGATTGACTTTTTCTTTATGGATATTTTACAAATCACTCCCCTTTTAAACATATAGTATTTTATACCTGTTTTTCATTTATTCTCTTATTTTTTTACAACTATAATGATCATATAAACGTGTGCCTTGGAAATAATTGTTTACATTAATCGTGACCAAAACGTTTGAGACCCACTGAGAGAGTCCTTTACTTCACCTGAGCCTCTCAGTCTGACAGGAGAGCTCTCCTCCACCTTGTTGTTGAAAAAGCTTCTTATATCCGTTAGCGTAGCTCGCTAGCACAAGAAGCTAACAACAACGATCTCCGGTACTGGTGCGCTCTCTCTCTCACTCGCGCACGCACACAAAATGGCTCGTTGCAAACACACACACAGAACCGAGCTTGAATGAGACAGAGACCCAGACGTATTTGTACTGTATCATATTATTTTCAAATCAATAATTTGACAAATTATGATTTCGTTTTTCAAAAACATGTTTCATCCTGGTGTCTCGCGCAGAGGCATGACAGGGGGGGGCCTTGTCATGCCTCTGCGCCCCCCACTTGGAGAAACACCAGACTAATGACTGAGTTCTGGTGCTGATGCTGGTTTTCTCTCCCCCCAGGTGTCCCAGTGACTACGTGGGTAACCGCTGCCAGTACCCGAGCCCCTGCAGCCCCTCCCCCTGCAGGAACGGAGGGGAATGTCGCGCCGTGTTACATGGCAACGGGTTTGATTTCCGCTGCGTGTGCCGCCTGGGTTTCACCGATGAACTGTGCCTGACCCCCAACAACCACGCCTGCATGAGCTCCCCCTGCCGCAACGGGGGGACATGTGACCTCATCACCCTCACCGTGTTCCGCTGCAGGTGCTCCCCTGGATGGTCAGGTGTGTGGAAAATAATCCATAAATAACTGTATGTCTGTCTGTCTGTCTGTCTGTCTGTCTGTCTGTCTGTCTGTCTGTCTGTCTGTCTGTCTGTCTGTCTATCTATATCTATCTATCTATCTATCTATCTATCTATCTATCTATCTATCTATCTATGGTTGATTGCACTTATTGTCAGTTGTGTATCATTAGTAATGTGAAGATGAATGACTCCTTCTTGTTTTGCTCTAAAGGTAAAACCTGCCTGCTCTCTAACCCCTGTGCGTCCAACCCATGTGCAAACGGGGGCCAGTGCTCGGCCTTCGACTCCACCTACATCTGCACCTGCCCCCCCGCCTTCCACGGTCAAACCTGCAAGCAAGACGTAAACGAGTGCGCCCAGAGCCCCTCCCCCTGTTTCAACGGCGGGGCGTGTGTCAACGAGGTGGGCTCGTACAGTTGCCGCTGTCCTCTCGAGTACAGGGGCCAACACTGTGAGACCCCCTACATGCCCTGCAGCCCCTCCCCCTGCCAGAATGGAGGCACCTGCGTGCAGAAGGGAGACACCACCTACGATTGTAGCTGCCTTCCAGGTAACACACAAACAACTGTTTTCTCATATAAACTCCAGGCCAAATCCAGAAAAGATAAGGGCTGCACATCTGCTGGAGTTTTCCTTTTTTAAACATGTAGCAACCAACAGGAGATTGTCCATTTTAGATGCTCACTTCAAAACTCCTTTCGGAGCGAGAGGCAGGAAACCAGTTTGAACTTGGTCATAAACCACCGTTTTGGCTGTTTTTACCTTTTTTGTGTAGATGTTCTTCTTTTTCCTCTTCTTCAACCTCGGTTGTTTGTTTTCTGACGCTTTCGCACCAGCAACATGCCCTCTCGCTTGCCTTCAATTAGCAGCTGTTTTCACGCTGAATCGTACATTACACAAACGTATTGTCTGGAGCTTGCAAGCCCATAGGCGCTTTCACACCAAGTAGCTTTCCCAGGAATAGTTCCCGGAACTTAATTCCCGGGAACTCTTTAATTCCTGAACTATTTAGTAGATCGCGTTCACACCGGAATAAGTCCCTGAGGGAGGATTACGCAAATGAAGCCGCTGACGTCACTTCTTCTTCTTCTGCTTTGGGTTTACTGGCAGGCTGCAAACAACTTCACGGCGTATACTGCCACCGGAAGTCCCGGAGCCCCCCGGACTCTGGGATTTCGGGTGGCAGTAAATCGCCACCCAAAGTCCCAAGTAAATCGCCAGTAGCGCCAACACCTCTTCATCACTCCAGCGCAACCACGTTTTATTTTGTGTTGCCATAAGTTAGTCTCTCTCCATTGGTGCACTGGGCTAATGCTAATGCTAATAATGCCAATGCAAGCAAATGAAATGGCGGCATCACAAAACTTTTCTGAGTTTTACGGGGCGTGGTTTGCAATTAGCCCAGCCAATCAGAAATTGGAACCATTTCCTCCCCAGGAAAGTACCACCTCTCTAGCAGGGACTGAAAAGGTTCCCGAGAACTAAGTTGTAGTTCCAGATTTTTTTGGTGTGAACGCAAAATCCCAGAAACTATCTGTACTAGTCCTAGTAAAAGTAATCCGGTGTGAAAGCACCTCATTATATGCCTGATCCACTTGATTTGAACACTTGCATTCTCAAAAACAGCTCCTTAGGGTAACGTTTAAATACATTTAGGTTGTAGCGCATGAGTAAACAATCAGAACAATCGTTTTTTGTTGACATATGGAGTTGCATAGTGTATGGCTCGTGCCGCAACAGCACAAACACCTTTTTTTTTCCTATTACATCAGTCGACCGAAGAAAACTGCTTGTTGTTATAGTAAAATCTGATTGAGTGGACGAGTGGTCCCTGCTTCCCCCCCACCCCCTCTCTGCCAACCTCCCCTGGCAGGATGCAGTCGTACAGACGTTTCCTTCTGATAATGTAACATAAACGTATAGATAAACACGCCCTATTCATGAGGTCACACAAACCTATCTTGTTTACCAGCTAGATGCAGCCCCGGTCTGGTTGGCGTCTCTTCATTGTGTTGTCACCTTAAAGCCGCTGCAGTGTTGTGTAAAACTTTGGTTCATTTTGAGCTACTGTGGTGACTGCTGTTAGGGCAGGCCTGCAGCTGTGAGAAATCTCTCCCCTCAGAAGAACACTTTGTACGAAGCATTTTCTCAAGCATGGATTGGTTGAGGACTTATAAATGAGGACAATAAAGCACAATCAGTAAAAATTAAGAAAGATAATTAAAGGGGACCTATCATGCAAATTGCACTTTGTGATGTCTTATACATAAATATGTGTCTCACGCAGCGTCAGAAAAATAAAACCGTCTCTCTTTTCCTCCGTACCCAAATCTTTTAAAAACGGGTGTACAACGAGCGGATACAGATTCCATCCGATCTGACGTCAAATCGGCAGCGGACCCACAGAAAGTTGCTATCAGAAACAATGCCTGACGTGTTTTGGACATCTTTGTTTACATTAGCAAGCCTCACTAACACTCAGAGCTAACCTGTATTGAAGAGCACATGTGTTTAAAAACAGGAAATAAAAACTCACCTTGTGATAAACCTGCAAGAGAAAAAGCATTTGAGCTCCATACTGTTTCAGAAATAATCCTTGACGTGGTTTAAACAGGATGGCGAAATATCACAACCGAATTTAACTTTATCTCCGGTAGAATTCTGATCAGGCATTAGCTCCGCCTCCTCTTATTTATTTTTTTCAAGCTAAGGACCCAAAATCTGCATTTCTCTAACAGGGCTTCAAAAGAGGGGTATGAGCAGTATGAGGCATGGCTACAATGGCTGATCTGTTTGGTATTTTGAAAAAAAAACTTCACAGACATGTTTTATATAGCTATGGCCCTACAATGTATTTTTCCAATATAGCATGATAGGTCCACTTTAAATAAAAGGTAGAGTTCACAATGCATAAAACAGAGGGAGGTCCAACAATGAGACATTTATCCTTAATGTTTACAACAATCACACTTTTAGCTAAATGTATCTTCTCCATTATGTGTGTTATTATGAACAGCATTTTGTGTATAATAACCCTTTAAAATGCTTGTATCGGTTTTATTGAGATCTTTAGGTACATTAGCAAGGTAGAAAACTAGCCACATTTCTATTTCTCAGAAAGATTTGATGTGGCAATTATGCAGCTTGTATTATTGTCTGAGTGTACAGAATGAGTTGTTTGTATATGCAGATGACCGAGAGATATTGTGTGTTAAAGTTGAACCCACGCTGTGTGTCTCGCGGGGGTCCGTGCAGGAATGCATTGAGAGAGCGGAGCTGCACGACGGCCTGCAGAGAGCTGAACGTTATCTGTCTTTAAGTTCACAGCGATATCGAGAGGAAAAAGAGGCCTGACTAATGTTGCCTCATCTTTTTATGAATCCTCCACAGTTTTTCACCACTCTTCTTGTCTCTCTCTTCAGGCTTCAATGGTCCGCACTGTGAGCATAACATCGACGACTGTCCGGGCCACAACTGCCAGAATGGCGGCATCTGTGTGGACGGTGTGAACACCTACAACTGCCAGTGCCCTCCTCATTACACAGGTGACGTTTTGCTTTAAGAATAAATACAACTTCAAGGTCAAACCTGTAAAGAAGACATTTGTAACCGTTCCTCTCGTTTTTGTGAACTCTTGCAGGTCAATACTGCACAGAAAACGTGGATGAGTGTGAGTTGATGCCCAACGCTTGCCAGAATGGAGGGACGTGCCACGACACTCACGGCAGCTACCACTGCGTCTGCGTCAACGGCTGGACGGGCGACGACTGCAGCGAAAACATTGACGACTGCGCCAGCGCCGCCTGTTACCATGGCGCCACCTGCCACGATCGTGTGGCCTCCTTCTTCTGCGAGTGTCCTCATGGTCGCACAGGTACGTCTACATTGGCTTTCCCACACATACACTTTATTTCAACCACAAAAAATGTTTTGTACATGAACTACTCTCATTGAATTATATAACAAATGCCTCTCTGGTGAATAAAGAATCTGAAAATCCTTCATTCACAGTAGAGGAATTACTTTACTAAGGTAACACAGGGGGAAAGTCTGATTTATCCTCTTCTTGTGTGTGAAGTATTCCTGTAACAAAGTGATAAAATACAATGACACAGTTCGATTCAGTCTTATCTTGTGATGCCTTCAGGTTTGCTGTGCCACCTCGATGACGCCTGCATCAGCAACCCGTGTCAGAAAGGCTCCAACTGTGACACCAACCCCGTCAACGGCAAGGCCATCTGCACCTGCCCCCCCGGGTACACCGGCTCCGCCTGCAACCTGGACATCGACGAGTGCTCCCTCGGTAAGTGACGAAACTTAACTAAAACATTCCTGCTTTCTGCAATCACTCTGTCCAGAGAACAGAACTCAAATCACACATTTTTACATCCAAAAATCATAATGCGTCCATCTGTATGTAGTGTATTTAATTGAATATGGTATTTTTTGCAAACTCCATGTTAATATATTTATTTTGCTATCTGTAATTGGCCCTTTATAGTTTATGTATGACAGTCTTCTGGTATACTGTATATCTTCTTAAGGTTTAAGTTCTGTTTTTATTTTTATTTTGAGGTGTTTATATTTGATGCTTATGTTTGTTTATTTTGTACTCCTTTTCATCTTCACATTGAGTGCAATGCCTTGTTTACATGGAGCTTGACAAAAAAAATCCCACATTAGGATCAATAAAGTGTATGGTATCTTATCTTAAAAATACTGTTATACCCAGTTATATTTGCATACATTACCACATGTGCATGACAACCTTTATCTCTTGTGTTAGGTGCCAACCCCTGTGAGCATGGCGGGCGCTGCCTCAACACCAAAGGCTCGTTCCAGTGCAAGTGTCTCCAGGGATATGAGGGCCCTCGCTGTGAGATGGATGTCAATGAGTGCATGTCTAACCCCTGCCACAACGATGCCACCTGCCTGGACCAGATCGGAGGCTTCCACTGCATCTGCATGCCAGGTAACAGCATGGATTTATATCGGAAGGGAACGTGGGGAGATAATGCGTGGATCTCCGTAATATTGAATTTTCTAACTCCTGGGATTTGTCTAATAACTCATGTGTGTGAATTCAGGATACGAGGGTGTGTTCTGCCACGTCAACACAGATGAGTGTGGGAGCCAACCTTGTCTCAACAATGGCAAGTGTGTGGACAAGATCAACTCCTTCCACTGCGAGTGCGCCAAAGGTGAGAAATAATGAGGGAAATTGAAAGATGAGGAAGTTAATGGAGTAAAAAAAATAAGTTTTGGGATCCATCAGGTCTCTTTTCACCCCTTTTTTTTCAGACAATATAAGTGGCTATTAAATAGTAAAGTATTAACTCAGCTGTAAATGAGTATAGCACGCCACAGATCAAATGTGAATGATTTATTTCCTCTAATAATGTAAGTGAAAGTGTTTCTGGTGAACAGGACACATTGCAGGGCGCAGAATCATTAACATTTTTGGCGGGTTTGTGTAAGAGCTTAGTGCCACAATTGGGGGCAGGGATTTGTATATGGCCGGTGAGCTGGAGGCCATTGTGTTTGGGTTTGAAAGAAAGTTTTCCCTGCACAGTAAGAGCCAAGGAGGAGGGGGGGGGGGGGCGGGGGGGGGGGGGGGGGGGGGGGTGTTATGGATGGTTTGTTTGGACCTGCATTCCTACTTCAGATGCTAATTAGCTTCTAGCCATGACATACCCAATATAACTTGTAATTGCAAACATTCAAGCAAATACCTGAAGCTTAATCCTGTGTTTTCCTCAATACATTTGCAGGTTTTTCAGGGAGTCTTTGTCAGGTGGACATTGACGAGTGTGCCAGCACCCCCTGCAAGAACGGAGCTAAATGTACTGATGGTCCCAACAAGTACACCTGCGAATGTGCTGAAGGTAAACAAACTATTTTTTTTCGGAAATGTCTTGCATTTTGTTGTAATTCCTCTCCAAATAAACACTCCTTCCTCTCTTGTGCAGGTTACAAAGGGCAGCACTGTGAGACGGACATCAACGAGTGTTACTCGGACCCCTGCCACTACGGCACCTGTAAGGATGGCCTGGCCTCCTTCACCTGCTACTGCCGCCCGGGCTACACCGGCCGCCTGTGTGAGACCAACATCAACGAGTGTCTGAGCCAGCCCTGCAGGAACGGAGGCACCTGCCAGGACCGGGAGAACACGTATATCTGCGCCTGTCCCCAAGGAACAGCAGGCAAGACTTTAGAACAGGGCCACAAACAGAGAAATATACAAAGGGCTGGGCCCCTCACTACAGGGGAGGTATATTGCCTCATAAGTGAAGTTAAGAGTTAGCACAATCAATCAAATGTAGGTAAATTATGCTTGCTACTTGAATATGCATACATCACAGCTTTCCATAAGGTTTTATTTAGTTTGTTACAAAAAGTGTTGAGAGGGGGGAGGGGTTAAGGCGAAATAGGAAGGGTATATATGCTAGTTATGCAAATAAGTAATTGGGCTTTTTTAATTCAACAGACTATTGCCATATAATGAGATTTTCCCTAATATAATTTGCTAACTTAATTTCAAATCTCCAGGTTTCCACTGTGAGGTGAACCTGGACGACTGTAAGAGCAAACCCTGCGACTACGGCCGCTGCATCGACAAAATCAACGGCTACGAGTGTGCATGCGAGCCGGGCTACACAGGTGAGCACTGGAAGGAGGTACAGATGGGGGGGGGGGGGGGGGGTGGCCCCTGAGCTTTGGGAGGGGCAGGTAGGACAGATGGCTGGCGGGTTCACTGCTGCGAAACAATGGTGTCAGATATCCTGGGTTGGAGAGAAAGGAACACAGTCCCATACCTGATACACACACAAAACAACGCACACACACACAAAGCGCTTACTTTGTGTGCCATTTGAAAAGATTCTGACGTGGAGTCTGGAGTAAGGTGATACTTTAAAAGGAAGAGAGCTTGGCCTTTTATCACATATCTGAAGTTTAGCAGTGTGTAACAGCACTGCAAATCCAATTCCTGTCTCAGAGTGAAGCAACACTTAATTCACCTCAGGGGGAGAAGTACTCAGATCTTCTACTTAAGTACAAGTACCAGAGTGAAGGAATACTCTGTTACAGTAAGAGTCCTGCATTCAAAATGTTAAAGTAAAAGTAGAAAAAAGTATTATCATCAACATATAGTGAAAGTAGCGACAGTAAAAGTAGTCATTGTGCAGATTGGTCCATTTCAGAATAATATATATGATATGTTTTATAATGATTGATCATGAAAGTGTTCTCAAAGCTGGTAAAGGTGCAGCTAGTTTGAATGACTTTGTATACTGCAGGGTAGCTTGTGGATTTACTCCAGGTGGAACTAGAGTTGGAATTAACACTTGGTTAGATTTCACATCATTCATCCACATCTGTAAAGTTTATTAGGTAAAGGTATTAAATACATGTAGTGGAGGAAAAGTACACCATGTACCTCTGAACTGTAGAGGAGAAGAAGTACAAAGTTGCAAAACATTGAAATACTTAAATAAAGTACAAGTACCATAAAAGTACTTAGTTACTTTACACCACTGTGGTGCAATCTGAACTGTACGGATTAACAGGGATTAGCTGGAGTTGGAAACAAATTGAAATACTCAAGTAGTACAAGTATCTAGAAATTGTACTTAAGTACAGTACTTGAGTAAATCTAAGATAAAATGGACCTTTGATGATAAAGATAAGAGATAAAATAATGAATAAAATAAAATAAGAATAAACATGTAATAACAGAATGAAGAGAAATAACATGAGGGGAGCAGGAACAAGTGCGCAGGCTTCTGTTCACCCTCCCCCTCCCCCTCTTCTTCCTCCTTCTCCTCCACCTTTGTGTGCTGACTGGGTGAGTGTGGAGGGCATGGCGGGACGGAGAGGGACAGAGGACCATTGTGAGTGCAGATCAGGCAGTTGGGCCCTCCCCTCCTGATTGATGAAGAGCAGGGTGGGTGAGGGGATCAGAGAGGGGGGGGGGGGTTTAATTGTTATTCTGTCGTCTGTGAAATGGCTCTGGCCTTCTGTCCCCTGTAAACAGCCCTGGGTGAGGTTAGCTCTCCCTGGATGGGGGGTGGTATGTGTGTGAATAGGGATAGAAGCTACAGCCCCCCCCCCCCCATCTCCTCCCCTCCTGGCAGGACATCCCCCTCCCCCCCTCAGATCCAGCTGAAATCCTCCTTCTGCCTATTCAACAGGGCCCCATTTGATCAATGAGAGCGAAGCCAAGGGCCTCCAGGGGCCGCGAGGATAGAGACACACTGGAGCGGCCTCAGCGTCTGCCTGTTTAATGCTTAGAAAGTCTTTACTGTGCAAAAGAAACTCAGCTAGCAGCTGTTCATCTCTCTAAGTATTTTTTGCAGATTTCTGCACACATTTCTCCAAAAAAGAAATTCTTTAGTAGACCCACAGCGGGGACATCTTCTGTCTTTCAGTAAAAGTGGCATGGCAGTCAAAAAAAGGCAAGCAATGATAAAAAAAAGAAAAGCCCCCATGAGTAAAAAAAACAACCTCCTTTTCCAAATATAATACACTGCAGTTTGATCATATATTCATTATACTAAGTGTTTTAAGTTTCTTTTGTATATTAACAGTGATGTAAATACTTGTCTTAACTCTTTTTTAATGCTTAATAGTTACTTAAAAATGTATTTTCTTTTTATAATCGTTATATTTTTGACCTACTATTGCAACTTATTTTCTTATGGTTTACGTTTGCAACACCATACACCAGGGATCACCAACTACATTTGAACAAGGGCCAAAATGTATCCAATAGACACTTTCGCGGGCCAGAAATTTGTGAAAGTAATAATAATAATAATAATACATGGGACTTTTATAGCGCTTTTCATGAAACTCAAAGACGCTTTGACAGAGTATTAAGAAAAGACAACAAAAAAAAGACAAAGAAATACAAAAAGAGATAAACAGAAAATAGGGGGGAGGGGGGTGGTCAGTGGTTGAATGTAGTGTTGAACAGGTGGGTTTTGAGTGATGTTTTGAATGCTGTGAGGGAGGAAGAATCTCTGATGGATTGGGATAGTGAATTCCAGAGGGTGGGTGCAGCAACGGAGAAGGCTCTGTCGCCCCAAGACTTTAGGTCTGTCCGGGTGTGGGAGGGACAGGAGGTTAGCAGTGGCAGAGCGGGAAAGTATCAGAATACAGTTACAGTTACGTGTCTTAAAAACGTATTCAGATTACTTTTAGAATGCTTTATTTTTCCATAACAGATGGGTATGTTTTGGTGAACAGGAGACAATTATTTTACTGTTTTAATGGCTTATCAAGAACTCAAACACAACATCTTGGTGTCATTCTGGACAGCTCCCTCTCATCTGCACCCCGCATAAAAAACATCACCCGGACTGCATTCTTTGTACTGTCTTAAAACCTTTCCTTTGAATATGTTATGAATTGTAAGGTGTCCTTGGGTGCTTTGAAAGGCGCCCCTAAATAGAATGAATTATCATTATTATTTATTATCTGAAACGATGTAATAACTTTTAAAACTTTTTCCAGTCACTTGCCCCATGCATTCAGCAGCAACAGGCATTCACTTTGATGTTATCCCGTTATGAAATGTCATAATTTCGACAATAAATAAATGCTACATAAACGTTATCTTGCACATTTTATCTAACCATCTCCGTTTCTAATTTTCAATATATTTTAAAAGAGATCTCTCTCTCATTTGCGTGCGGGGGCGGGGCCTCACAAACACCATCTCTCTCGCTCACAGACATGCTGCAGCGCTGTGCAGTGTGCACACAGTTCTGCGGGTAATTAATATTACAATTTGTGAGGAAACTTTTCCACCAATAATTCCAATAAGTATTCCAAAATGTATTCACTTCAGGTTTACGAAAGTAACTGTAATCAGATTACTCGTTTTTCAAATGTAACGCCAGCTGAATACAGGTAGCCTACTTGATTTTTGTATTCTGATTACGTAACGCCGTTACATATATTCCTTTACCCAACCCGGTTTCTAGGCTACTGTCCCGCAGCTCCAGCCTCTCTGTTGGACTCTGTCGCAGCGGGGCTGCTGCTGTGGTGCCGAGCGCATTAACCAGACTCTTGTTCACAACGAAGGATCACTTCTTCTTCAAGGCAGGGAAGGTTTCGCAGTACGAAGTCTACTGAGCCGCAGCTGCTGCCTCTCTGTTGGACTCCGGTACTGCACCTTACTCACGAGACGTTGTAAAAAAAAGGGTGGGGGGCGAACGCAGTAACCACTCCGCCAACGCCACAGTCACCCCCGTTGTGCGGGCCGGATGAGAATGTCTGGCGGGCCGGATGTGACCCGCGGGCCGCCAGTTGGTGGTCACTGCCATACACCAAAGCAGATCCCTGGTGTGTGTAAACGTACCTGGCAATAAACTTCATTTTGGCTCTGATAAAGGCTCACAGAATACCACAGCAAACAGCAGAAGTTTACTTAAAGCTGTCCAAACTCCATAATGATCACAGTAGATATTTCCCATTTCTCAAAATCGTTTCTCTTTGTCTTTCAGGATCAATGTGCAACATCAACATCGATGAGTGTGCCATTAACCCGTGTCACAACGGGGGCACGTGTGTAGACGGCACCAACAGCTTCACCTGCCTGTGTCCGGAGGGCTACAACGATCCCACCTGCTTGTCCCAGGTGGACGAGTGTGGCAGCAACCCCTGCATCCATGGACACTGCCAGGACCTCGTCAACGGGTGAGCACCGAACACATCTCAATTAGGACACGAGTGCTATTACCCCGGACATTCATAACTTTCATCATTCTAGAAATATTAACCATAATTCATCAACAATGTACTATAGCAGTTTGGGTACAGCGTCTTATAAGTAACATTTAATATTACACATCCAAGATAGCATTACATTATAGCGTCAGGTTTCAGCAATGCATACAGCATTCTCTAGTTATCCTTCTCCATGACCGTTATCTCTAATACTCTAGATGGATAAAATATCACTACAGGCAAGAGAAGTATCTCTTTGGATTTAGTGGTAAACTGTTCCTTAAAAGATGTATAAGCAGCTTAAAGTGACACAAAAAATCCTAAAAAAGCAACATGATTTACCTGATATATCCTTGGCATTACAGCTACAAATGTACCTGTGACTCTGGCTGGAGCGGGCCCAACTGTGACATCAACAACAACGAGTGTGAGTCCAACCCGTGCATGAACGGGGGGACCTGCAAGGACATGACCAGCGGGTACCACTGCACCTGCAGGGCAGGCTTCACTGGTCAGTGACAACTCATCATTTCACCATTCCTTCATTGAGTGTGTCTCCTGTGAGCCTACATCTAACAGTGTGTTCTCTAATCTGTAGGACCTAACTGCCAGACTAACATCAACGAGTGTGCCTCCAACCCCTGCCTGAACCAGGGCTCCTGCATCGACGACGTGGCCGGATATAAGTGCAACTGTCTGCTGCCCTACACCGGTACGACATGTGGCTGCTCATCTTTCACACTATCAACAGGTTGATTTACTTAGCTGTTTGCACAGGTCTGAAAATGTAAAGACAGTCTTCCGGCTTCCACGCAGAAGGCTTATCATTGTGTTGTTTGAGAAAACACCACACAAACAGTGAGGTCTGTTTCTGGCATCCCTGTGTGGAAAGATCTGCTATGCAGGAATAACAGAAGGTGTGTGTGTGTGTGTGTGTGTGTGTGTGTGTGTGTGTGTGTGTGTGTGTGTGTGTGTGTGTGTGTGTGTGTGTGTGTGTGTGTGTGTGTGTGTGTGTGTGTGTGTGTGTGTGTGTGTGTGTGTGTGTGTGTGTGTGTGTGTGTGTGTGTGTGTGTGTGTGTGTGTGTGTGTGTGTGTGTGTGTGTGTGTGTGTGTGTGTGTGTGTGTGTGTGTGGTAGAATAACATGCCACAGCGGCTAATATAAGCCGGATAACTGGTGCCTACTCCAGGCCCTATTCCCACTTCCGCCACGTCCTGTTTCCTGTCTGTGATCACACAATAGCAGGAAACAGGAAGGCCCTTCCTGTTTGGCTAAGTTGTCATGGAAATGGATAATGAAGTGGGATAGAAAATGGGATTTAGAAATGTATGTCACTCCTCCTGTAATCTTTTTCAGGGACTTTTATTCATTTATTCTACGACTTTTAAATATTGAAGTATGAAGAAGTTGCTCCATATATCCAGCGCCCTGCAATCACTGATGTGTTTCCCCTGCTAACAGGTGATAACTGTGAGACCCTGCTGGCGCCCTGCAGCCCAAGACCCTGTAAAAACGGGGGTGTTTGTAAAGAGTCTGAAGATTACCAAAGCTTCTCCTGCATCTGCCCCGAAGGATGGCAAGGTATCTATCATTTCTACCTTAAAATGTATATAAGAAGTGGACAAAGTCACTTTGTTGTCCTATTAATCTATGGACCTTGGTTTTTACGTCTTCAATTTGGCTACTTTTTTTTAAACTATCTTTTCCATCCTATTAAGGTCAAACATGTCAGATAGATATAAACGAATGTGTGAAGAGCCCGTGCCGCAACGGTGCTATGTGCCATAACACCATGGGGGGCTACCAGTGCAAGTGCCAGCCAGGTTACACCGGCCAGAAGTGTGAGACCGACACTGACGACTGCAAACCAAGTAAGGAACAGATGCAAGTTCTCAAGTTTCTCAACCTAAAAACTAGAGAATGGTTATTTATTGTATCCCCTCTCCCTGTGTTTCAGACCCCTGCAGTAACGGAGGTCTGTGTCGTGACAGTATCAACTCTTTCACCTGCACCTGTCTGCCCGGGTTTCGTGGCGGCCGATGTGAGCAGGACATAAACGAGTGTGAGAGTAACCCCTGTAGGAACGGGGCAAACTGCACTGATTGTGTGAACAGCTACACCTGCACCTGCCGGCCGGGCTTCAGCGGTATCAACTGTGAGATCAACACCAACGACTGCACCGACAGGTAGCTCACTCTTTAGAAATATTCTCTCTACTTATTTAACCAGCATGTCTTATGAGGGTTTAACATGTTGTCCTTGTGTCTCTTCAGCTCCTGCTTTAACGGGGGCACCTGTGTGGACGGCATCAATGCATTCACCTGCCTGTGTCTGCCTGGGTTCACCAGCAGCTACTGCCAGTATGACATCAACGAGTGTGACTCCAAGCCGTGCCTAAATGGGGGGTCCTGCCTGGACAGTTACGGCACATACAAGTGCACCTGTCCTCATGGCTACACAGGAATCAACTGTCAGGTGAGAATCACAATAATAATAATAGCTTTTTGTAGTGCTTTTTAATACTTAAAGAGACTTTTCAATTTAAAAACATTTCATACAAGCATACAAACAAACATGCCTAAAAAAAGAAAAAAAACAAGATGCGATGAAATGGATAAAAAAAGAAAAATAAACTAGGACAGAGAGTAGTTCAAGCTAGCAGTCATTTTTCTTTTAGGAAATATTGTTTAGTTGTTATTAGGCCTGTCGCGATAATCGATAAATTGAGTTATCGTACGATAAATAAAAATGGACTCGATAACTTTTCTGAGCTCGATAAATTGCCGTTTACATGCGTGTTTGTTTACATAAGGATGTGACCAGCATTTTAGCTAGGAGCGCTGTGGCTGCCAGACGAGCTGTGGCTGCCGGCCATGCGCGCTGTGAGGGGCGGGGCTGACACACAGCCAGGTCAGGACACTCTGTGTGCACGTACAGCAGCGTAGCAGCCAAATTAATAATATAGCGACAAGCGGGAGACAACGTGTGACTTACTAGCGGGGAATTTAAAGTGAAATGGAATTGGTTACAAAACATACACATCTCGATTCTCCGGTGTGGCAGTATTTTGGATTCAAGCCAAATCAACGAGGCCAACCTACGGACTTGAATGAGCCGGGCGGTGTGTCGCATTTGTTTAAAAAAAGTAGCGACAAAAGCAGGCAATACCACGCATTTTAAACTACACCTAAAACACAACCACTCCATTCCGTTTTCCCAGCTGGGAGCAAACACGGCAGCTGGAGATGGAGAGCCCCCACCTTCCCGACAGTTTACAATAAAATATGCATTTGCCCGACAATGCAAACATGTTGGTGTTCCTTAGATTTTTTTTGCTTGTGAGACAATGTGTGCTCATATTGATTTATTTATATATATATATATATATATATATATATATATATCTATATAGAGATGGATAGATAGATGGATTGAGAGCTCTGTTTTCCAGCCTGAGTCTATTTAATTTATTGTTTTGGTTGTGTGTGATTTAATTAATTTATTATAATTTAATTAATTAGTTTTATTTATTATATATCATTTATATATTTTAATATTATTTCACATTTCATTTGCAATGTTGAATGTTCAATAAAAAGTTCTGTTTGAAAGGATGTACTAGAATTATTATGATATATTATCATTATGTCAGTGGTCTAAAATGGTCTTACAATGGTGCCGACAATATTATCATTTATCGCAATAATTTCCAGGAACATTTATCGTCCAACAAAATTATTTATCGTGAAAGGCCTAGTTGTTATCATCTTTGAACACTCAAGTAAAAAGCTGCCACACAGATCTTCAGGACAGAAAGGACTAATCTCAATTTCACCATTTTCATTGTCAAAAAAAGATGATTACGTTTTGGCCACCACGTGAGAATAAATTGGCGAACATCTGTGTGGGTGCTTCATTTTAGCCTTTGAGTGTTCAACTTTGCAACTGAACCACGGGGAAGGGGCTTCCTCTCAGAGACCTAACTATTATTTCCTTAGAATCTGGTGCGCTGGTGTGATTCGTCCCCCTGTAAAAACGGAGGAACATGCTGGCAGCAGGGGGCCTCGTACACCTGCCAGTGTCAGACTGGGTGGACCGGTCTCTACTGTGACATTCCCAGTGTGTCCTGTGAGGTCGCAGCCAAACAGCAAGGTAAGAGGACCTGCCTAAAGTTATGATCCCTCACGTGATAAAGCTTTTTATATCGACAAGTTTCGTGTGAGATTTGTCTATTTTGTAACTCCTTCCTATCTGTTTTCAGGGGTGGAGGTTGCTCACCTATGCAGGAACTCAGGCCAGTGTCTGGATGCTGGAAACACTCACTACTGTCGCTGCCAGGCCGGGTACACCGGGAGCTACTGCCAGGAACAGGTGGACGAGTGCTCCCCCAACCCCTGCCAGAACGGAGCGGCATGCACCGATTACCTGGGAGGCTACAGCTGTGAGGTGAGTTCAAATGAGACCAGGTTAAATAAATAATAATAATAATCTTAACATCTGATTATATTTGATAAAAAAGTGAAGTAATGAGTTAAATGCTTGCACGATATCATCCCAGCTGGAAGGTGCTTAAATGCTTGAAAAGTGCTGGAATTTGACTAGAAAAAGTTTAGGAACCCTGAAAAACATTTCCTATAATGGTCGACTTATTTCCCTCAGTGTCTACCTGGATATCATGGTGTAAACTGCTCCAAAGAGATCAATGAGTGTCAGTCGCAGCCCTGTCAGAATGGAGGCACGTGCATCGACCTGATCAACACGTACAAGTGCTCCTGCCCCCGAGGAACACAAGGTACTGCACCACACATCCACAGGCATACATTGGCAAAAAGTCCCCAAAATACAATTTAATTTCTACCTTCCTCTCTCCTGTAGGCGTGCACTGTGAGATGAATCTGGATGACTGCACCCCCTCCAGCGACCCCCTGACCAACGAGCCAAAGTGCTTCAACAACGGGAAGTGTGTGGACCGCATCGGAGGCTATCAGTGTGTGTGTCCAGCGGGATACGTAGGAGAGCGCTGCGAAGGCGACGTCAATGAGTGTCTGTCGGACCCCTGCGACCCCCAAGGCTCCTACAACTGTGTCCAGCTCACCAACAGCTACCGCTGCGAGTGCCGCACGGGATACACAGGTATGAAGAGAACTGCAGCAGGATCCCTGTGTGGGAATGGTGTACAGGTGTTAAAACATATATGTTCTGTTCTCCAGGTCAGCGCTGTGACAAAGTGTTTGATGGCTGTAAAGGAAAACCCTGCAAAAATGGAGGGTCTTGTGCTGTTGCCAGTAACACACCTCACGGCTTCATCTGCAAATGTCCTCCTGTGAGTACAACTCAATACACTTTACAGATGTATCTCAAGAAATAATATTATACACTTGTATTGATTTTATTGCGATTTTATTATTTATTATCTGGGCAATAATTGGAATTATTTATAATCCATAATTCCATTTTCATGTAAAACTCGCAGAGCAAAAGTTAGCTGCTAATGGTAGCCACCAGAGTGGCTGCTGCTTCCGGTCTTGGCTATGCGGCAGTATAATACACACACATGACCAAATAAGGACTATGTGGGAGTTCCCCCTCGATTCCATTGGCTCTGACGGTTAGAAAGAGATGTCACATGTCAAAATCCAGCAGGGGGAGCCAGAGATATGAAAAATCCACCCAAATGGCCCCAGAAAAGTTTTTTTGTTGCTAAATCTGTCTAAAAACGTCAAATATCACTTGTTTTGCATCAATCTTGATACAGGGTACTTATTATATGTTGTACTTTGGATTCCTAAAGCTTTTAGTCTACTAACCCATCATCCAAGGTTAGTTTTCACTATAAGTACAAAATATCTTTTGGACGGACACTATAATTTACATTTTTTTACTATGTTCAATCTGAATTTTCTTTAAAATAAAAAACATCTATATTGATTCTGACTTTTCTACATCCAACTGACAGGTTTATCATTACTTTGAGAAAAATGATTATTAATTTAACCCTTTTAGAAGGGAAGATTTGGTCACTTGTTATGGGAATGTCATTTTCGAGCCTGAAACCTGAAAAACAGGCTCGGGGTTTAACAGGTTAAGTGATGGTCAAGACAGTCAAATCATTAACGCATACAAAAAACTGATATTAAGAAGTAAAATAAAAGTTATATAAAACACTCCTCATGGTTTCATCTGCAAATATTCCCCTGTTGTTATAATTTAAGACATCATTTTTCAATCCTTTTCTTATCTCAAGTTGTCCACTTTCATAACAAATTGATAATCAAAAAAACAAGCAAAGCAATAAAACAGTTTTGAGCCTGTCCAACACTGAACTTTATATGTATTAATTTAGCACTTTTCATAATATAACATGCTGCTCAAGACAGGAAATAAAAAACAACACAGTTATTCAAAAAAATAAATAAAAGTATGTAAAACATAAAGAACAATATAAATGTTTTGTGTAGCTCAATGATCATCTGTCTCTCGTCTGTCCTCAGGGCTTCACCGGTTCTTCCTGTGAGTACGACTCTCGCTCCTGCGGGGGTCTGAATTGCAGAAATGGCGGTACCTGTGTGTCGGGCCACCTGGGCCCCCGCTGCCTCTGCCCCCCCACCTTCACTGGGCCCGAGTGCCAGACCCCCACCGACAGTCTCTGCATCTCCAACCCCTGCTACAACGGCGGCACGTGCCAGACCACCCCTGACGCGCCCTTCTTCAAGTGCAGCTGCCCGATCAACTTCAACGGCCTGCTGTGCCACATCCTGGACTACTCCTTCGTGGGGGGCTTCGGCCGGGACATCATCCCCCCGCCGGAGGTGGAGGTGAGCTGCGAGATTCCTCAGTGTGACGAGTGGGCCGGGAACCACATCTGCAACTCTCTGTGCAACAACCACGCCTGCGGCTGGGACGGGGGGGACTGCTCGCTGAACTTCGACGACCCGTGGCAGAACTGTTCGGCCGCGCTGCAGTGCTGGCGCTACTTCAACGATGGGAAGTGTGACGCTCAGTGCAACAGCCCGGGGTGTCTGTATGACGGCTTCGACTGCCAGGGGCAGGAGGGGACCTGCAAGTGAGTGTGAAACTGAAGAAAAAGGAATGTTTGGCAAGCAAATATGTTTGGGATGTGTAATGTATTTGTCGGTAGGGGTGCTGTGATATACCGGTATTGGTGTTAAAAGTGGTATTATAATAATTATAAATAATAATAATTGTGTACAAACCACCTCTCTGTACTCGCAGTTTTAATTGTTTGTATTTCCCAAAAAAGGAACAAAAAACATAAAAAAAAGTTATCAATGAGTTTGACTGACAGCATCGTTATTTTATTTATGAGCTATCAAGAACGTATTGTTATCATTCATGTTTTTGCCATCATAACATTTACTGTTATTTATTACAGTGTATCCCAAATTAATTAATTAAATATTACGTATTTAAACAAACATAATACTAACAAATAAGAATACAAAATTAAAATAATTAATCTTGAAGTGAAAGACATGCCTTAATTTAATGCTAACCAAAGCTCCTTGTGTTCTGCAGCCCGCTGTATGACCAGTACTGTAAGGACCACTATGCTGACGGTCACTGTGACCAGGGCTGCAACAACGCTGAGTGTGAGTGGGACGGGCTTGACTGTGCAGAGAACATGCCGGAGAAGCTGGCAGACGGGCACCTGGTCCTGGTGGTCCACATCCCCCCCGAGCAGCTGAAGAACCGCTCCTCAACGTTCCTCAGAGAGATCAGCAGCGTGCTCCACACCAACGTGGTGTTCCGCCGTGACGCCAAAGGAGAACCCATGATCTTCCCGTACTACGGAAACGAGCAGGACCTGGTGAAACACAACGTGCTGAAGCGCTCCGCAGACGGCTGGCCGGAGTGGGCCGCCAGGCCCGCCTCCGTCCAGGGTCAGGTCCAGGAGAGCGTGTCCGCAATGGTCAGCCGCCGCAGACGCAGAGAGCTGGACCCTGTGCAAATCAAAGGGTAGGACCACAGAGAAATCACTACTACGTCTTCTTTGGTTTTATTAGCAGATTAGTTTCAGCTTATCGTCTTTTTGGACAATTAAGACATGATGCAATACAGGAAGGGGCAGAAAAACCCACTGGGCTTTTTTAAAACCTCCACCCAGAAATCCACAATGTTATAGAGGACGCAAGATTCAAATACAAATAATAATAATCTATATTATTTTTTTAATCATATTTAGATTTTATTTAACATTTTCATATTGTATTCTATTTTTGTGTTTCACTGAGCTGTATTATAGTGTTAATATGTCCTCCCCCCCGCTGCAGGTCGATTGTGTACCTGGAGATTGATAACCGTCAGTGTTATCAGCAGTCCAGTGAATGCTTCCAGAGCGCCACAGATGTAGCGGCGTTCCTCGGAGCGCTGGCCACCAGCGGGAACCTGAACGTCCCCTACATCGAGGCTGTCACCAGTAAGTCTCTAAAGCCTTTTTGTACAAATATCTATATATTCAACGTATAATCAGTGGGGCAATGTAACTCAATACATTTAATCAAGTTTTGTACTAAATGCAAAATTGACTTTGACTTTAGTTGAGTTTTTTCTTTACTGCACTTCAGTGCAATTCAAAGAGAAATATTTAACTTTTTACAAAGCCAAGCTTTTATATTACAACTTTTTGAGAGATTTTGAGGAATACATTATCATTTATACACCTTCAAGTAATTTATTTAGAATTAAGTTTTTGTATTAAATATATTTATTTCACAGAGTACCTTTAACAGTGTTGTATTAGTATATTTTCTTAAATAAAGGGTACTAAGTACTTCTTCCATCTCTGCCTGTTATATTAAAAGTGGTCACCAAGTTAAGATGAGCCTTCATTGATCACCTTAGGGAAATTCAGGTGTCTTAGCAGCAACAGTAAAAAGGCAGAAGTAATATCCTTAAATCCCAAGTAATATCAGATGTTTTCCCTCCAGGTGTGAGACCTGCCCCCTCCGGCTCAGAGCTCTACCCCATGTACGTGGTCTTCCTGGGCCTGGCCGCTCTGGGTTTCGTTTGCCTTGGTGTTCTGGTGTCCCGTAAGAGGCGACGCGAGCACGGCCAGCTCTGGTTCCCTGAAGGCTTCAAAGCTTCAGAGCCCACCAAAAAGAAGCGCAGAGAGCCTCTGGGAGAGGACTCTGTTGGGTTGAGGTACGGACACTTTGAGAATGGATCAAATCTACCTGCGGCTCGGTATTGTCTTCACCTTTTGTATTTGATTTAAAGCATCTAGTCTAACCTGCCTCCTCTTTTCAACAGGCCTATGAAAAACTCTGACATCAATCTTATGGATGACAATCAAAACGAATGGGATGATGAGGATCCAGAATGCAGGCGCTTCAGGGTAAGGAAAAACCTCCTTTTCTCTGAAATAACTTTGTTTTATCACTCTCGCAAACATTTCTCTACATGCTTTCGATGCTCATGTTGTGATGATCTGTGTCTCTCAGTTGGAGGAGCAGGCCATGTTGGAGCTGAGTGACCGTACAGATCACAGGAAGTGGACACAGCAGCATCTCGATGCAGCTGACCTGCGCACTGCCTCCATAGCACCAACTCCCCCTCAGGGAGAGATCGAAAACGACTGCATGGATGTGAACGTCAGAGGACCAGGTTTGTACAGCTGTTGTTGGAAAAAAGTTCTGACAAACAAGTGACTGTGAGCTGATTATAATCCCTTTTCATCGTTTGCAGATGGTTTCACCCCCCTTATGATCGCCTCCTGCAGCGGTGGAGGGCTGGAGACGGGCAACAGCGAAGAGGAAGAGGATCCCTCGGCTGAAATCATCTCCGACTTTATTTACCAAGGCGCCAACCTCCATAACCAGACGGATCGCACCGGGGAGACAGCCCTCCACCTGGCCGCTCGCTACGCCCGCTCCGATGCTGCCAAACGCCTCCTGGAGTCCAGCGCCGACGCTAACGTCCAGGACAACATGGGACGCACCCCGCTGCACGCCGCTGTGGCTGCGGACGCTCAGGGAGTCTTCCAGGTAAAGAGTCTGATCAACCTGCTGGGTCTTTTCAGTTGAGACTTTAATACATGTTGGATGCTACCATTAACACATAAATCTAGTTAAGGCTGTTTATGCTCTCCTTCACCTGCATACATGCATATGAATTCCCACAAGAAGTTCACTTACAGATATACAGATATAGTATTGAATATATTCCAATTTCAATAAAAAAAAGAACCTAATAAACTAAAAGTGCTTTCACATAAAAAACAGTAAACTTTTCGTCAACAATTCTTAAAACTTTTTAAAACACAAAATAAATAGAAGGTCATAAAACATGAATAATTATCATTCTAAACTTTAATAAAACATTAAGATAATGACAAAAATTCATGAAGAGTCAAATAAAAAAACATGGGTTACTTTATCAGTATAGTATTGAATAATTTGCTTTTAATTATGATAATAACAATAATAAACTTTATTTGTTTATGCAAATAGTGCTTACACATAAAAACAGAAGACCATTAACACAAAACACAAAACACAGAGAACAAAACAAGCAAGCAAGCGTTTTGTGACCGAGTTCCATCTCTGAGTTTAAAGACTCAGACTTCATGTTTTTGGTTGTGCTTGTTTACCATTTTCCAGCACCTTAAAAGCATTTAACTAAACACCCATGTGTCTTTGCAGATTTTAATCCGAAACCGCGCCACTGATCTTGACGCCCGCATGCACGACGGAACAACACCGCTGATCCTCGCCGCGCGATTGGCTGTGGAGGGGATGGTGGAGGAGCTTATCAACTGCCACGCCGACGCTAACGCCACCGACGACTCTGGTACGCTAACTAAGATGCTATCATCATATAATCTTCTCCACCGTTCATAAAGAGGCCTCCCAGTATGCCGAGCTGTTTGATAATCATCCCTCACCTTCCTCCTCTCTCTGCAGGAAAGTCTGCTCTGCACTGGGCCGCGGCAGTGAACAACGTGGAGGCCGCCATGGTGCTGCTGAAGAACGGAGCCAACAAAGACATGCAGGACAACAAGGTGTGTGAAGTCAGAAGCTCCATACGTTCACAGAAGTTCATATATTTTTTCAAAAGGTTAAAATTAAAAAAATCAAAACAGACCTTTTTATGAGTTTACTGCATTATCCCAAATTATTCCAAGGATTTTAAGCAAAAAATAATTTCTAATTTCATTTGGTCGCTTGCAATGGCATTATGTGCTTCTTTTCTATTTTTGTAAAACAGAAAACATCATACATTTACTTTTATTCAGGTTTAGGCCACATTTGAACCATATTCTTCCTAGATCTTTGTTGTTTTAACTGTATATTTTAACCGGACGAAGGTCATCAAAACATCTGTATCTTAATTCATCAGAGAAACAAGCTGACAAAGCATCTGCCTTACTGAACTGATCACTTTTCCCACATGAACAGCTTTATTCAGTTCTTACTGGCGGTAACCCCCTGATGTATTTCTTTTGGAGGAGGATAGCTCTGCAGATAATCTGGCTAACAGTAATCCTATGGCGCTTTCCCACTGCTGCACGTAGCACGGTTTAAGCGCTTTTTCGCTAGGGGTGGTTCCGGCCCAGGGCTACTTTTTCTCCTTTTTTCTGGCCCTCCAAAAAACGAGGTTCTTACCGGGCCAACAACCGGGCTGAATATGCTAAACTAGTGACGTAAACACTCTCGACTGCTGAATGGTCGGAGAGAATCGCTGGCAAGGGGGCTACAACTACAACAAAATGAACATATTTTACCGTGATTTAATTGTAATACAGGTTTCAAAGTGATGCCGAAGTAACTACATACTGATACCGGTTAGTAAAAACCATGAATTAACGCTTTGACAAGTCTGCAGACATAAGGCAGGCGAAAAACCTTTTAAAACCTTTTAAAAACATTTTTCTGAATGGAGATCGGATTGATCAGGCTAAGCTAACGCAGTATATGCTCCGACTGTCCACACTCACAACAACGGCCTACAGACATAAATAAGCGACTGTATTCACCATGACACAGACAGTCTGTGGTTTGTACTTGTTTAACGTTTGTCTAGTTTCTGAACAGATATGAGGAGCTGTGAGCTCTGAGTGCTAACAGCTAACGGCTGATGTTTTGGTTTTGTGGTTCGCATTGAAGATGACGTCACGGCAGTTTTATGCAGCGTCGCACCGCCCGCTAAACAGCCGATCGCCCCGCTTACACTGCGTTACTATAGTTACTACCCCTTTTATTAAATTGTAATGGAAACGCAGCATAGAGCCTGGCCTACCAAGGCCTAACCATACCGTACTAAGCCGTGCGAGGTCCTGCAGTGGAAAAGCGCCATTAGTTAGAAGAAGCTGATCCCACAAACTCCCATTATCCCCAACTCTATGCCGCCTCCAAACAAAAACAAATGTCATTGAGAAACTCCTAGTATCAGAAAATGAAATATTGTTTGTTTAACCGTTATTTTGTTGTTCTCATTACAGGAGGAGACACCTACCTTCCTTGCCGCCCGTGAAGGAAGCTTCGAGACAGCTAAAGTTCTCCTGGAACATTTCGCCAACCGCGAGATCACGGACCACCTGGACCAGCTGCCCCGAGACATTGCCCAGGAGCGCATGCACCACGACATCGTGCGCCTGCTGGACGAGTACAACGTGGTCCGGAGCCCAGGGCTCCACAGCGGGCCCCTGAGCACCTCCAGCCTCTCCCCCCCCCTCTGCTCCCCCAATGACTATCTCAGCAACCTCAAACCCAACCTCTCTGTAAAGAAGGTCCGTAAACTGAGTGCAGGGAAAGGAGGAAAAGATGGAGGTAAAGATAACAGGATGAAGAAGAAGAAGTCACTGGATGGAAAGGGGAATCTGCTCGATTCAACAGGCGTCCTCTCCCCAGTCGATTCTCTCGAGTCTCCTCACGGATACCTCTCAGACGTAGCTTCTCCTCCCATGACATCCCCCTTCCAGCAGTCGCCTCCCATGTCTCTAAATCACCTCCAAGGCAATGGGGATCACATGGGCCAGATGATGGGTAAAGATATGAGCTGCATGTCTTTCGACCCCCCACGTCTCTCCCACATGCCCGTCTCCAGCCCCAACAGTCAGGGCAGAGGGGGAGGTCAGTGCGACTGGATCTCAAGGATGCACCCGGGTGTGGGCCAGCAGGGGGGCTACAGCCAGCCCATCTCCCACAACATGATGGGGGCTCTGCACGGGGTCAGCACGGCCACGCTGTCTCAGATCATGGGCTACCAGAACATGCAGACCAGCCACCTGGTGATGCAGCAGCAGCAGCACTCGCGGCAGCTCCAGCACCAGAACTCCAGCTCCACCACGGGGGGGCTCAACCAGAGCTTCCCCAGCGTGGATCTGAACGACGGGCGCTCCATGCCCATCCTCACCGTCATGCCGCAGGAGACCCAGATCCTCGGCACTCAGTTCCTCACCCCCCCCTCCCAACACAGCTACTCTGGCCCCATGGACAACACCCCCAACCACCAGCTGCAGGTGCCCGATCACCCCTTCCTCACCCCTTCCCCCGGCTCACCCGACCAATGGTCCAGCTCGTCCCCACATTCCAACATGTCTGATTGGTCGGAAGGCATCTCGAGCCCACCCACGAGTATCCATTCGCAGATGAACCTTATCCCGGAGCAGTTCAAGTAGAGACTTTTAAAAATGGACAGTGGGAAAAAATTCAAAGAAATACAGAAAGAGAGTGACAAACCTATCTAAAGACCTTTTTTATTATCAGTTTTTATACTAACGATAAGAACAGTTTTAGAAATGTTGTATTTATTTATCCGCTTTTCTTTTTTTAAATATAAAGAAGATGCTTTTATATTTATGCTTTTTTATTTGTATTTGTATTTGTTATGTATGGGAAGATTAGAAACTGTTTTAAAAGGAGTGTATATCATAAGAAAAAAAGACTCCTGTACACTGGCTATTTATTTGTGTCTCGTGTTGCTTTGTTCACTGGATCTATTTTTATCTTTGTCTTCACACATGTTTTATTTTTTGGGATTTGCATTGCTTTATGTTTGTACAGATTTTTTCTCCCAACTTTCTATAGATTATTTTAAAATGTTCAGTATTCATTAATTATATTTTAACCTACTTTGTGTTTTGAAATGACACAGGTTATGTTACTGAACTACATTTCACTAAGTCTTATCACTGAGTCCGCGTTGGATGATAAAATATATATTTAAAGTGTGGCCTTTCATGATGTTGCTCGCTCTCACAGAGTAACGAAGGTAACAGAGACCTTAAAGCACAGAACAAATATCCCTTATGAGTTGAGAGATGCTTTTTTGAAAAGAGTTAAAAATGTATCTTAATCAACCTGAGCCTATTTTCGATGAAGTTATGGTGTTGGCGGGTAATTGATAATAGATAGTATTATAGTAATTGATTTGTAATAATGTATGATGCAAGAGCGTTTCTTTATTTCATATTGTACTTCAAACCAGTGATAATGGTTACCATGTTTAACCTGTAAAGTGTTCAATGGCAGACCTGTCGTAGAACATGTTACATTTGCCACAGTTTAAAATAGTGCCAGTGTGATTGAGTTTTTCCTAAGAAAAGCAACATATTTGTGAGATTTCTTGAAAAGAAAAACGTCTTTGAAGTGAAGAACATAGTTTGTGAATGAAATGGGGACCTTTGTTTGTGTGTTTGAACACACCACCTGCACTTTGTGTGGTTTAAGGTGTCTAGATGTCACGTTTTATAAACTAATTCAGAGATACGAAAGATGTTTTTAAGAAAAGATGTAATTCAAAATCAATGTTCATGCAAAGTTGTAGTTTGCAAAGAAGTATTTCCTGATTTAAAAATGTTTGTAAAAATGATCTTGATTCAATAAAAGTTGCTGTTAAGCTTTAAAATATGGCTTCATTTCCTGTTTAGTCTCTCTAGTCTAGTGCATATAAACTTACACAGGTTTACTTAATCAGGCATATTATTATTTATTGTATACATGTTCTACAGCAAAGGGGCCGTGCAGATAATAAGAGAAGCAGACAGATTCAAGAAAGAGACAAGCACAACATCATCACATATAAGTCATATTTAAGAACACATGAAAGGTAAATAAATAAGTAGCAGCATTATAAAAGTAATTCAACATATGAACGTATTCAACTAGCATCTAGTAATAATAATGTTACAGTCTTAGGCAGTGAAGAAGCAGCCACAAATAACAGTATTAATTATAAAAAAGTAAACATGGTACAGATGATCTAGCTAAATAATAAAAACAGGTATACAACATTGTGCCTGCAGCGCCCTTTGCTGGTGAGGTTGAGCACTGCAGAGGACAGAGGCGAGCAGGTCCCCATAGAGACAGGCAGCCAAAAGGACCCGTATGCTCTCTGAAACCATGACAGCCTCAATGTGAAGCAGCCGGCTTTGGGACATTAACATTTCCCTCGAAATCAGACTTCCGGATGGTTGCCAATCAGATTTTTCATTATTGGATTACCGACCAACAGTGTGTGCAGGGAGGAGTCCTGTGTTTCACCGCTAGCCGAGCTAAAACCAAGCCAGCATGTCGGCGATTTAACAGCAAACACAAAGCGAGCCAATGCACTATTAAAGGTGAGTCTCTGTTGTGTGTTCCAGCTTTTATTTCCAGAGTGTGTGCGCAGTTTAGCAAGCTAACACGGCTAATACCAGGCTCTGAATGGTGCTAGCATCAGGTCATTCATTGGTCAGCACAGATTGCAGCCTCGACTACCTGGAAAATGCATTATCAGTCACAATTGTGTATATTTTATTATTTTTGTAGAGGTAATAAGCATAAAGCAGCTGTATTGTGTGTCTAATAGTGCTGCTTTGCTTCCATTTCAACCCTACACACCATCAGCTGATCATCAGCTGTGCAGATAAAAGGTGTTTTGTCTTGAATGAATCCATAAATGGTCATTGTACAACATCATGTTGATTGACAGCCCAGACAGTAGCAGCAGGGTAAATCAGGCGGATCTATGTGTAGTATTTCATAAAAAAACATGATGATCAGAGCAGGTGCTGTCGGGGGGCTGCAGGCCCTGCTTGTTGTTCTCCATATCATATCGATGATGTAATGCGATGGGCTGATACTGGGGGTAACAATGTTTCTGTCTTATATTCAGAAATGTTTCTTTAATGTTGGGAAAATAGCACCAGTTTGTAAATATTGTGTGATTTGTTAGACTACCTGGGGCAGGGTATGGCCTGTTCCTTTAACATTCAGCATCACAGCCAACACTAGAACAAATACATCCGAAAATATATCAAATATATTTCAGCAAACAGTACCTTCTGCATGCAAGAGCACAATAGTATCATTAATCAGTATCAGTTTTAAGGTTGTGTAATATTACATTTTGGAAAGACTTTGATTGTTATATACGTGCAACATAACACTAACACATAACATTAGTATTGATGGTAACACTATCACTAACTTTAAACGTGATTATAAACTGTTAATATACTAATACAATACAACAATCCTATAAAAGAAATTCCCTTTTCATGAAACTATTTCTCTGTTTTGAACTCAAATTGAATGCTTTTTTGAGTGCCTGAAATGTGTAATACAAATAAATGTCACTAGCTTACATTTATTTTTTAAATGTATTTAATAGTGTTTATTATTTGTTTATATGATTTTATTAAACTAATTAACATTTACATTACCTTTATGTATATTGTTTGAATAAAATGAATCTATTTATTTATTCTTTATTAATCATTGTTATATTGATTATCATAATTTTATTGTTTGTAGTATTGTTTTGTACATTCTTATTCTTATTGTTTTTATTCTTATTACTATCTTTCTTATTCTTATTTTACTATGATTATTTTATTATTATTATTATTATTACTACTGTTATAATAATAATAATAATAATTGTTATCTTTATTTTTATAATTATTCTAAATGTTACTACTATTATTATAATGTTTTTTTTAAATCATTACTATTATAATTATTACTTTTATTATTACCCTTATGTAACTCCTTTTTCTTGAACCTTTGAATAAGTCAATAATAAGGGTTGTGTGTGTGTGCTGCAGGATGGATGTGGAGGGCAGCTCTGGCAGGGACAGCAGCTGGAGGCGGGCAGCAGCGCAGGATGTGGGAGGACGAGGAAGCATGGAGGCTCAGGTTGTTCCGCTGGAGCTCTACGACTCTGCCAGAGCCAAAATAGAAGCAAATCTCCGCTGGCTGTTTGCCAAAGCTTACGGTAAAGGTAAGGCTTTACTCCCTGCTCACTGTTCAGCTCTGACCCACACTGGGCTCGGCTGGAACATATCTATTGTCCTTTAACACTTTGCTCTTTGGTGTAGCCAAGGAGTTGTTCCCTTATGTGTATTCTAATTCATATTGGCAGCTGCACATGTGGTGTTCTACATGGTGTTTGTTTTACAGTCAAATAGACTGTACCTATGATTTACCATTGCTCAACGCAAATCATGTTCAAAACAATTGCATCAGTTCCTTTCCTGGCATGCTTTCTTGGAGAGCAACATAACCAACACATCATTTTAAGCCAGGGACATAATAACATCTGTGTTTTGAACAAATCACTGTCAAAAGGCTGGTTAGGGGTTACAGCACGTGGATTATACGCTGATATTGTATAAACCTGGTATTAACAAGAGGACAAATACAGTACAATAAGTAGCCATGCATTAAGAAATAAAGGCTTACACGTTTTACTTTAGCTTTTTGCTTTTATTGGAAGTTCAAATTAGTAAAGGGTGTGATATGCATGAAACCTCGCCGCTCAGAAACATTGCAGTTATACTTAGAGCTGAAACGATTCATGAGCTGAGAGAAAATAAACAACCATTTTGATCCACATTGATCCTCTACACCAAAAATGACAAACATTACCTTGCAATATCTTCTCAGATATGGGAACTTGCTGTTTTTGGTTGTTTTAATTGCTGGTAAAGTGCATGTGGTGACGTTGAGGACTGTCTGCTGTGGATGTTGTGCGCTTTCTCTTAAGGCAAGGTGGTGCCCACCTCCGCAATAAAACACTCCAGGAATCGATGATATACATTGCAGTATGCTTGGATGATGCAGTGAAATGAACTGTGACTATGCATTAATGGATTTGGAAATAGAGTTGTTATTGTCCACGAACAGAGTATAATCACCAACTATTTGGATCACTTTCTCATGCTGCTGTTAGCCTCTCAGATTTGGATATTTCTTGCCTTACTCAGTCTTTTCATATTCTAGTGAATGTCTTTGTGGATTTCGATTGACAAGACAAGACATCACTTAGAACATGAAGAAATTAGGATGGACATTGGACAGCATTCAGTCCAAAAAGAGAGCCTTACCACAGTACCTTACCACTTACTACAAAAGATACTAAATCAGAATCAGAATACCTGTATTGGTCCCACAGAGGGGACATTTACATTGTTACAGTATAAGGGAAGATGCATTGTCTAAAAACAACACCATATATCTCAACAGTGTTACTTCTTCATTTATTATGTCCTCTATGTAGTGTAAAGACATATTCTGACTAGAAATTTGACAAATATACTGTTTTTGCAGTGTTTATTGAGAAGCATTTAGCTTTGCATTGCTTTGTTGTCTGGTTATTTTACAATAATAAACATTCTTCCTGAGTAAAAGTCAGCAGCGTAGCAACAGAGCAGAGCTTCATGTTATCGAGTGAAGCTGACATCCTCAGCCAGAGTCCTTTTATACACGGGCCACTAACCTCGCTCTACTAAAACATTCTAAGTGAATGCTCTACATGTCCCAGTACATGTCTGGAGAACACTCTGAATGTGGGCTTTGTGCCACTCGCTCATCAGGGTGAGCAGAGGGTCAGCTGTGACTGTCCCTGTCATTTTATTAGGAGTTCACAGTGAGGCATTTGCAAGTCCTTCAGTTAAGAAGTAGCCTTCATCCTCAAATCCATTGTATGAGCCATGCCTACAGTAGTAAGCTGTCTCCTGTTTTGCAGTGGATGACTCAGTATATTTGAGAGGGAACTGACGCCTACAGGTCAAAGCTTGAAATGTGAAGTCATCTTATGCAGAGGTGGAGAAGTACAGATCTTGTACTTAAGAGTAAAAGTAGAAGTACCAGAGTGTAGGAATACTCTGTGACAGTAAAAGTCCTGCAATCAAGATGTTCCTCAAGTAAAAGTAGAAAAGTATTCTCATCAAAATATAGTTGAAGTACCAAAACTAAAAGTACTCAGTGTGCAGATTGGTCCATTTTAGAATAATATATATGATATGTTTTATAATGATTGATCATGAAAGTGTTCTCAAAGCTGGTAAAGGTGCAGCTAGTTTGAATGACTTTGTATTCTGCAGGGTAGCTTGTGGATTTACTCCAGGTGGAACTAAAGTCTGATTTAACACTTGATTAAATGTCACATCATTCATCCACATCTGTGAAGTAACTAAAGGTATTAAATACATGTAGTGGAGTAAAAGTACACCATGTACCACTGAACTAAAGTGAGGTAGAAGTACAAAGTAGCTTCAAAATTGTGCTTAAGTGCAGTACTTGAGTAAATGTACTTAGTTACTTCCCATCTCTGATCTTATAAGAAAGAATTGAGTCTCATTTTGCAACGTGATGATTCAAGTCTTTCATCTTTTATAAAAAGTGACAGCCGAAACCAGTATTGCACCGTCAGCATGATTGATATCACATTCATCTGCAAACAAGTGGAGGATTTGGATGTTCAGAGCCAATGGCAGTATTATGAGCTCTGTCCTGCTGGGGAAAGAGAAAGTTGTGATTTTATAAACCTGGTTGTTGAGGTACTTATCCTAGTTTTTGTGTAACTTTTGTGAATCCGAACCAGCCATTTAAAACACAAAGTCACACAATAACACAAACAAATGTATGTCACTGTAGATTAGTCATTAGAACTGTGTTCTGATAAGTGAAATACACTTTTTGTCAATGGAGTCTGGTGACTTTAAAGAGACCATAAATAATGGGTTTAGTTCCTTGTCGGAAAGTAATGTCTGACACCTAGTTAAAGCGGTGCATATGTTCTAGCACACAATTAAAGTCATATTGAAGTTTTTAGGCGGCTTACATTTGTTTGAATGCTGCAGTACATTTCTATATATCTGCGCTACTATTACAGACTTCTCCTCTGAACTGTGGGTGTCCTGACTGTCATTCTGTAGGTGACACTGAGTATGAATAAGTACCTCATCACTCTTCTAAAAAATCCCAACTATCCCTTTAAAGCTTTACCACTCTGTTACTAAACAGGGCAGAGTTCAGACGCCTGTAATAAATAGCAGAGCCTCACCTTTCCCCCCTCAGGCTTTCTGCTGCTCCTGTAATCTGATTGGCTGCTGCTGACGTCACACTGTGCCAGGGACACTTCTACTAATACACTATCTCCTTTTCACACAGAAAGGACAGGGCTAGCTTTTCATTGTTTGACCGCCATCACAGCTTTTAAGAGGTTCTCAAAGTAGAGATGTTAAAGTACACATAGTTTTGCACATTGATGAAATAAATAATGGTGGAACAAATAAATAGCATTTTCTTTGGTTTTGTAAGGTCATGGCTGATACCTGTTTCTCTACCGTTGGGATGCCGCTCAGTTTGTGTTTGGCTGATGGTCTCTCACCTCTTGCTGATTCCTTCAGTGATACCATCACAATGATGCAGCGCCAGAGCTGGGGTTGGATTCAGGTCTAGGTTGAATCAAATGTTTTAATTGGCAGGTTATGGTACCGCAAAAAACCCTACTAACTGGAGCTTAAGAACATAATACAGGCCATCTGTTCTTGGTATCATATTGGTGAACTTTAGCAGCATTTGGGCAAAGGTCCCACTTAGGGCTGCAAAATAAAAATGATAAAGAAACGACCAATTGCGACTATATTGACTGAAATTAGGAAATTATCATTTTAAATAATGGTGTGATTTTAGTTTTTTAGAAGGGTCTGTATCAAACAAGGATTTGTATTTAAGTCTGTAGAATACTGTTTGTAGACCTGTATTTCTCTGTAGCTCCATAATACTTCATTCAGATATTTCACAAATGTAGCCTTTATCAAAAATTGCGATTTGGTTATTGCACCAGTCCATATTGCAGTTTCAATAAAATGCCCTAGTCCCATTTAAACCTCCTAAATCCAGAATCCCATTTTCTAACTTCTTAAAAATCATTAGCATGCTATACTCCCATTTAATTATTTAAATATATTTAGAATAACCAGCCCCACATCTGTCAATGATGTTTCTCTTGTGAAACAGTATCTGTTGTTGATGCACAGTGAGACCGTTTATTACATTAGACCCACAGCACTGTGTGTGTGTGTCTGTGTGTGTGTGTGTCTGTGTGTGTGTGTGTGTGTGTGTGTGTGTGTGTGTGTGTGTGTGTGTGTGTGTGTGTGTGTGTGTGTGTGTGTGTGTGTGTGTGTGTGTGTGTGTGTGTGTGTGTGTGTGTGTGTGTGTGTGTGTGTGTGTGTGTGTGTGTGTGTGTGTGTGTGTGTGTGTGTGTGTGTGTGTGTGTGTGTGTGCGCACACAGAGGCGCGGGAAGGTATTTAGAGTGGGGGTGCTGAGGTGCTGGACTCCAGTGAACACTATTACGGGCACTATAGAGCACGCACAAAAAAACTCCCCACACGCAAACACACAGTAAACCCGCGACTGTTACAATGAAGGCTCGATAATCAGCTCACGGCATATAGGCAGGGGTAAAATGCTATTTTTTTTACAAGTGGGGAGCGGACCTTACCTCCTCTAGGGGGGTCCGGGGGGATGCTCCCCCGGGAAGATTTTTTTTAAATATTGAAGTTAAAAGCATCAATCTGGTGCACTTTGAGAGCAACATTAAGAGATCTATGGATACATCTCTCAACACCCAGATGAAACACAACTATAAGCAGATGTTCTTTTTCTTTATGGATATTTTACAAATCACTCCCCTTTCAAACTGTATTCTTGTTTTACTTCCATATAGTATTTCATAACTGTTTTTCCTTTATTCTCTTATGTTTTTTATAACTATAATGATCATATGAAGGTGTGCCGCGGAAATAATCTTTTGAATAATTTTTGACCAAACTGTTTGAGACCCACTGAGATAACTTAGACTAAAGTTAACTATTTAAACACTCAGAGTCCTTTAGCTCACCTGAGCCTCTCAGTCTGAGAGGAGAGCTCTCCTCCAGCTTGTTGTGGAACAAACAGCTCCGTATGTCCGTTAGTGCAGCTAGCTAACCAGATGCTAACAACACGGTCCCTGCTGCTGGCACCGGTCCCTCTCTCTCTCCCCCTCTCTCACACACACACTAAATGCGCTATTTCCGCACACACACAGAGCCGCGAGCTTGAATGACACAAGCACACTTTTATTTCCATGCAACTCTCTGATTGGTGTGGTGTCTTGCCTCTGTTGCATTCACTGAACACGGGAAATTACAGTCCTGCCGTCCTTTCTAGTGTCTTGATGAGGTTCACGTAAAGCAAGGTTAATGTATTATATTATTGAGGTAGAATTGTCCGGGGCTACAGAAAAAACATTCGGGGCAGGCCAAAATATTATTTTACCAACAATGTGGAATTTATTGGCTACATATTACACAGATTATGCACAGCGGGAGCAGCAATAACCGTCAAATAATAATTCAGACAGGGGAGCTCCGCACCCCCTGCCTGCCGCTAGGGTGTGCTGCAGCGCCCTCAGCACCCCCATTCCCGCGCCTGTGTGTGTGTGTGTGTGTGTGTGTGTGTGTGTGTGTGTGTGTGTGTGTGTGTGTGTGTGTGTGTGTGTGTGTGTGTGTGTGTGTGTGTGTGTGTGTGTGTGTGTGTGTGTGTGTGTGTGTGTGTGTGTGTGTGTGTGTGTGTGTGTGTGTGTGTGTGTGTGTGTGTGTGTGTGTGTGTGTGTGTGTGTGTGTGTGTGTGTGTTTTTCCAACACAGCCTGTTTGTTTTGACTCTTGACAGTTTTATAACAGTCCTTCAGGAACCAAACAAATGTTTGTAAATGGTATTAGAAACCAGGGAACATTTAGGATTAGAGGTGCTTTTTGAGATTTTTAGTTTCCATGAGACGTTCCTGGTTAAAAAAGGTTAAATAAATAGTAAAAACAAACACTTTTCACAAGGTTCCACATAATTTGATCATTAACCATTATGACAAGAAGTAATGAGTCGGATATTTTACAGTAGGCAAACAAATGTTATTTGTTAATGATTGGATTGTTTTTATTAAATGATCAGCCTTGCAATATCTGCACGAGTGGAAGATCAACTACGGAGGATCAAAATGATGAGCTACATTCAGCGAAATAACATGACCGATCAGAATCAGTGTTATTACCAGGTAGGGTTACACGTACGAGGAATTTGACCTGGTGTTGTGGTGCATAAAAACAAGAATGAAAATCACAGGTAGAGAACTAGAAACATATTAAAAATAATAATATATAGTCAAATATAAAGGATACATTTCTTTTTTGTTCTGCAGAGTCAGACTGTTTCTATATAAATATAGCTGAGAGGCATACTGTCTGCCTTTTGGAGAGGACAGCCCAGTGCCCCCCTGCAGACCCTCAGTCTGCCATGTCAGCACATCTCTGCTGATCAATCTGACCTTGTGTCTGAAAGAATAGGAACAAAGGCTTTCCCTGCACCCCCTCCTCTAGATATCCACACACACACACACACACACACACACACACACACACACACACACACACACACACACACACACACACACACACACACACACACAGATGCAAGATCCCTGAGGTCAGGGGTGATACAACGATTGAGTGAGCATGCCTTGGTGGGGGTGTGTGATGTGATGGCCACCCAGCCCCCGCTTTTAGACAAGTTGGCATCCATTCATCTCCACAGCATCCGGGGAGGAGGAGAGTGCATGCTGGGATATCTGAGAGGCAGGGCAAAGAGAGATGTGTTTGGAAATGTACAGAGGAAGACTTGCAAGATTGGCTCTTGTTGAGAGAAACATAAATAAGAGGTGTGAGCCTGGAGGTGTGTGAAGAGTTTCCTGACCTGTTCTGGATCCTGGTCACATATGTCAGCTCCACAGAGCCGCACACAGTGAGAGAGGTATGAGGACTCTGTGCCAAATAAGCAGTCGGCTGTGAAAAACAGCAAAGGTTTTCACACTGTGCTGTAGCTCTGATCTGAGCCGGTGCGTGTGTGTGTGTTTTCCACTGATGGATGCCTCAATTTGTCTGTTCATCACAGTCAGCCGCTTTTTAATGAGAAACTAAATGACAAAATAAACTGTTGTTAAAGAGACAGTTCCCCCCATATCTATAAAACATGTTTTTCCTCCTGTATTGATATTTATCCATTTAGATCTTAAGTAGAGGTGATTGTAACAGTACATGTTTAAACATAATGTTAAAGAGGCCCTATTAGAGGCTCATTGTCAGGTTCGTATTTGTATTTTGTGCCTTTACATGTGTCCATGCTTTAATGTTCAAAAAGGTTCAACTTTAGGATTTTAGCCTTTGCAGAACATTTACATGTACAAAAACCCTCCAGAACACACTACAAGAGAAGGAAAACCCCAAAAAGCAGAATAGGGCCCCTTTAATATTGGCAGAAATCCTCACCAAGGAGGTAATCCTCACCCTTATTTAAACTGATGGAAAAACGACTAAAATAAGACCTTTTTTCAAACTAAAACAAACATGCCTTTGAAGGAGCTATTATTTTCATTACATAGGGTTATTGATTAAAACTTAAAGTTAATTAATCATTTAAGAAATATTCCTGAACTCCTTTTATTTCTAATTGCTCTCCTCTTTTTTCCCTATTCCTCAACATATGCATTAGCATACCAGTTGCTATCTTGTTTATTCCTGCCTAGAAAGTGCTGGAAGCTCAATTTGGTGAGTGCTTCAGCCGTTAACTCTGCATTAACACGTCCAAGGTTTATATAAATAGCTGCCCCATGTCTGTGTCCATGAGTAGGAGAACCCCCCCGCTGGCTGGGACAACACCAGCAGCTTACCCCCCCCCCCACTAAGACCTGTTAACTTACAGCCTCTGGACCTCTGTGTCTCTGTGCTGGTTGACTGAGAAAGTCTAATGCCTGGAGTCCTGGGAGAAGCTCTGCTACATGCTGAGGCACACGTGTGGAAAAGTTGTTGAAATGATTTGTGACTTTTCATAACTTTTTAGATATAATATACTTACTGGAGAACAATGAATATCCCAATAAGTAGACATAAATGTATGTATTAGGTCTACAGAATTAATTCAAATGTAATTGCTGAAAGCAAATATTTGATAAAGGCTAAATATTTGTTAAATAGAATGTTCAATTAAGTATTTTGGATCTGCTGAGATGTCATATTCTGCAGACCTAAGTAAATGCTTTTGTTACAGAAATGATCTCTTAATCTTTTTGATATATTTTTCAGTGATAATGAGAATAATGGTGAGAAAGTTATCAATCCCTTTTGTAAAACATATATCAACTAGAGAATGCAATTCCTGAATAAATTGCTAGTGGGAATGCTTTATGCTGAAAAGCTGACGCTGAATTGCTATGCTGAAATGTAATGTGTAAGAAGAAAGTGAAGAATTTAGATTGAAATGATACATGAACACTGGGGGCTTGAATGTGTGATGAGAGAAGAGAAAGAAAGTAAAAAGGCTTGGAAAAGCAGCAGAATATTTGAACTGCAAACTTTTGAACTAACTTGATGGCGAATGATCTGTCACCATGCCAACGGCATTTGATGACACCCCATAATAAGCTGAGATGGGTTGATGGCTGCATCGTTACCAAACCGGGGAAGTTTTGGGCCGTTTGGAGCATTTTCACTAAAGAGAAAACTGTGTTTAATGGTGAGCATTGTGTTGCCATGGCAACGGCATTTGTAGAAATCTCAAAACTGTCCCGTAGATGTCTTCACGGCTGGACTGTTAGCACACATATGAAGTTTGAGCACTTTTTGAACATTTTCATAGGAATTATACATTATATTAGGAGGTTACATTACTCTCTCTCTTCTCTTGATCGCCCTCTCTCTTTTCTTGATCACCCTCTTTCTCTTCTCTCTCTCTTCTCTTGCTCACCCTCTCTTTCTTCTCTCTCTCTTCTCTCTCTCTTCTCTCTCTCTTCTCTTGCTCGCCTTCTCTTTCTCTTCTCTTGATCGCCCTCTCTCTTCTCTTGATCGCCCTCTCTCTCTTCTCTCTCTCCTCTCTTGCTCGCCCTCTCTCTCTTCTCTTGCTCGCCCTCTTTCTTCTCTTGATCGCCCTCTCTCTCTTCTCTTGATCGCCCTCTTGATCTTCAATGGAAACGGCATATGATGACACCCCATAATTGACGTAGAGCTGTTGAGGGCAGGACCATTAATCTTTATCGGAAGTCTGCTGCTCTGAGCATATCAGTTGGAGTGATGACATCATCGTGTTCCATGACACAGGTGTTTATATTTGAGCTAACGAGGTGTGCAGAGATCACAGGTTTCCATTGTTCTGAATGAGAGGTAAACCTCTTACATGTAATAATAATAATACAATAATATTTATATAGCGCCTTTCAAGAAACCCAAGGTCGCTTTACAAGTCGGGTATGGGGGGGAGTAGGGGAAAAGAGGCTGACAGGTTAGGGGGGGGGGGGCAAGTAGCGGAAAAATAAACCTATCAAACTAACTATATAGTGGGGAAAGCCTTGGCTTTTTTGAAAGTTTTCCAGGGTTGGGGCGCTGCGGATTTCGGGGGGGAGAGAGTTCCAGAGGGTGGGGGATGCTACACTGAAAGCTCTGTCACCGACAGAATGTTTTGTTGAAGAACCGTAACAGATATCGGTGAAATTTCAAAGCGTGAAGCATCTCAAGGACCTTCAGTATCTGAAGTGTGCTTTTCGTGTACTTTCGGGTTAATAATGTGGCCTTTTTGGCAGGTTAACTAAAGGTGTGCGGCTGCTGAAATTACAATGGGCTTTAATGGAGACATGTTGAAAGTTTTTGTCACTTCAACAAAGTCGTTGGCAAAAGGCAATTTGTTTAATTATTTTTGCCTAATTATTTGTAATTTTTCAAGTTACGAGATGTTTTCCTACGTTTGTCATGAACAATTATGTGTCAGGAATGTAGGGTTTAGGAATTATGGCAGTTTAAAAATAAAAAAATGAAGCCAAATTTCAAGATTTCCTACACTCTAGCTGTGTGATCACGCACTCTAGTTAATGTTAAAATCTGAAAAAGGCCTCTTTACCAAGGTCTGAACAATGTTTAATATCTCTAAAAGTGAGAATCAGATTTAAAAGTTGTGTTACACGAATAATGTCAGAAAGATGTGTAACATTTTAAAGTTGGAATGAGGTTTCTGAGTGAAAGTATGAAGGAACAGTTAGCAGTTGAAGTCGCATGAAGATTGTTCAAGTCTGAAGATTTTCTCCATTGACTTCAATGGTTCAAAATGGGATGAATTATGGGATGTATCTCTGGAATTATGAAAGTTATGAATGATAAAAGTAATAGCACTTGACGCTTCTGTTTTAAGGGAGGAGCTACCAACATCGTGCTGTATCAGCATTCCAACTAAATAATCGCTATTAGTAATATTTCCAAATATTGCGGCCTTATTATGTATGCATTATTTTCTGGCAGCATCTGTTGGCTTTTTAACATTCCCTTCAATTCCACATAATCAAACATTATCATTGTCATTTAGAATGTCTATTTTGTGATTTTATTATGTTGTTTACACAAAACCATTGCATGTCTACCCGTCCTTCAGAGGGACCCCACCTCTATTGCTCTCTCTGAGTTTTCTTCCATTTCCCCCATCTTTGGAGAGTTTTTGGGCTGCTGCAAAGCCCGCTGAGAGAAATGTATGATTTGCATAGATGGAAGAAATACTGAGATGCTTAACTTAAGTACAAGTATACATACTATGGTCTTAAAATACCCCATTACCAGTACAATTACTGGAGTCATTGGATTTTCTATAGAATATTATTATTATGTTTTTATCACCAAAAAATAAATGTAATCTATCATTTAAAAAAATTGTAGTTTTTCCAACCTTAGTTACTTCTTAAAATACTTGGTTGATTAGTAGTACAGTACTGCATCATATCACACTATCATATGTGTGTTTTTATATGTGAAAAGTAACAATACGTGTAAAATAAATGAGTCAGATTTGCGTCCAAAATGTTTTTGAGTTGAAGTTTATGTAATAATCAAGTAAATTACAAGAATGTCAAAGTAGCACTAAACTACTTTTTGACATTCAACATTTGTAACGTTTTGTGGTATTGGGCAACATAAATTAAATGTGATAGTTTGATGATGGTATGCTTGTGTTTTGTTGCAGATCACATCCCTGCAGACCTGCGGGACCCCTTCTACACGGACCAGTATGACCAGGAGCACATCAAGCCCCCCATCCTGCGGCTGCTACTGTCGGGGGAGCTGTCCTGCCGGGTGTGTGCTCTGATCCTGCCGGGGGGGCAGGCGGCCGCGCTGCACACACACCTCTCCGTCCTGCAGGCGCTCAGCAGGAAGGGCGTCTACGTCCTGGAGGCAGGAAACAGTCCTGTCTCTGACCTGGACCTCAGCTCCTCCCCCATCAAGATGGTGGGTACTGAACAGATTATAGAAGAACATTAAAGCAACAATTCACACTTTCACATGGGGGGGGCAAACTGTTTTCACTGAGGGCCACATACAAAATAACATACGAAGGGCTGGGCCACTCATAGAGGGGAGGTATATTGCCTCATAAGTTAAGCTAAGTTATAATTTAGCTAAATCAATCAAATAAGGGTAAATTGTTCTTGATAATTGAATATGCTCAAGGAAAAAAACAGCCTATATCACAGCTCTCAGTTAACAGGGTTTCATTGTTTTTCATTTTGTCACAAAAGAATGTTGGCAGCTCCTCCCTTAAAACAGAAGCGTCAAATTGCTCCTCAATCGGGATGCTGCCCCCCCCCCTTCACAGACCTTTATAAAGTGAGGACAGTCAGGGGAAATGGGAAGGGTCTATTTCATTCTTGTTATGCAAATAAGTTATTGGGATTCTTTTATCAACTAAGATGTTTTTGTTATATGTTATATGTGGCTGAATTTATTGAAAAGTGGTCTTATTAACACATGAATACTTTGTAATATATTTTTTTACATTATTTAATCAGAATCAGAATTCCTTTATTTGTCCCGCAACGGGACATTTATATTATTAAAGCAGCAGAAGTATAGTCCAGATAAATTGAAGAAAATAGATCTTCATATTTAAAATGTAAAATAACTAGGTAAGTAAGAAGAAGATTATAAGTCAAGCGCAAGTCTCAGGTGTGGGCCATATTTCATTATACTTTAACAATTAACTGAGGGCCAATAAAACGGTGGGAGTTGATGGCACTGCCTTAGACTGGTTCACATCTTACCCCAAAAACAGAAGCTTTTCCGTCAACATGGCAATTTTTTCTTCCCCCCGCAGCTAGTCTCCCCTGCGGTGTCCCACAAGGCTCCATCCAAGGTCCTATTCTGTTCTCTATTTACATGCTTCCTCTCGGCATAATCATGCAAACATATAATATTTTTTTCCACTGTTATGCGGATGACATATAGCTCTATCTCCCCCTGAAAACAAACGATCAGTCCAATATTAAGAACCTCATGAACTGCCTTGAGGAAATTAAGGGTTGGATGGCACAAAACTACTTGCAGCTAAATGAAAGCAAGTCGGAAGTTGTCCTTTTCGGCCCCCCTGAATCCCTCAAAGCATTTACTAATAGTCTTGGCAACCTGTCCTCCCATGTCAAACCCCATGTCAAAAACCTTGGTGTTATATTTGACCCTTTAAGTTTGACAAACAGGTCAATGCAGTCGTTAAAGCCAGTTTTTTCCAGCTTTGAACCATCGCCAAAATCAAGCCGTTTCTGTCTTGATCTAGAGAAACTCATCCATGCCTTCATTTCATCCCGCTTAGACTACTGCAACTCCCTGTATACTGGGATCTGTCAGTCATCCCTGTCCCGCCTGCAACTGGTCCAGAATGCCGCAGCCAGGCTCCTCACAGGCAGCCGGAAGAGAATATTACCCCCATTCTGGCCTCTCTCCACTGGCTGCCAGTACTGCTCCGAATTGACTTTAAACTTCTCTTATTTGTGTATAAAGCCCTGACCAAATAACTGATAGCAAGATGGCGCCAGTGTGTGTGTGCGTCCGTATCTGCGTGCGTTGTGTGTGTTTGGGCTGTTGTGGTCACTTTTTGCTCTAAATGTCAACTCTCTACTAGTATACGATTGCCAAACACTTCTGGATCTTCGTTTTTCGGCATTAAATCCTATGAATTCGGATCGTGGCCATAAAACGCTCCCCCCGTTCTTATTGGGAGTACCAGCTTACCTGTGCCGCACCCCAGCTTCAACTCCCCGCCGCAAACGCCATCGCGGAAAACACAGTGGTCGACTGGTGAGGATGAAGGAATTTTCAGCTTATCCTATCTCAAGGACTGAATACTTTGCCGTGCCTCGCTTGTCTCTTCCTCGTCGCTATCTGGACCCTGTCGATGCCTGGTTGGTACCTGTCATCGGCCCGGACGAAGCTTTCCAGCCCGGCCGCGGGCCCTGCTCCCCTCGTCCCTGCAGGCGCGGGGTGAATCTGAATAACCTGCTGTCTATTTGTCGGACTCCGTTGACCTCAAACGCCGCGGACTCACTGGCTCCTGCCAGGTTTGGCCTCATAGACGCCGGATCTCTGACAAACAAGACTTTTGGAGTTCTTCACTTCAAAAGGACTGGATTTCCTCTTTGTGACTGAGACATGGCTCGGTACTGGTGAGTCCAGCACCTTTACCGAACTTTTACCTCCAGATTGCTGCTATTTTAACTCTCCACGGAATTCGGGCCGAGGCGGAGGAGTAGCTACAGTTTTCAGGAGTGATTTTAAATGTCAGCAACTATCGCTGTCATTCTCTCCTTGCAGCTTTGAACTGAGCGTGTTCGAGCTCAGTCACTCTCACACAGTGCTGTGTGCAGTGGTCTATAGACCTCCCAAATACAATAAGGACTTCCTAAATGATTTCTCTGACTTTCTGGCTGAAATTATGCCGCAATATGACCATGTCCTTATTGTTGGGGATTTTAATATTCATGTGTGTTGTCCTGAGAAACCTATGGCAAAGGAATTTTTAAACCTCGTTGACTCTTTTAGTCTTGTTCAGTATGTGTCTGGCCCCACACAAGAACGTGGACACACACTTGATATTGTTTTATGATATGGTTTGCCTGTTCTTAATTTGGAGATATGTGACGCTGTTTTCTCAGATCATATGCCTGTTTTATTTGATGTTACACTTGCCTGTACTACTGTCAAACTGCACGCTGCTGCCCGGCTATCTCGTATCATTAACACTTCCACTGCTGGTCAGTTTTCGGCCGTGTTTAATCATGAAAACGGTGTTATCCATGAGCCTATGTCTAAAGGCCCGGATACACTATGCCGAAATCGGCCGTTTTCGTTAGTCGGACGACGAAGCGTGCCCTGTCGCCCAAACTCAATTTGGTGTGTCCCGCACCGTCGGCCGTGACACGCCTTATTTGGCCTTTCATGGCCGACGCACAGCCGATTCAACATGCGTCGGCCACAGGCAGTCGGACAAAGAAATCACTCTGATTGGCTGTTCAGCTAGCGAATCAGTGCATGAGAAGCGAAACGGTTGCTTGAGAATATCTTCCACAAGCAACACTCCAATGGCTGATAGCTCCAGTACCGCACAAAACTTGTTTTTGATGGACGAGAGTGAAAATGGAACGCACACGCTATTTGTTGTTTGTTTATATCACGTAGTCTGTTCTTCTTCTCTGTCTTCCGGTTGTTGCCTCTTTTGAATGACGAATACACACTACCGTCACCTGCTGGTAAGAAGAGTTATTGCCACTCACGCATGCGCAGTTCGCACGTGCTCGGCTGAAGTCTTTGCGGTGTGTTCCAGTGCGACACATGGCCAAGACGCTGGAGAACACGCCGACGCAACAGTCGGCGTCAGCGTCGGCGAGTTCTCTGGTGACTGCTTGGTGTGTCAGGGCCTTAACACTATGGAGGACCTTAGCTTATGGTTTCACTCCACATATAAAGCTGCTATGGGCACTGTGGCTCCATTAAAAACAAGGCAACCCAAAACTAAATCCGAGCCTTGGATAACTGCCACGACTCGGGCTGCCCGACGTGAATGCCGTAGAGCTGAAAGAATATGGAATAAGGACAAACTACAAGTCTCTTTTCAAATGCTGAGGCAGTGTTGGCGTCTCTATCAGAAAACTGTAAAAGAGGCAAAAAGAAAACATTTCTCTGACATCATTATTTTAAACTGTCACAAACCTTGTGTACTATTTCAGACAATAGATTCATTTCTTAATGCCCCTCAGACTACCTGTGTGGAGACCTCCCCTGCAGTCTGTGAACATTTTCTTCAATTTTTTATTAATAAAGTCACTTCAACTAGGACTCAAATCACTGCTCCATCAAACGACACCTCTGTCTCTGCCCCCTGCTTTGCTGTTTTTGACCGTTTTGAGCCTATGACTCTGTTCTCTGTGCAGGAGATTGTCTCCAAAATAAAGCCCTCTGGTTCTCCAATCGACCTTGTCCCTCCTCGATTTTTTAAAGAGGTATTCCCCACTATAGGACCTTTTGTTCTTGAAGTTTTTAACAGCAGTCTGCTCACAGGGGTTGTTCCGTAAAATTGGAAACATGCAGTTGTACAACCACTTATTAAGAAACCTAGTCTGGATCCCACAGTTCTTGCAAACTTTAGGCCCATTTCCAAATGGCCTTTTATGTCCAAAATCCTAGAGCAGATTGTATACAGTCAACTTCTAGCTTTTCTGGAAGAGCACAAGGTACTCGAGATCTTCCAATCTGGTTTTAAAACCTTGCACAGCACGGAATCAGCTCTTTTAAGAGTTTTTAATGATATCCTTTTAGCAACAGACTCAGGTGAATGCATTATCCTTTTACTCCTTGATCTAACAGCCGCTTTTGATACAGTGGACCATGAGATCCTGATAGCTCGTTTGGAGCAGTGGGTGGGCATTAGGGGCAAAGCCCTCGAATGTTTTAGGTCGTATCTGACTGGTAGGACTTTCTGCGTCAGCCTTGGGGACTCTGAGTCCTCGTCTGCTCCTCTCCTGTGTGGGGTTCCATAGGGCTCAGTGTTAGGCCCCCTGTTATTCTCCCTGTATTTGCTCCCTCTTGGGTCCATTCTTAGGAAGCACGGTATCGCTTTCCATTGCTATGCAGATGATTGCCAAATATATGTGCCACTTAAAAAGAACGACTCATATTCAATTAAACCGCTGCTAAACTGCCTTGAAGACATTAAAGGTCCCATGTCATGCTTTTCCGGTTATTACCCCTCCCCTTGTGTGTTATGAAGGTTTTTATGCATGTAAACGGTCTGCAGAGTCAAAACCCTCAAAGTACACCCTGTAGCGAGTAAAACTCTAACACAGAAAATACCTCCCCAAAACGCCTCGTTTGAGATACGTCACTTTCCATTGATTCTTCCGGGTAACTTATGATGTCATGCGTTACCCGGAACCAAATGGACCAATCCGTGGAGCCGTTACGTTACTTCCGCGGAGCCGTTACGTTAAGCCCCGCTGATTGGTCCAAATTGACCAATCCACGGACTTCCTCACACACACACTCAGTGCATGCAGCTCTGCTGATCTCTCCATGGCTGCAGGCTGATAACAGACAGTTGGGATCGCGGCGAAATTCTCTCTGCAGACCCATTCTCACAGCATTTATCAACCTTTTTCTTACTCAATATCAAGCCACACTTATTGTTTTTACTTCGGCTGTGACTTTGTGTGTGCTCAGGGTGAGTTTGGCTGTGTTTGGCTGTGTATCGCTAAACAAGGAAACCACACCTCCACGGAGCTCAGCGCGGTGCACAACGTCCCGACCAATCAGAACACACTGTGCTCACAGGGAGGGTGGGGGCTGGAGCTATTGGAGCCACAATGAGCCGTTAAAGGCAGAGAGTGAAATTCAGTGAATACACGTAGTTTACAGAGATGCTGTATGAGAAACCAAAGTGATTTTGGAAAATTGCACAATATAAATCTATTCTAGACCTCAACAATGGAATTATGATCAGTGGAAATAGCCATGAAATGGGACCTTTAAATCCTGGATGTCATGCAACTTTTTAAAATTAAATGATGACAAAACCGAAGTGATGGTTTTTGGTTGCCCTCGGACCACTCCTATATACCTAGGATCCTTGGGCCACTCCACCAGGCCGACCATCGCAAATCTTGGGATAAAGATGGATCCTGAACTTAAGCTGGACAGCCAGATCAAGGCAGTTGTTAAAAACAGCTTGTTCCACCTCAGGCAGCTAGCCAAAATAAAGCCTTTTTTAAATAGTGACCTCTTTGAAACGGTAATCCATGCCTTTGTCACCTCCCGCTTGGATTATTGTAATGCACTATATATGGGGATAAGTGCATCCTCCCTTGCTCGCCTGCAGATGGTGCAAAATGCAGCAGCACGGCTCCTAACTGGCACACGCAAACACGAGCACATTTTCCCCCATTTTATCTTCACTCCACTGGCTGCCCGTTAATTCGAGGATTCATTTTAAAACTCTTTTATTTACTTTTAAAGCCCTCAATGGCCTGGCCCCGCCCTAGACTGGACTCGCACTCTCAGGTCAGACTCTCAGGTCAGCTGATCAGTTGCTCCTGAGGGTGCCAAAAACAAAGTCTAAGCGCAGAGGGGACCCTGATTTCTCTGCTGCCGCCCCTAAACTGTGGAACGACCTGCCCTTGTTAATCAGACAGGCGCCCACACTGTCTGTTTCTAAATCCGTCTTAAAACCCACCTCTTCTCCTTAGCATTCGGAAACAAGTAGATTGTTTGCTTTTATTTGCTTTCAGTGGTCTACTCTATTGTTTTTATCATATGGCTGTCTTTTATTTTTTAATTATTATGTTTATTCTGGTTTGTTTTGTGTTTGTATCTTTTATTTTAAATGTATTTATTTTATGTTTTGTGAGCTTATCTCTCTGTACAGCACTTTGGTCTGAAGGTTTTAAAGTGCTATATAAATAAAGTTGGGTTGGATTGGATTGGATTGGATAAATGGGCAGGGCCCCTCCTAAGTTGCAGACCTTCTTATCCCATATTCTAGCTCCAGGCCCCTCAGGTCGACTAACCTGGGGCTCCTGGTTGTCCCACGCTCCAAGCGTAAACTCAGGGGTGACCGAGTCTTTTCTATTGCAGCCCCAAGACTGTGGAACAGCATCCCCCTCCCTATCAGACCGGCCCTCTCCATTGATTGTTTTAAATCCAGGTTAAAAACACACTTTGACTCTCTAGCGTTTGACTCCTCCATATCTGGCTGGTTGTACCTGGAACTATGTTTGTTGTGCATATGACCTTTCTGTATGTATGTTTATGTCGTTGTTCCTTTTTTGTTTTGACTTACTTATCTATTTATCGAGAGGGCGTGTCAGCTACCTGCTCTGTTCTGTACAGCACTTTGGTCAACATGGGTTGTTTTTAAATGTGCTTTATAAATAAATGTGATTGATTGATTGATAAACATTTACCCAGTGCCACATTTGGCCCCTGGGCCGTAATTTGGAGACCCCTGAAGAAGGAGCTTTCATTTTGTGATTTTTCCCTGTCACTTTGTGTTGTGAGGTTTTGATTTTGCTAAGAACTGCATTTGTTTTGGAAGCGAGTAAAAGAGTGATCCCTCAGTGACTGCTGCTCGCTGTATGCTGTTTGTTGGTTATCATGCTCAAAATCACACAAAGCTTTTGCTTGATAAATACAGCCAATATTAGCATTAATTCGACTAAGGTTAGCTATTTATTAAGCTAGCTTTGCTTTAACCACCACCATTAATATAAATTAATATATTGACTAAAAAACCACATCTCAGTTTGTTTTATAAGTAAAACTAAATGAAAATTTAATTACATAACAGTCTGGAGGCAGAAGGCCTATTCAGAATTTGTTATGTAGTTTCCTGTGAAAATATAAAAATATGCTCTTGTGGTCTGCATGCTGTAATGCATACCTTTTTGAACATAGTTAATAATTAAAATAGTAAGCTAATTCCTTCAAGAGTAAGAGTAGGCTGGAACAAAACTAAAAAAGAGTACACATTGGCATTTATTAGGTGATCAGATACACAACTCCTGACGTACTGTGTGCCTAAACATTTACCATAAAACAACTTGAAATGATAGTATGTGGATGTTGAGTTACAGCCTGCTCCACTCCTCCTCGATTCATAATGCTTAAAGAATCATTAGATCGTTCAAAATCTGAAAAATGTTTCCTGTAATGTAAATGAGGGCGCATCCTTTCTGTCTGGCAACAAGCTACAGTGACTTTGCTTTATTTCATTTGTATTCGAGGCTAGGATTGAGGTTCTCTAAAGCAGTTTTGTAATATTCTATGAGATTATTACAGTGAAATAAAGGAAAACCTTGAACAGTACAGCCATTCCAGTATATATTAATTTTTGTATTGCCATATATGAATGTGATTTATGGAGATAGATTTCTGCTGACCGCCCTCAGCAATAAAAAAGAAACTGTTTACAATTTAGTTTGAAGCAGAATATGAATAAGCATTCTTTTTCAGATAAAAACATTAATTCAATTTTTTATTTGGAAAGTGATCACATTATCTTCAAAGAGTTTTGACTTTTGGATTTAACAATGTTCTGGAGTTATAAAAAATGTGTAAACAATAATGCACAGCAATACTGCAATCTACCCCTACAAATAGTATAATACTAATAATATTGAAACAGTGTACAAAAGCACCAGCTTAAAACAGAATAGACTTGCCAAAAAAGCTATGCAGCATTTACATTTTGTTCAAGAATGAAAACATGTAACAGTATGGATGAAGCTGCAAGTGTTTGGTACAGCTTTAGTATTTACTCATATTTACATGCAGTATAATTCTTGTAATGGTCATTCTTCCAGAGCTCCCACATCCACCTCATCGATGCCCTGATGATGGCCTACATCCTGGAGATGATCAGCGTGGAGAAGGTGGTGTCCAGTGTCAGACGCTTCTCCAACGTCAGTGCCTCCAAGGAGCTGCCGTTCGACCTGGAGGACGCCGTGTTGTTCTGGATCAACAAGGTGAGAGCAGAGCTGGTTTCTAACGAGTTGGATCTGTGCTTTCTTTATCTGTGCTGATCTACAGTGTGTTTGTGGCTGCAGGTGAACATCAAGATGAGGGAGATCCTGGAGAAGGAGCTGAAGATGAAGCAACATTTGATGGAGTCGCCCAGTCACCAGAAGGTACCTGCTTGTGTTTTCAGCTTCCTCTGTTCAATTGTGTATTTCTTTGGTGCTTTTGTTTATTGTCTGTCTGGATTCTACATGCATGCATCCTGTCCTCACTGTTTGCATGAGGAGGTTTATTCATTGGATCTAGCTGGTTTATGATGAACCACCTCACATCACAATCTGATCACAGAACACATTTAAATTGTATTTTTTGTAACACTTTAGTTTGATGTTACTGTACTGTACTGAACTGTAGTTGTAGATACTGTACAGTTCCCATAATATGGGGGCTTTGGGGATGTAAATAAAGTAAAATGTTGCCATGGAGAGAGCAGCAATGATTAGTTGACTATCAATAAGTTGATCGGCAGAAATACTTTGTCAATTGTGTTGATCACTATTTGTTAGCGTCATTTGTAATGCAGATATGGCAGAAAATGCTATTTTCAGGCTATAAAACATAGAGATGTTCTTTTCTCTCTATCATATCATTTTAAAGTTAATTTCTTTGGGTCTTGGACTTACAAATCAATGCATTTAAAGACATTAACTTGGCTTTGGGATTTACATTCATCAGTATTTTCAGACATTTCATAGACCAACAGTTAATTAATTTCAGTGTAATAATTCAAGTGCCGTGAATAATAGTTATTTGCTTACAATGACCTCTAATGCATCCAGTCATTTCCCTCTTATCTGTCTAACCCTTTCCAGTTGTCTTTCAAATCAGGTGTGTCTCCACGTTAACAGGAGAAAATCTGATTCCTTGGCTGCGTCTCACTTCGGTTATTTTTCATTTCCTCACTCCTCGGCCTTGGTCTCACCGGAAGTTGATTTGTCTGCGCCATCTTGAGTAGCGTCCCAGTGGCCTTATTGGTGCCAGAGGAGCGAGGAGCGATAATATAATAATATAATAACCGAGGAACCACCAGACCATCCTCCGGTGAAATCCTCAGACACTCGCCCCGCCCCCTTACTGTGTATCGCTCACTGATTGGACGATGCAGCGCATGCACTGATCTCATGCTTCTTGACATGAGAGCCGTTTCCCAGCGGAGTGAAGAAAATACATGAACCTCGCAAGAGTCATTCCTATCTCTTTTTGTTCTCTCAATTATTTTATTTCTATTGTGCACTCTAATCAATATTAATCAAACTATTGTTCGTTTATACATTTTAAGAATGGCGTTTATCTTTTTTGAGAATGAGTTCTTATTTTATTTATTGGGGTCAACAACAGATGATACAAATGTTTATGTCAGTAAATGTGTGGCGGGTGTGTTTGTGAAAACAATGGGGACAGAGCTGCTGTCAGACGATCAGCTGTGCAGCGTCATCACAAACGGACGTCGCTTCACGTGACGCTCCGGAGGAAAGGACGTCCCATTGCTCTTAAAACTCATTTCCCTGCTTCTCGTGGTTTCCTTGCGTCCCTCCATGCTTCCCTGGTGGGAGGGACTAGACGCAGGGAAACGACGCAAGTGAGGGAAGCAAGGAATCCATTTAACCGAAGTGAGATGCAGCCCTTGTCACTGTTTTTGACCCTTGACCTGTCTGCTGCTCTTCCTGTTTGTGTCTCCCCAAATTCTCCTTTCCTTTCTGCCTCCTGGATACTAGTCTCCCTCCAAATGGTACTGGAAGCTTGTACCTGTAAGTGCAACCGCTTAAAAAACTGCGTGTGTGTGTGTGTGTGTGTGTGTGTGTGTGTGTGTGTGTGTGTGTGTGTGTGTGTGTGTGTGTGTGTGTGTGTGTGTGTGTGTGTGTGTGTGTGTGTGTGTGTGTGTGTGTGTGTGTGTGTGTGTGTGTGTGTGTGTGTGTGTGTGTGTGTGTGTGTGTGTGTGTGTGTGTGTGTGTGTGTGTGTGTGTGTGTGTGTGTGTGTGTGTGTGTGTGTGTGTAATCAGACCAAGCAAAAAGGAGCCAACAGTGCCCCTTGGTGGCAACGATAGGCACACCGGGCATTGTGACCATAATGCCTGGAGAGGAGTCCCATCATCCACACAGCTTGCACCATTTCATTCTTTCTTGCATCACTTCATTAACTTCCTCCCATTCATTTCTCTCCCTCCCCAGCCTGATATGTTGCATGCTCTGGCCAGCAGCTTATATGAGCCCGTGGAGTTCTCTCAAATGGTAATGTACTCACCATCGAACCTTTCCTTTAATTAATCCTCACCTTCATTATTTCCCCTTGTGTAATCACGCATCACATGCACCAGCTACTGAACCCTCCTTAGTCTAAGTGATCATACTTGATGGTGGTCATCCCTTATGAGTGATGACAGGGTGATGCACAATGTGATCCTCTCAAATATATTTGCAAAGGTCAAGCATCAGATTTCAGTTACAGAGACCTACTCCAGAGTATACGTTAAAGAAAAAACATCCATATTTCTCCACCTGCACCCTGTTTCCCCAGAGTTGTTGACAGAGATTACTGCAGCCTTAACTCACCAATAATGTAAAACCACTAAAAGTTCTTGTTTTTGCCACTCAAAGGCTTAGATTTGTATAAGTGTCGGACAACATTATGGAAGGGATGTTTCTTTACCTTTAGCCTGAAAGCACTGTTTTATTTTGTTAACCATGTGTTGCTCAACGATAAATTCTCATTCTGAAATCTGGCATTACATCCACATTGTAAAATAAATCTAAATATTTAGCCACAACAATTGAAGATTTTTGAGATGTTTCCACTTTTGTCTTCTGTCAACATGTTACGGGACAATTTAAATAGACTGGATCAAATTCAAACCAGAATCAGAAATCCTTTATTTGTCCCGCACAAACAGCATTACAGCAAAGGTGAATCAAAAGGCAAAAGGCAAGTTAAAGCAAGCAAACGCTAATAAAAATAAAGACAATTAAGTACTGTACACATACATAGCAGCTTTTTAAAAAGGTAGGTGAAATAAAAAGCTATTGAGATTGTATATAATGTATTTGTTGCACATACCAATGATAACAGCTGACTGTAGTAGCAGCCAGAATAACAACAGTAGCATGTAAAAAAAGTAGCAGGAAAAGTTACATTAAAACATTTTATTTCACTTAAGGTTCCTTCTATAATGTTGAATGAATTTGAAAGTTTAAACAATAATCTGAGCCTGTTGACGTTGCGACATCACAGCCCCTCCAGAAGCTCCCAGCTTCAGCACTCCCGCTCGATACTGGACCAATTTCATAAATTGTCCTCCCCATTGCTCACTTAGACTGAAAGACATGGGAAATTATGGTTAAAATAAATACCAAAGAGACCCTTTAAAGGGAGCCAGTGGATGATTTGTGATGGATGTTGTGTTGGTGTGTGAGCATGTGAGTCCTGATTAGATGTATATGTGCACCTGGATAAAAATGCTCTCGTCTGGTGCAGGTGCGTTACCGTAGAGACCACCTGTCGGGGCGGACCCTGCAGCACTTCCCCCTGCTGGACGACCTGCTGAAGGACGTGAGTGACGGCACGGCGCTGCTGTCCGTCGTCCACTTCTACTGCCCTGAGCTCCTCAGGCTGGAAGGTGACCTGTGGAGATATGAGATATGAGACAATGAGCAAAAAACTGCTTTCTGCTCATTCTGTCTTTTTTGGTAGCTTTTCTTGGTTGTTTTGTTTCCCTCTAAAGATGCATCTCTTTGGAAGCTTTATATATGAGATATTAGATAAGATATACTTTATCTCAATTTTGAAATACAAAAAGAACGTTTGCATCTCTTTGTCATTATTCGGTTGCTTTTTGGCTGTTGTTTTTTCTTTTTAGGTGGTTTGTGTCTCTTTGTGTTGTCTTTTTGTCTTGATTTCAGACCTTTTTCGTCTATATGGTAGTTTTCATTCACTAATAATATGAATACACTTTATTTATATAGCACCTTTCTTGCAAGATGCAGCCCAAGTGCTTTACAGATACATAAATCTGTAAAAAATAAAAAATGAGGAACATAATTAAAAACAAGTTATAAACAAACAGCAAGAGTTAGATGACAGAACCATAAAACATGAACAAGTGATACAAGTAAAAAATAACCCCAATTTTGGGGCCATAAAAACAGAAAGCAGCCTCCCCAGATTTCTTGTTTAATACTTTCAGTATTTCTTATGTAAGGTCTTGTACATTTTTAAAAGCACTTTAAAATAAATTCTCCACAGGGGAAATGTGATCCCTTTTTTTGTGTTTGTTAAAATCCTGGCCACAGCATTCTGAATTAATAGCAATTTATTTAAAGATTTTTCCGGGACACCAGTAAAAAGAAAGTTCCAGTAGTTCAAGCGACTTTTATTAAAAGCATGTAAATCCATTTCAGCAGCATTCTGAGTTCAAAATCATCCTGGCAATGTTCCTTAAGGGGAAAAATGAAGTTTTTGCAACCTTATTTTTGCAAAATGACTCCCAGGTTGGAAACTTGTGTTTTAATATATTTGGACATGCTGGAAAACACTGACTCTACTCTCTGCCGTTCTACAATCTAATCTGTGCAAGTGACTGTAGAACAGATACCACTTACATGTCTAAAGCTAGATCCAGGAGAATGTAAGCCTAGCTTTAAGACAGGAAGCCTATAGGTTACTTACGTAACCCCAGTTCTCATTCATAACACTCCGTTCGATGTCTCACTATGGGATGCGCCTCAACGCATATGCACCAGAAGCATCAATCTCATTACGCCAATCCTGATTGGCTGGTGATCTTGACGCCAACGTCAGGGAATCCACCAACCCTATAAGTAGCTTGCGCCACGACGCAGGCGTCATTCAAAATAAGCACCTCTTCTCGCTTCGCCTCAGCAAGAAGGGCCGTCAGGTGAGACATCTCACTTCATGTTACTCTGAGAACTGGGGTTACGTAAGTAACCTATAGTTCTCATTCATAACACTCCGTTCGATGTCTCACTATGGGATATTGAGACTCCCGCATTGCCAGACATGCTTATCTCGAAAATCACCAACACAAAAACAGAACTTAACAGGTAGAACCCTGTCCCAATACGGGGCCCAGCACTGCGCGGGCCACACTTGGAGCAGAAACATCCAGCCTGTAAAAGCGGACAAAAGTGAGCGGCGAGGACCAGCTCGCTGCTGCACAAATGTCTTGAATGGAAACACCCTTGAACAAAGCCCAGGATGTAGCCAATCCACGAGTAGAATGAGCGCGCAGGCCCGTTGGTGCCTGCAAACCCTGACTCGTATAAGCCAGAGCAATCGTCTCCACAATCCAGTGGGAGAGCCGTTGCCTGGTAACGGGCTTGCCCTTATGAGGGTTAGCCCAAGATACAAAGAGTTGGTCATTGCACCGAAACTCTTTCGACCTGTCCATATAAGTGCGCAAAGCACGAACCGGGCAAAGCAAATTCGGCCGCTGTTCCCCAGAGGAACCTAGCGGTGAAGGAAATGCCTCAAGGTCAATGGGAGTGCATGAGCCAACCACCTTAGGCACAAAGGCCGGGTTGGGCTTCAGCAATACTCTCGTTTGCCCCGGGGCAAACTGAGTACACGAAGGATGTACAGAGAGCGCGTGAATATCACTGACTCGTTTGGCAGATGCCAGAGCCAGTAACAACACTGTCTTCAGTGACAAGTGCTTCATGTCAGCGTCTTCCAGGGGTTCAAATGGAGCTCGAGCGAGCCCATCTAAAAACACCGTCAAGTCCCACAGGGGCACCAATGACCTGGAAACGGGGAGGAGCCGGCGAGCCCCTTTCATAAAACGGCAGACCAAGGGATGTTGACTAGCCTTCTTTCCCCCAAAGCCCACATGGCATGCGGCAATAGCAGCCAGGTACACTTTGATCGTGGAGAAAGCTCTGTGTTTATCAATCAGATCCTGTAGAAATGATAGAATCACACCGACAGGGCATTGAAAAGAGATGTGTTTCTTTTGAAGACACCACTCCTCAAACACCCTCCACTTACAGTCATAGAGAGACCTGGTGGAGGAAGCCCTTGCACTCTGAATAGTGTTTATCACTTTCTGAGGGAGCCCCACTGTACTCAGGTTATACCACTCACGGGCCAGGCCCATAGCGCCAGGTGCTCTGGGTGTGGGTGAAAAATCATTCCCCCCGCCTGAGATAGTATGTCCCTGTGTAGCGGGAGCTGCCACGGCTGTCCGCACAGCAGCTGATATATCTCCGCCAGCCAGTACATTGCAGGCCAGTGTGGAGCTATCAGGATCAGTGTGTGGCGTTGTTCTCTCACTCTGGCCAGAGTTGGAGGAATTAGAGCCAGGGGTGGGAACGCGTATAGAAGGACCGGGGGCCAAACGTGCGCGAGCGCGTCCACGCCTAACGGTGCATTTAGATCGCGCATTGAAAAGAACAGCTGACATTGAGCATTTTCTTTTGATGCGAACAGATCTACCGCGGCCCGGCCGTAACGCACCCACAGCTGACTCACAATCGTTGGATGTAGAGTCCAGTCTGCGTACAGTGGTGCACCTCTGGACAGCAGATCTGCCCCGAGGTTCATCACTCCCGGTACGTGTGTCGCTCTCAGAGAGAGGAGACGTCCGCAGCTCCATAAGATCAGTTTGCGTGCCAGCCTGTGTAACTGTAGAGAACGCAAACCCCCTTGGCGGTTTATATACGATATCGTGGTCGTGTTGTCTGTCCTCACGAGGACATGATGTCCCCTGAGAGAAGGCAGAAAGCGTCTTAGGGTGAGAAACACCGCTAAGAGCTCCAGATAATTTATGTGTGACCGTTGGAGGTCTCTGCTCCAGAGACCCCTCACAGGTCGACCTTCGTATATGCCCCCCCAGCCCGTCAGACATGCGTCCGTGGTGACCACCTTCCGCGATAAGACAGCACCCATAGGCACGCCTCGCACCAGGAAAGTCGGGTGCAGCCAGTGGCGTAGCGCCGTTACGCAGTGCACAGTGACCATCACTCTCCGCGCGCCATGACGCGTGGGGTTTAGTCTGAGGGCAGCTACCCAGCGCTGAAATTCCCTCATGTGTAAGCGGCCCAGACGTACTACTAGGATGGCTGACGCCATGAGCCCCAGTAACCGCAGACACGATCTGAAGAGAACATATTTGCGTGGCTGGAAACGAGCGAGGCAAGCCCTGAAGGCTCTCACTCTCTCCGCTGACAGGCGGGCTGTGAAGGGCACCGAGCTCAGGCGTAAGCCCAGGAAGAGCACCGACTGGGCTGGGGACAACATGCTCTTTTCTGTGTTTATTACAAAACCCAGGTCGAGCAGGTGTTTCATGAGGATATTCGTCTGCATAATAGCTTCCTGCTCCGACTGTGCCAGAAGGAGCCAGTCGTCTAAATAGGTTGCCAGGCGAATCCCCTGTTGTCTTAACGGGGCTATCGCTGCCTCCGTACATCGCACAAACACCCGTGGGCTGAGAGACAGACCGAAGGGAAGCACTCTGTACTCGTAACAGACACCCTGAAAAGCGAACCTCAGATATTTCCTGTGTGGATAATATACTGGGATGTGAAAATACGCGTCTTTCAGGTCGATTGATGTGAACCAATCATCCTGACGCACGAGACGCAGTAGGGATGTGTGAGTGAGCATCCGGAATTTGTATTTTCTGAGATACCCGTTCAGAGCCCTTAAATCTAGGATGGGGCGAATTCCATTCCCTCCCCGTTTGGGAACGAGGAAATATTTGGAATAGAAGCCGCTCTGACTCCGTTTGGAGGGTACGATGGATATGGCTTTCTTTTCTAGTAGCGAGAGAATCTCCTGCTCTAGAATGTGAGCCGACGCTCCCCGGGCATGTGATTGCACAATGCCCGAGAAGCGAGGGGGGGTGACAGCGAATTGGAGTCTGTAGCCCCGTGATATCGTTTTGAAAACCCAAGCAGAGCATGTGAGCATTTTCCACCTTTCGCTCCTCAGAGCGAGCGGGGATGTCACCATATCTCTGTTGTCTGCACCCTGTGACCGCATTGGTTGTGTTATGGCGCCCTCTAGTGTCTGAACACGGTGGCGCTCTAGGGTGACAACCTCGGTTGACACTGCGCATGCGCGCGGTGATGGTGCGTTCACAGACCCGGCCACCGTCCGCATTCCGAGAGAGGCGTTCATAGCCACTCTCAGAAGCGGGGCAGTCGCCTGACTGTTTATTGACATTATTATTTGTCTTTTTAATATTTTCGACTGTGCCCTTGGCTTTAAGCCTGGAAGCAACAGTGGCAAACATTTTATTTTTAGACCCTTGTGTGTGTTTGTGTGACTTGAACGACTGGCAGGAACTGTTGCCAGTGCTGTGAAGTCTGCTTCCCTCATGGCGCGAACTGGAGGATGACGTGCAGTCATCACCCGAGGCGGCGGGAAGGCGGGAGTGTGGTTGTCCCCCGGAAACACATGGGTGCTGGATACGTGTGGAACACGATCCAGGGCTGAAAGAGAACAGGAAACCTCCAGCCCTTTCCCCGAGGGGGGGAGGGAAGGCTGTCAGGCTGCCCTCTTCTTCTTCCTCGCCTGGTGACTGAAAGTCTGGGTCGGCGGCGCCTGTGTGGCTGCTGCCGGGACCGGGGACTTTCTTGGCCAATTCGTCCGCGCCTCGCGTCTCGGTGGGAGACCGGGGGCGGGCTGTGGCTTCTGCCATCTCGGGACCTTGAACAGGGCCGAGTGCGGGGTAGCCTGGGAGAAGGTCCGTCGCAGGACCGTTGGGGGCGGTGGCTGGGCTTTCCGAGGGAGGCAAAGCTGGAGAGCTTCATCCTCCTTCTTCTTGGCCTCACACCGTTGTTGCATGGAGGCAAGAGCTGAGCCGAATATGCCCTCAGGGACGATTGGCATGTCCAACACGTCCTCCTTTTCCCGGTCGGGGAGGTTTGTCAGGTTCAGCCATCTGGCTCTCTCCTGCACCACCATCATCCCTAGCGATTTTCCTGTGGCCTGTACTGCACAGCGCTGCACGCGGAGGCAAATATCCGTGATCGCCATGATCTCCTCCCACACGGCCGGTTCAGGCTTCACCGTCATGTCCGCGCACAGCTCCGCTTGGTACGCGGTTAGCATGGAGGAGACATTTAGCGCCCTGGCGGACAAAGCAGCCGCTTTGTAGGCCCGTTCAGTCATTGCGGACTGGAACCGGTCCGCCTTTGTCGGCAGTGTGGGGTTCCTGCTCGGGGCCGCCGACACCCGCGGTTGGAGGTGGGCTGCCACAAGCGGCTCCATAGGAGGCATGCGGAGTAACCCGAGCTTCTCCATGCCCTCACAGTCCAGAGAGGAGGCTCCCTGGATTGGGGCCTTGCTGCTGAAGGGGCGGTCTCTCCAGGAGACCGACACCTCGTCCAGCAGCTCCGGAAATACGGGGAGAAGTTGCCTGGTCAGCCTTGCGGCTTGGGGCAAGTTCTTTCCCTCGTATCTAGACCTGGAGGGCTCTCTGGCCGCTTCAGGCCAGGGGATGTCCAGCTTAGATGCAGCGCGTTGACACACGGCCTGCAGGTCCATGCTGAGGCGGGGGAGCGGTGGCTCGTCCTCGCCCGGGGAGGCAGACATGGCCCCAGGCTTGGCAGCCTGGGCAGACGAGACGAAGATGTCATCTTCGCCTTCGTCTGAGTCGGAAAGAAGAAACTCCGGGGCGTATTCTTCTTCCTCCTCCTCATAGTCCAGCTCCAGGACATCCTCCGCGGGTGAGGCCATGGTGAGGTCCAGTTGGGAGCCCCAGCTTGACACAGCACGGGGCCCCCTTCCCGCGGCTGTCGCCGCCACCGAGTCCCAGCTTGACACAGCGCGGGACCCGGCACCCGTGGCGGTCGCCACCATGCCCTGCTCGCCGGCCGGCGAGTTTACAGGCATGGGGAGGTCTCGGACCGGCATGCTAGCTTGGCGCGCTAGCCGCCGGCGGCGGCTTTTGGCGGTAAAACGGGAACAATGCCCGCACGCGCCGGGGGTGTCGATAGCCTCCTGGGCATGTTGCAGCCCGAGGCAAGACGAGCAGACCTGGTGTGAGTCAGTACTCGATATCTTTAGCCCGCAGCCGCAGAGCCGAGCCTCCGACACTCCGTCTCCTCTGGTGTGAGGGAGGGAAGAGTCCATCTTAGCTAGCCTTGGTGCGGCGTAGAAAGGACAAACGAGCAACAGGCGTGTTACCGTTTGCGGGAAAAAATCCAAAAACCTTACCGTTATCCGTTGGAAAAAAACGGCAGGGTAGATTCTGATATTAACTGGAGTGTTAATAAAGTAAATTCCCGTGCGAAGCAAAAGTAGCTGGCGAGCGCCCGTCGACCGAAGGTTAGCTTCGTATATCAGTCTGTGGACCGTTAAGCTAGCTAGCTACTGATCTTTCTCGAGATGTGCTCCGAAGCGAGAAGAGGTGTTTGAATGACGCCTGCGTCGTGGCGCAAGCTACTTATAGGGTTGGTGGATTCCCTGACGTTGGCGTCAAGATCACCAGCCAATCAGGATTGGCGTAATGAGATTGATGCTTCTGGTGCATATGCGTTGAGGCGCATCCCATAGTGAGACATCGAACGGAGTGTTATGAATGAGAACTGGGTTACTCAAAGTCTTAAAGTGGACCTATCATGCTATTTTTAGGCAATAACATAGGTCTCAGATATATACAAATATATAAAAGAACATGTCTATGAAGTGTTTTGCTCAAAATACCAAACCGATTGCCCATTCTAGCCATGCCTCATATCCCTCAATTTCACTTCCTGTTTCAAAAGTGCTGATTATAGGTATAAAGCTTTAAAAAAAAAAAAGGAGGGGGCTGAGCTCATGCGGGACATAGTGCCGTGGGTCCACATTTCCGATATTACATCATATCGGACGCAAATCTGGATTAGCTCCGTTGTAAAAGAGGGACACATCTTTATGTATAAAAGACATCAAAAAGTGCATTTTGCATGATTGGTCCCTTTTAAGTTAACAGCCGATTGGCACCTTTAAAATTAACTTATTAACACACTTTGAGTACATTTATTGTAGTTCTTCTGAGATAAAGTTAGTTTTTTTCCTATTTAGCATACACATATGAGTGCTCTTAGTCTTATCTTATCAAACATTTTTTAAGCATCTCACTTAAGAAATAGGTTTTAAAAAGTCTTGATATAGCATTTAACTTTAACATGATATCGTTTGAGCCTGGGATTATGTACCATTGTTGTCCTGTGTGCAGATATCTGTCTGAAGGAGGTCCCCTCCATAGCAGATAGTGTGTACAACATCCAGCTGCTGCAGGAGTTCTCTAACGAGTACCTGAACAGGTGCTTCTATCTGAAGCCTGAGGACATGCTGTATTCTCCACCCGTGCTAAAGGTGAGCTCAAAGAAAATTAACAACAAATAAAAGCAGGTTTCTTTCATTTCTTCCTAATGGGATCTCTGTGCGTTGCAGAACAACGTGATGGTCTTCATCGCTGAGCTCTTCTGGTGGTTTGAGAGTGTGAAACCAGACTTTGTTCAGCCTAGGGACCTTCATGAGTTCAGAGACGGTATAACACACACTCTACTTCCATATACCGGTTTCTTATTCATCAAACTGCTACTGGCTCTTTTAACACTAGAACTGCCAGGGGTCGCTGTATACATAAAACCTCCAACGGGCAAAATGTACCCGCTATTAGAATGCATTGATTTTCAAGGTACAATGTTCTTTTATTTATCATACTTGAACACAGGGTTAACAGTGAGTTTTGATCGCACAGTGATGAAACTTATACCAGTATATTCTGTGGATAGATAGCATGAAGTATAAAATATCGCTAAAAGCGTCTCACTCTCTATCTATCTATCTCTCTATCTATAAGGAACCGCAGTAAACAACCACTCACAATCACTGCCTTTTCTATAAGGTAAATATTACCCGCTGGCGCTGATGGGTATATAAATGGCAATTCTTGTTGGCCATTTTTTTCAATCTGACTTCATATTGACAATTTTTAACAACAGAGGGTGCTACATAACACACTTTCAGGAAAAGTCACGGACTGGGAGACTCCAATATTTTATTGTAAAAAAAGTTACATACAATCAAGAAACAGCTGCGGGTAAAATGTACCCATTGGCGGTTCTAGTGTTAAAGATTGCATCGTATGTTATAGGTATTTTTCTAACGGTTCCCGTGCTATTATTTTCCAGTGCGATTGCTCCTGCAGCCCAAGAGTTCAAGATCTAATATTCCCATCTCTAACGTCACCAAACGTAGTTTCCTGACAACATCGAACTCTGCTGACATGTTGACCACGTCCCTGAGCCCCGACCTCAGGTAACACCCAAAGGCAGTTTTTTCACGTGATATAAAACACACATAATTTAAGGAGTTAGGCGTCCCGTATATTTTAACGTTATCAATCTCATGGTTATAATTTAAAACATACGATAGAACACAGTACCTATCATGCAAAAGGCACTTTTTGATGTCTTGTATACATAAATATGTGTCCCCGGTGTGTCAGGGAACTCACGCAGCATCAGAAAATAAAACCCTCGCTCCTATCCTCCGTACACAAATCTCTAAAAACGGGGCTACAACGGAGCTGATTCAGATTTGCGTCCGATATGACGTAATATCAGAAATGTAGGCTGGCTTTACGCCCACGGCCCAATCAGAAACGTTGCCATCAGAAACAATGCCCGACTGTTTGGGACGTAATATGGTCAGTGTTTACATTAGCATCGCTAACACTCAGAGCTAACCTGTACTGGAGACCATGTGTGTGAAGAGGCAGGAAATAAAAAGGAACTCACCTTGTGGTATAACCGGCAAGAGAGAAAGCCTTTGAGCTCCATACTGTTTCAGAAATAATCCTTGATAATCCATGATATGGCCTTTCATCACGGCAGTATTTAGTTTAGACAGTAGCCGCCGGGTCCGGCATGAGCTCAGCCCCCTCCTCCTTTTTTTTTAAAGCTTTATACCCAAAATCAGCACTTTTGAAACAGGAAGTGAAATAGAGGGATATGAGGCATGGCTAGAATGGGTGATCTGTTTGGTATTTTGAGCAAAACAATTCATAGACATGTTTTTTATATATCTGAGACCTATGCTATTTCCTAAAAATAGCATGATAGGTCCACTTTAAAGGATTTAATGCATACTTCACATCTTAATAGGGTAAAAGTCACAGCCTTGAACAATCTTTGCTTGTGATGTACATTAAAATCCGTAAAAAAAGTTATTTTATTTTTCTTACTCTAAGACAAAAACATTTTGGCCAAATAAAGAGTATATTAGCACAGATCACGCATCTGCCCTTAAAGTACATAGTAGCATATTTCCTAATATTTGTGTTATTATATAAATCAGACTACCATTAGCTTTGGATACACACCATCAGAGTTTTGTCTTTTTCTTGATACTGAAATGTTTTTTAGAAGCAACATTAATAAACCCCAACCCTCTCTTTATTTCCATTCCAGCACTAAACCAACGTCCCTAAGCCCGTCTCACTGTCTCCTGCCCCTGAGACAGAGACAACAGAAGGTGGCTGACGAGAGCTCTTCAGGTAATTAATTACATATTTATTTACCGCCTCTAGTCACAAAGGAACTTCTTCAAACAGAGAAAAGGGAGCGGGAAGATAGAGGGCAGGAAGAGTGTTCTTTTATCCTTCCTTATTTGAATGTCCTTATCTAACAAACAAAAAACAAGGGGTTTGATGAGTAGTTAATTAAACCATTTCATTGAATCAACAATAAAAAGAGTTGTAACATGCCAAACCAGTACATTTATTTGTAATCTACAATGGTGTATTAGGTCTATTGTAGGTTTTAAAAAAAAGAAAAAAAACATCCAAGAAAGGGGCTAAAATTCAGAAAAGTCCTCAATTTACCCAATTAAAGTCGTAATTCTTCTATAAGAAAATCTTGGGTATTGAGATAGAAATGTGTGAGTAAAGACACACGCATTAATGATCAACCTCATAGCACTGAAGATTTTCTCATACAATCTCAACAAATATAATTTTTTGGTCCTAAACCTGACACTTTAATCTCAGAGAATATAAACATTTTATTTTGAAATATATGACTGTTATCTCAGAGAATATCCACTTTTTTCTTTTACATTTACAACTGTTATTCAAGAGAATATCGCAGTATTTTTTCTGTAAAATTTCAAATTAAACTAAAAGAAAAACAAAGGGTTCTTTTTCTAAATAATAATCCCCTGCCTGTGCTCTCTAATACTCTTTTTGAAGAAAAAAAAATGTTTACCTACAATGGCCCTAATACACATCATATATATCAGATTGTCCCAGGTGTAGATTATCAAACTTTGTCCACAATTAATGTTACATGTTTTTGGAGTTTTTGTTTGTAATCTGCATCATCTTGTCTTTGAACAGTGCTGAGAAACAGGTCCAACTCTCTGACACCGGACGGGCAGAACCAGGGCTCCATCCTGGCCTGGCCCGACAGGAGGGGGAGGTGAGGGGTGTCATTACAACGTTTTACAAATACTTATTTCAATTTATAGCAGGTACAGATATAACAGCAAATTGTTTCATGCTTCATGTTTCTGTAGTATATTTCTATTTCTGTTGCTTGGTGAAATTGTAAAATGCCTATTTGAAAAATAATTGTCCACAGTAGAGGTAATCATCAATGGTCGCAACACTGTTCATGGTAGTCACAATCAGCCCACTGAGAGTACAAATATGGCCACTTTCTGGTTAAAACTGCCATTTTTGATCCTGAAAATGTCGGAAATGTATTCAGCATCCTCAATAACCCCCAAAACTAAAACAACATTGTAAAAATTGGACTTGTCACTTATAAACTGTTGTTTACATGTGTTATATTGCCATTCATTTGAATTAATGCAACTTATGCTAATTGTGCAAATTGCCCAACAAAAGCAAGTGAGCATCCGGCAGTTTCTATGTGCTGGGGACCCTACTATACATGTATATATCATAAAACTTTGGGCTACCCAACATTTCCGGGTTCACAATGCTGGCAGCACTGTAATGTAAATGTATTTTCTACTGTGAATATATATATATATATATGCGGTTAATGTTAATTTGTATTTGTTATATATTTGTATCTTATTCTATCTTTTAAATATTTGTAACTTCATTTTCCACAATTTGGGATGATCTCTATCTATCTTCATGAAATCTCACATTATTCACACTATGCTCTCCCTGCAGGCATCTCTCCGTGCAGGCTCCCTACGCCCTGCACTACCCTCTGGAGGAAGACGCTGACAGCATCAGCCTCGCCCGCTCCATCAGCAAAGACAGCCTTGCCTCTAACATCCTGAGCACCCCCAAACACATGCTGGGCCCCCAACACAGACTCAGCGGCCAAAGCCTGCTCAGCCACATGCGCATAGAGGACGAAGAGGAGGAAATAGAAGAGGGAGAGCTGGTTGCTGTCACCCACCCTTCTGCATTGTCTCGCCGTCGCCTTGGGAGTGACATGGAGCAGGACGAGCTGGAGATCCCAAGTGCAGCGTCCACCTCCAGGGTTTTGAATACTCGTTGTTCTCCCTTTACACCCGAGCGCCCGACAGACAGTTACTATCTGGAGCCTTTGATGCCTACCACCCCTAAGCCAGCCAAAGAGAAGAGCATCAGCCTGAATAAAGAGGAGGAGAGCGGGGAGAGTCGCTTCAGAGCTGCTAGGAAAGAAGCAAGCAGCATTCCACAGAGGAAAACCTCAACGCCTGAGTCCAACAGAGGCATCTTCACACCCATACAGCTGGCAGAGTCAGGGAGAATCAGGCCACCCACAGAGGGGTCTGCAGTCACCCCTCAGTCTGAGAAGAAACTCTCCCCAGGCTTTTTCCTACATATGTCAGGAGAGCCAGACCCCCACTGCCCTATCCCCTCTGCGCTCGATGTCAGAGACGACTCAGACTCTGACATCGCAGACCTGGAGGAAGACGAGGAGGACGAGGATCTGACTAAAGAGGTGGTGAAGAGAGCACAGGGGATTTACTTGCAGGAGGGAGAGGTGTGTAAGTTTAGGGAGTTAGAGTGTGAGTCGGCCAAGCTGAGAGAGGACTCGAAGGTGAGCGAGCGGGACGATAAGGAGGGGGGCAGCGGGCGCTCCAGCCCCTGCCTCAGCACCGCGTCCTGGGCCAGCAGCGCGTCAGGCAGTGCCAGCGTCAAGATGACCAGCTTCGCCGAGAGGAAGCTCCTCAAACTGGGGCTCCGCGAGGAATTCTCGAGCCCCAGCAGCTCTCAGAAGACCACACCGGACGGGTCTGAGGTCACGCCTTGCCCCCCCTGGCAACTGAGGAGCGACTACACCTCCGGCTGGCTCGCCAAGGAGCCCAGATCTTTGCTGGGAAAGAACCTGGCGTTGAGTCCCTCCGTAGTGCCTTCAGAGCTGCTGCAGCTTCACATGCAGCTGGAGGAGCAGAGGCGAGCCATCGAGCACCAGAAGAAGAAGATGGAGACGCTGTCGGCACAGCAACGGCTGAAGCTCGGGAAGGCTGCGTTCTTGAACATTGTTAAGAAGGGAGGAGAGAAGAGCGACACACTTCCTCTGCCCCTAAAACAATCCTCAGAAACAGCTGACAGGGGTAAAATGAAACCCCTGTTGTGTAAGGACGACTCCTGTCTTGATGCTCTGAAGGCGAGGGAAACGAAGGGAGGACAGATGAGAAAGAACCGGTTGAACACCCTGTCCCAGGATAACGTGGCAGAACCGGACCTGAATGAGTGCTCCCACTCCATAGACCTCCTCAACGACGCCATCAGCTCCATCCAGCAGCAGATGATGCAGCTGTCTCTGCAGCAGAACCTGCTGATGAAGCGCGTGGTTTCACCTGCAGAAAAACCAATGAATCGTGCAGTTTCTCCTCCAGAGCCGCTGAGGAAACACGCCTCCTCGCCTGCAGAACAGGAAGAATCGAGCACTAGCACAACCCCCATCACGACCCCCACCACGACACAATCCACGCCCTCTGCCTCGGACCCCAGGTCTTTTGCAGTTCACTTCGTAGAGATCAGTGGCAGCAGCTCCACTCCGTCCCGCCGGCCGCCTAAACTCAGCTCAAGCCAGCGCAACAAAGCTTCGGAGCAAAAACAAAACAGAGAGAACAGCAAGGCGGCTTCTGTCAAGCCTATTACTCAGCCCCCGGGAGGCAGAGAAGATTCAGGGAGACTCCAGGAGAAGAGTGTTGAGGAGAAACCCAGGCCGGAGAGAAGCATCCGGAGAAACAAAACCTTCAGAGTGGGCGATGACCCTGAGCCGCGCAGCAGCGAGGAGGACAATAACTGCTTCTTTGACTGTTCCTCAGCGTTTCCCTCACCAGAACTAGAGAACAAAGTCACCAACTCAGGGAAAGAGGCAGCAGATAGGGAGGAGGCCGCCAGGGTCAAAGGTCAGCTGATGGAGGTGGACCTATCTGAGCTTAAGGATCGGCTGGAGGACGTCAGTGCAGACGTCACAGAGTGCACTGCAGAGGGAGAGCAGAAGAATACGCTCGGTTACTTCTTCAAGGTAATATTGGGTTTCTGGATTATACTAGACATTTTTCTTTACAATGGTTGTGTGTTAAATATGTACAAAAGTGGTGGGGCATAACACACGTAGATGTTTATAAGCTTCTGCAGTGAGGTGCAGTGAGGTTCATGGCTGGTGAGGCACAGGCACTGACTCTTCAGGTTTACAAATATTATATTTTGACCTAAATCAAAATATTCTATTATTTTCAAAAGCTTCGATTAATTTTAAACAGAAAATGTAAATGTATCATTTACATATTGAATTGTTCTCTCTGTAAGATCCCTTTCTCAATAAAATTGTGGTCTTACCTTGACTTGAAGATGAAGTCCATGCTATCCTTCTGGACAAAAATCTCTATTACTTTTTTGTAAAAGTCCTCCTTATCTTCTTGTAGTTTCAAAAGTCGAATCATAAATCTAATCGATAGATTTATATTTAAAATTATAAAAGTAGGGTAGACATGTGGATATTATCCGGGTGAACAAAACGTGAATTTATCTAACAGGTACGTTTCCCACAGATCTTATTTTTGAGCTATTTTCTAAATCCTATGGAGAAATCTCATCTCTTTTTTTGTGGAGGGAACCCATGCGCAGCTTACTTCCGGGTTTTAGGACGCGTCACTGCACCTCTCTCGTCTCCTCTTCACACACCACACTTTTCGCGGCACACGTATTTACAGCCAATCAGCTCTGAATTATGTGAGATGACGTGTGATGGGGATCGCAGCTCAGTGCCCCTATGGTCATTATTTTTTTGCCACACACATTAAGGCCCATTCCCAAACCGCCCCCTACACCCTACCCCTCCGTTCGCGCGTTCACGCGGAGGGTCCGCCATATCTATATATCATATCATAGGGCTGTTCCAAACCAACGAGTGTGGAGCGGTGTGGAGGGGGAGTGGGCTATCAAGCCCTCAAACAGCGAGTCTGCAGCGGTGCTGACTTGAGACCGGTCTCTACCTGACCGGAGTCACGCTGTGTGTGTCCGTCAGGAAACACGCTGTTTACAAGTAGTTCCAGCAAACATCCACTGATAAACTGCGATGTTAACAACCTCATGATAGCCTCATATGTTTTAACTTAGGATCATACCTGTGTTTAGTCTAGAAAAGGTAAATGTGTGCATTTTATTATAAAGTTGTGTATATTTACAGACTGTCTCAAAAACTAAGAAGCTTATAAACATCAGGTTTAAAACTAAAAGAGCTTTACAAAAAAGTAACACAATTAAAGATGTTTGGAGTTTTATTTGAGTTATTAATTAAAAAATGTTGTCAAAGAGATGCTGATTTGAAACCGTTGTTACATACAGTTACGGCATTTCCTGTTTCTGCCGGAGAGAGGGGAGGCCGTCCCAAAGCTTGCTGCTGTATTTACTCCCTCCATCTGACAGGAGGGAGCCTCGTTGAGCTGCGAGTGTGGCTACAGACGGAGTTCACTCCGTCACAGAGGGATAGGGCCGAGGGAGTGGTTTGGGATTGGGCCTAAGTAGGAAAATGCTCTGAGTGCGCAGTGTAGTTTTTATAGTCACCGTTGATCGGGTTTTATCCCACATGGCTCTGAACAGCTCAATAGGCACACACTGTACTGTCGACACTAATTAGAAGAACACAGACTAAAACAGCAATGTACAGACGAATCAGATGATTAAACTTGATCTTAAAATATATTTTATATATTTATTATTTTGCATTTCTTTGCATTTTTTTGTAATCATTATTTGTAATACTTTCTGCTGACACTAGGTGGTGCTGTGCACCTGCTCCTAATTACCAGTCGCCACTGATCATAATACATCTTAAATACTTCGGGATATTAAGTGAGCAGTAATAATAATAAGCATTCTTCCGTCCTGCAGGATGAGGAGAAAGCAGAGGATGAACTGGAGAAACGCCGCGCTGCCTTCCTTCTCAAACGGCAGCGTAAAGCTGAAGAGGCGAGGCTACGCAAACAGCATCAGGAAGTGGAGAGCGAGCTGAAACGGGATGAGACCAGGTAGGTGTTAGTTAAACACACTCACTCAATCAAAGGTTAAAGGTTCCCTCTTTAGCCATGTTTTTGTGTCGAAATGATTCATGGGGACAATAATGTTTTGGAATTGGTCCAGTATGGAGACAACACAAATGTCAACCATTGAAAGTGCTCGTTTTTGACACTGACTAACGCAGATTGTTAATATAAGAGACTGACAACATTTTGGAAAGGAGAAATACAATTTTTTTCTTAATATTGTTTTCTTGTTATGGAGAGAAGTCTCGTACATGGTGACTTTTTGAGGAAAGACAACAGTGGAAATGTCATATTTAGAGAATGGAATGCCGGAAAGAGTTTGTTGTGTTGGAGTAAAGTGAGCAGAGCTGAATATTCCACTGTTTTTGACAATGTTGATGAGGCCTACCCCGCTCTCTTACATTGAAAATGTAGGAGTCTGCGGTCATGGGGGCAGGGGTAAACTTTATCTTCCAATTAAATCCTACCTGACCTAACCTCCAGGCGTAAGGCAGAAGAGGACCGTATTCGCAAGGAGGAGGAGAAGGCCAGGCGAGAGATCATTAAGCAGGAGTACCTGCAGAGGAAGCAGCAGGTGCTGATGGAGGAGCAGGGTCTGGTGAAGCCCCGCCCACGGATGAAGTCCCGGAGGAGCAGACCCAGATCCCTGCACCGAGAGGAGGCCAGCAGCCTCTCCAAAGGATGCGCCACAAGTAAGAAGACCTTTCCTAAAGCGGTTACTTTCTGTCTGCTCAATGTTGTCTTTTTGTTGTCTGTTGTCAGCTCATAGCGGTGTTCATCTTCATTCTGAATGTGCTCATGATTGTTCAACAGTTCACATGTGTACATCTGCCATCTGCCATCCTCTGAGTGTGTACATGTGTGTTGTGCAGGACATTCTCTGAAGACGTCCTTGTTGATCAAAGCCCAGCGCTCAGCAGCAGGCTGCAGGGGAGGTGAACCTCTTCACTGCTCTGCATGACCAGATTTATATTTACACACACAGCCTCTGTCTGCCAGCTCTTAGAGTCCTATTGTGAACCCGGAATGAGGACCCCAATGTTTTATGTTAGAAATGTATTGTACGGTTCCCAAGCACATAGACACTGCCAGATGCTAACTTGCATAGGCAATTTGCAACATTTGCATAAATTGGTTAATTGTAATTGTTCATTAGCAATAATTAGCATTATGTGGACAATAGTGACAAAATGGCTTGGCATATTTGGGCAGTTTTTCAGTGGTTCTTGGGGTTATTGAGGATGCTGAATCCATTTCTGACATTTTCAGGATCGAAAATGGCAGTTTTAACCAGAAAATGCCAATATTTGTACTCTCTGTGGACTGATTTTGATACATTTTGGGTCGATTTGGAAGATTTAGGGGACTGGATAATTTGGATTGGACCGGTGGCCTATTTATTTGAAAGAACGTTCTGGTTAAAACTGAAATTTTTTTATCCTGAAAATACCAGAAATGGACTCCAAATCGGGGATATAATGCAGTTCATTTTAATTTAAATTAATACAACTTATGCTAATTTTGCAAATTTTGCAAATTGCCCAACATATGCAAGCTAGCATCCAGCAGTTTATATGTACTGGGGACCCTACTATGCATTGCTAACATTGCACTTGGTGTACTTAAAGGTCCCATGTCATGGCCATTTCCACTGATCATAATTCCATTGATGAATAGATTTATATTGTGCAATTTTCCAAACTCAAATTGGTTTCTCATACAGCATCTCTGTAAACTACGTGTATTCACTGAATTTCACTCTCTGCCTTTAACGGCTGATTATAGCTCCAATAGCTCCAGCCCCCACCCTCCCTGTGAGCACAGTGTGCTCTGATTGGTCGGTACGTTGTGAATCGCGCTGAGCTCCGTGGAGGTGTGGTTTCCTTGTTTAACGATACACAGCGAAACACATCCAAACTCATCCTGAGCACACACAAAGTCACAGCCGAAATAAAAACAATAAGTGTGGCTTGATATTGAGAAAGAAAAAGTTTGATAAACGCTGTGAGAATTTCGCCGCGATCTCAACTGTATGTTATCAGCCTGCAGCCAGGGAGGAGAAATCAGCAGAGCTGCCTGCACTGAGTGTGTGCGTGAGGAAGTCCGTGGATTGGTCAATTTGGACCAATCAGCGGGGGCTTAACGTAACGGCTCCGTGGAAGTAACGTAACGGCTCCACGGATTGGTCCATTTGGTTCCGGGTAACGCATGACATCATGCGGTACCCGGAAGAATCAATGGACAGTGACGTATCTCCAACGAGGCGTTTTGGGGAGGTATTTTCTGTGTTAGAGTTTTACTCGCTACAGGGTGTACTTTGAGGGTTTTGACTCTGCAGACCGTTTACATGCATAAAAACCTTCATAACACACAAGGGGACGGGTAATAACCGGAAAAGCATCACATGGGACCTTTAACATTTCCAGGTCCACTATGCTGGCAACTAGACTACATTTAAAATAATTTGTTACAAACCCAAAATAAGTTATACTCATCCATTAATCTTTTTAGAAATGACTTAGTATGATCGATTTATGATTTTTTGCCTTGCCTGTCATGCAGCTACTACCATTGTTTGACTCATGGTTTATTAACTTTTAGTGCTTCATTTTGTTCAGTAATGTAACCAACATGTAATCCTTCTGTCTCATTTTCAGCTGATCTGAGCTGCAGTCATCGAGGGTCGATGCTTTCTCTGGCGACGGAGGCCGACAGCGTTATCTCCGGAGGGGCGGAGTCACAGAGGTGAGACTTCCTGTCTTGTGTTTTAGATCAGAGGATATGATCTATTCCCATCTTGTTTTTTGACTGACCATCACGTGTGTTTTCAGGGCTGGATCTGTGTGCTCCATGGAGTCGTTCCCCTTGCTGAGCAGAGCGTCCAGCAGGAACATGGAGCGGGACTGGGAGAACGGCTCCATTGCCTCTTCAATCACTTCTATGGAGTACAATGGTGAGCAGAAATCAGCTTTGCCTGCTAAATTCTCTCAAAACTAAACTGCATTTTTCAAATACATAAACCCTATTGTTATTGTTAGGGTTAGGGTTGCAGTATACACGCATGGTTAGCGCTGTATATTGAATTTAACAAATTAAAAATGCAAACATTTCTTTAAACGTGGATAAAAAGTATTTCTGATATTGTCACTTTCTGTAGAGAAATAGTTTAAACTTTTATGAACTGGCTTATTTACTTTTTTGCGAGAGTTAGATAAGATAATCGAGAACACATAGCCAGAAGTTTCTTAATTATCTCTAATTATTCCAAATTGAAAATGCTATGGAATACGCTCTTAGTGTGCTTATGTTCCCAAAACGATTTCATTACACATTAGATTAGACTCTTTAGGGATTATGCATTTACCTTAATTATCTATTTTTTATATTTGTGAAAGGTCCTAAACTCTTCAAGGAGCCGAGTTCTAAGTCCAACAAGCCAATCATCAGCAACGCCATTGCTCACTGCTGCCTGGCTGGAAAAGTCAATGAGAGCCAGAAGAATGTTATCCTGGAGGTCAGTGTTATCACTTAAGAACTTTTTGAAACATCTATGTTGTTGCTCTCACACTTATTTTCTCATATTTACTAACTATTCTTTTGTCAATGTCTCTGATCACAGGAGCTGGAAAAGTGTGAGTCCAATCACCTGATCATCCTCTTCCGTGACGGCGGGTGCCAGTACCGAGGCATTTACTCATTCTCTCCGGAAACAGAAGAGATCCTGAAGTTCACCGGCACCGGGCCCCGCTCCATCGGCCGGAAGATGATCGACAAACTGTACAAATACAGCTCGGACCGCAAGCAGTTCAACGTCATCCCCGCCAAGTCAGTGTCGGCCACCGTGGACGCGCTCACCATCCACAACCACCTGTGGCAGGTCAAGAGACCGGGCAGCGCACGCAGGAAGTGACACACACCACTCTTGTTTTAGTTTCTATCTAACTAACGTTGGGCAGGACCCAATAATCTCTGAGTTGATTGACATGTGATCATGTGACAGGTCTTTAGACAGTTAAATCAGACTGTGGCAGCGTGAGAAAAAGAACCGCTGCCAACTGAATGTTTTCTTTTCGTCTCGTTTATTCTGCATGTGACACTTTTAATTTGTCCTACATTATTAGGCAGTATTAACGGCGGATTGATTATAATGTAGCAGTAAGGAGGAGATGGACCTTAAAGTTGAATACTAATGGATCTACTTAAAGCACCTACTACTGTACGATACCAAGTGCAACTATAACTTCAGCTTGGCAAAAAAATACCCTACTGCTGTGATTATTCCTGGAAACTATTATTCATCAGTCACTCCGACTGGTCAGTGCTTTTACGAAGAAGGAACTAACTTTTTTTATGTAAGTATGGAGTGGATGTTAGTGAGTGATCATGTCCAGTATTGTTTTATATTTAGTGTGTTTGGGAAGTGTGTGTATTTGTGTTTGAGCTAAATGCTCTGAATGTGTTCTCTTAAATTATGCTTTAATACTGCAATGGAACTATGGAGCAAAGCAACAACATTTTATTTATTTTTAGTTTCAAAGCTGCTGTTACAGAAATGGAAGGGAAATGATGTTTATACAGAAGGGGAAATTGTACTTGTATTACAAACACGAGTCCTTTTCAGACGGTGCATTATACTTTTCTGCAGTAGCCATGAGATGCAAGTGAGTTTTTCTAAATAGTTTTTTTTTCTGTGTTTATACAGAACACATGAAAGAGCTTTGTTAGGACGATCTTTCTCAGTTCCTTTTTTTATATCTGAAAACAGATGAACATTTTTGGGACCACAAGAGACCGAAGTGTATCACAACTCTATGTTTATGTATGTAAGAGCAAAAGCATTCATGTTAATATTTTAGTTTAAAATCTTCCCAGATTATTATTACAAGAACAGACACTTCATTTTGACAACAAAAAGGAAATCCCCCGTATTTTTACAGATAACAAAAAAAAGACATTTAGAAAAAATGTTCAGAAAACCTTTTTTTAGGCAAGGCAAGTTTATTTAACTAGCCAAACTTTTTTTCCTCCACCTCTTTTACAGATATCTTTTAAAGAAAGAAATGTTCACCTGTTCTTGAGTCATAAACACAGGAGAGAAAAACAATTTAGAATCATAAAATGTTTTCCCATTTGCTTCACAGGGCTTCCATACTCTCAGTAATGCATTATATTATATTAACTTCATTCTTACATTCCTCCTCCCGTACGACGTAGCCTCTGGCGCTCAACACGAGTAACTTCCCTCTAATGACTGACTGTCAGCGGCTGGTGTTATGTGGGGGGGAACTGCACAATACTTGATATTTGTTTGCTGCATTTTGTACACGTTTGAGTAGTATTTCTTTGTATGTTACGTACAAGTTATGTTTACTAAAAAGCAGGCACTATTTTGAGGTTTATTCTGTTACAGGCTTTCAGAGATGTAATGAGTCTTATTTTAATTGTCTTACACTGTATGTTTTATTTATTTTGAAGAGATATAATAAAAATGTTACTAGCTATGTTTTCTGATGAAGTGTGTGTGCTTGCTTGAGTCTGTGTGCATTATTATGTACATACAGTAGGTGCAATTGTTCCTTAAAGCTTTCTTACTTTGTCTACCTGCCTTCCTGCTTCACTCTCCTCTTTCATTTCCATTCTGTCTCTATTTCTTTACTGCTGCTTTATTCCTACTTTCTCTTTTTGGCATGGTGGAGGAAAAGTAGTCTGTATAAAACGTTTGTATGCCTGTTTAAATCCCTAAACACTAGGGATGCACCGAATATTCGGCCGCCGAAAATTATCGGCCGAAAATGGTTAAAAAGGCCCTTTCGGCTTTCGGGTTCTAGCACCGAAAAGATATCACCGAATGTCAGAGAACAGGGTTACGTTGGTAAGCTAAAGTGTTGTTGTGATGACGTAATCAAAACGCGGCGACAAGCACGGCGCGCGACCATGCTCGCGGCTGGCTGACAGCCAACATGTCTGCCGCTTGGAGATATTTAAAAATATCAGAGAAAGAGGCGCGGATTGCGATTTGTAAAACGTGTTCAGCTGACATTTCTCGAGGGGGTGTAACTGCAAAGACTTTCACCACTTCGGGATTACTCCACCACTTGAAATCAAAACACCCGGACAAATATGCGGAGTAAGATCAAATCACAAGCACTGACAGCGAGAGACTGTTCAGCGCTGCCACTCATGTGCTTGATGAGAAGAGGAACAGACTTATGGCTGATAAAGCAGAGAAGCTACTGTTCATTAAAAATAACTTCCCACTTTTCCTTAATAAGTAGACAAGGCTGGCTTATCATAAGCTTATCTATTTCTACATGTCTACTCTATACCCACTTTCCTGAACAATTTTCATTGTGAGTTATAATTCACCATCTCAGGTTATCATTAGGGGGAAATGACAGCAGCAGTGTTCAATATATTGTACTTTCGGTATCGAAATGATACAATGTTGTTTACATTGCTCATGAGGACAGACCTATGGGACAGACCACCTTATTTGCAGATTCTTGAAATTGTAATTTAATTTGTAATTGATTGTGGATTTTGTATCCAGTTTTCACTTTATGTATCTTTATACAATGTTTACTACTTTGCTTATGAGGACAGACAGCCTTATTTACAGATTCTTGAAATTCAATTGTAATTTCATTTGTAAATAGTTACATTCATGTGGATTTATCCAGTTTGCACATTTGTATGCATGCACTTATAGGTGCATTTGTTGTTGTTGAAGGCCTGGCTGTTACAGTCTTTATTTACACTATTTTGTTGTGGGCCTACTGGCCTAGATGTTTATGCAGTTTTAAAGCACCTTGGCTTTGTTCTGAATGCACTTTGTTGTAGTTATCCTACAGAGAAAAGAAAATGCACTTGACTTGGAATTAATGTACTGTATGCATTCAAAAGTGCTGAATAAATGTTTTATGGACCCATCATAGTGATTGTTATTTAAGTTAAGTTTTGCCATAATCATTTATTTTTCCATAATCAGGCAGCTGAACAACATTGGTAAAAAATGTATACATTATATATATATATATATTTTTTTTTTTTTATTAATTTTTTTTTTTATTAATCATTTTCGGCCTTTCGGCATTCGGTTTTCGGCCAACTGTTTCCTATTTTCGGTATCGGTTTCGGCCAAGAATTTCCCATTCGGTGCACCCCTACTAAACACCATTGTCACACTCATATTTTTTCAAGAAAAAGCACAACTCTAACTTGGGTTCTCAGACCAAAGTCAGATTCAAGGACTCAATTCCCTCAAATTCAAGGACCTAATACAGCATAGTTTAGGACACAGTTACAACAGAAGCTTTCATACAACAGTTGATTTCTCTAACACAACACAGCAAAACAATACACTGCAGCAGAGAAAAATATGTATTCACAATTTCAGTAACTCCAATTGATATCCTTGCAAATAAAATATATCTAAATCAAAGCCCTTTTTAAGGTCTATTTTCAAAAATGTTTAAGGCCTTGGTTAGTTAACCTTACATTCACAAATGTTTTAGGATTTCAAGGACTTTTGCGATTCATGGGAAATATCACTCCTAAAGTGACACATTTACAAGTTACATGTACTGTACTGTTTAACGTGAAAGCCGCTCTCTGCAAGATGTCATGCTAATAACAAGAACAATTGCAAGGAAGTAATTAAATATACAGTATCTCCCAAAATGTTGACATCTTTCTTTAAAGCAGCAGTATTAGACATGGTGAGATATTTAGTCTTAAACATTCAAAGGTAACTAACACTATTAAGAAAAAGTAATGAAATAAATATGTCTATATGTATTGTGTTGCTGAGATATCTACTGAAATGAGCATGTTGAACAGCTAGCCTCGGCCCGTCTTCTCTTGTAAGACCACTTTTTCCTCTAAGGGCGATAATGAGTCACCGTTTGTTGATCTGACCTCAGTCCAACTCGAGATGTCTTACTTAGAGGAAGTCCAGCTGCCCTGAGCAGTGGCGGAGCCAGGATATTTTCAGTGGGGTGGCCAGGATGGAACCAGTGATCATTCTGGGGTGGCATTGAAATCACTATTATATGAACATAAAAATACAAACAAGGGATTATTTAAGGCACCTACAACACACCTCTACATTATTTGGGATTAAGTGGTGGAATAGATCAAATCATATTCAGTATATGTAACTATTTTTTTCATATTCCCGCAGGCAAAGTATCAACGAAGCTTACATAATACAAATTTAGTGCAATATACCGGCTGTTTAGCTTATGGTGATCAGCAGCCCTATGAGCTCATTCTCTCAGTGTATCATCAGGAATACAGACACACACACACATCATTTAAATAACAGTTTTTAAATTCAATTATTGGTTAAGAATAAACATATTAAAGTAAATAACAATAAACTATAGCCCTTAACCCTGAAGGCCCCCGGTTGTAATCTTACAACATTACTTTAAGCTATCCAAAAAAGTCAGTAAAAGTTTTTTTTTTAAAAGACTACATTTACATAGTCAAAAGGTCCTTTTGTTCAGCCTCACAATGCTATTGGGTAGTAAATGTATTTATAGGTCCTGCCCTCTGGAGCATACATATAAGACTAACATTCCTGACAATATATCTCAATAGTCATCTTTTCTGGTGTAAATGCCTTTTTAATAATAACATTTTTGAATGGAACATTCTCAACACGAATGCATCAATCCAAATAAATATAACTTAAATATGTGGGAAAATATTGTGTTTGAAATGTATAATTGAAATGAGATGTTAGCTTTTTGTTTTGATATATATATATATAGCCTATATATATTGTATTCCAGTCTCCCTTCAGATATGTTAAGTGGCATGTAATTCAACACAATGCTGCTCACCTCCTTCAAAGTGAAATTAAAAACCTCTGCATTTTCTTTATAGATATTAACATTACTTAATGTCAGCTTCGTAAAAAGAAAAACATAAAAAATATTATTTACAATGGACTACGCTTAGCTAACAGACTAATTTCCACCACTCATGGACCACACTCACCTTTTCTCTTGAAATACTGGGTGACATACTGTCTTCCTTTAGTCCCTCTTTCTTTTCTTTCTCTCCTTTCTTTTCTTTTTGAAAGCCTGACTTTGTGAGTCATTGAGACATGGTGTTGTACCCTTAAAAAGGGAAATAGTGAGTGAGAGAAGTGAAGACATACAATCACACTAGTGATGGGATTTATGGCTCTTTGAAGGGAGCCGGATCTTATGGCTCCGTTCCTTTCAAAGAGCCGTTCAAAAGAGCCGTTCAAAAGAGACGTTTTTTTGGCGGGGTTACTTGGTTTGTCTGTGAAATAATCACCAGGATAATGATTGACTGTATTGCCAGACCTAATGTCAATAATCTGCTTTGTAAACACGACACAAGGTGGCGCCATATCCATGTCATTCATGTCCGTGAATGTACTACTTTGAATTTACCCTCCGTATGTAAAGTTGCCTTGCCTTGAATGAAATTCACGCAACTCTTAATATAGATACTGTGTTTTTAAGTGGCGATGGAGATCATTTGTTGGCCCTGCTTTAAAGGATATTTTTGCCTTTACAAATGGTGCGCTTTTTTGGTTGAAGTGCATCAAAATGCTGCTGCGTTTTCGCGTTTGGCTCATTTTCCATCCGAAAAACACGTCGTCTACCTGTCCTGTAGCCTACCACTTGTTATGACTTCTCTCTCTCGCGTATTCCTTTAAGACCCACCCCATCTCACTCCTCCTGCTGAAACCTACTAATCAGAGTAGGGGCGGGTCTTCAAAGAATACGTTTGGGGAACAAAATCAAGCTTTTTAACAGGCGAGTGGATTTTGGCAGGCAGTGAGTGCGGACTAACAATTGAACAATAACAAGAACGGCTCTCACCAAGTACGACTCGGTTCCCCTCGTTCATACCAAAGAGCCGTTCAAAAGAATCGGCTCGTTCGCGACCGACACATCACTAAATCACACAGCTCCCGCCTTCACTCGTCTGAATCGAGCCATCTTTAAAATGAAGCTTGTACATTTACAATGAATACACTCAAATTTCAGGACCAATAATTATGACTAAATTCTCCTTTATCTTTAGCTCTTTAACAGTGGTAAAAAACATATGTATGGACATGTGAATGCAACAGTGCCTAGCTTAGCTGCTAATAACATGACAAACGGTCAGATTCAGCGGCACCACAAGGTATACAGCAGCTAGCTTCAATGACCACAAAGTTAGCCAGTTCGCAAGAACCTTCAAACAATACAACAAAGTGCAAAATACACACTTTCCTCTCACAACGAACCACGGTGATGTAATACAGATGACATATATAACATGGGTTGATAGATGTATAGTGCTTTGTATACTGTAATTACCTTAAAAAGGGAAATAGTGAGTGAGAGAAGTGAAGACATACAATCACGCAGCTCCCGCCTTCGCTCGTCTGAATCGAGTGAGGAAGAGCGCAGTGATCCCTCCCACTGGAACCCCAAGGCATTACCAACAGATTAACGCACAATCAGCCCATACAGTAGGATACATCTATCTCTCAGAATAGACTAGTTTTGTCTGTCGCAATGGCACACACGTAAGTACTAGCATCCCTGACATGCTCACATGCTCTCACTCTCTGCTAGAAAGTGCCGTTAGGACGTGGAGGCGGGACCAAACCATTACATGTAAATAGAGGGGGGTGTACAGAGGCTTTGGATAATTAACTTTTGGAAGAAAATAAGTCAAATGAATTGTAAGTTTAGTGAGTACATTATCAATATAACGTTATATTAATGTTAATTATTGATGAATGATGAAAAGGTTACTTAAACATTTTTTTCTGAATGTTCTAAAATTGTTTGGGCCCCCGTGGTGAGGGTGTTTGGGGTGGCCAATAGGGTGGCCAGGATTCAGCTGGGGGTGGCCATGGCCACTCCCAGCCACCCCCCAGCTCCGCCACTGGCCCTGAGGGCTTGTTAATAATCACATGTAAGGTAGTTGAAGTTAGGAGCACACCTGAATTCGTCTGAAGCCCTTGGCAACAAAGTTCAACAATAAGGGAAAGGAGCAAAAACATCCGCTCTTATGGAGTGTAGAAAGGAGGTTTGGTGCTGAACTTGCAACGTGTCTTCTGGACCGGTAAGTTACTCGTAACGTTGGCTATTTAACAAACATATTTGTATTGCAACTAAACTGAAAAATAATAGTCTATAAACTCTGCACATGAAGATGATCAGATCTGGGGTAGGTGAAAAGCTGCCTCCAATTTGTTTAAAGCATGACGACCAGTATATTTTAAACAGAACCAAGCTTTACACATGTTTGGTCCTTCCATGTAGGCTGGTAACTGACAAATCTGCAAAAATATATTTTTTCAAAGAGCTTTATATTTATGGTCAACAAAAATCCCCAAATTATTAATCACCATTTCTATGTTGAAGACATGCATCAATACAAAGGCCCTTTCAATGTGTTTTTACTTCATGATATAGCACTTTATTGTGCAAATTACAGTCAAATATTCTTACAGTACAGGATGCAGCATTTTAGAAATTCCTACCTTGTCCAAAGAGCCATACATGTACAAGCACATTTATTAATTAAGTAGTGCTTAAAGTCAAAAAAATTCTGATTCCTAATATAGTACAAATCAAATAAATCTGAATGGCACAATACTGAATATATTGCACAGACTGTTAAAAGGGTTAAACTGAGCACTTATGTATTGCGTATTGCAAAAACCTCATCCAACCTCAGAAATGTGCTGCAGAGGAACAACAATATTTGTACATGATTTAATATCGAAAACCCCTACGCCACTGAAAAAAGTTAACAAACCTAGGACGCTATTTATTAATTCCAGTAGTTCATCAATCCTTGATAAATTGTGCATTGTTCATAATATCCTCCACAATCCCTCTATATCAGCAAGTCTTGTAAACACGTCAAGAGAACTCCTCCCAGAGCTAAAGTAAAGCTTCATTAAAGAGTATGTATTCACATCTCTCTATAAACGAAGGACTGGAATGAATGACTTGGCCTTGTCCACGGCTTAAATTATCAAAGATTTAATTTGTAGACACAAAAACAAAATCTGGTAATGATTTCATTAAATGAAGTATATCTTGTGCTCACAAATGTGAATAGTGTCCTTTCTTTCTCTAATGCCGGGCTCCGTTAGCAACTATGATTCAGCTACAAATAAGCTTTAAAGGAAAGCTTTAATGCACATATTTTATTTGAGTCACATAGTGTTGAGTGTTGTGTTTTATTTGATGTGATTGAAGGTGAATAGGTAAGTGACAGACCAGACACAACTAGAATAAATGCATCTGAACAAAAAAGTAAAGAAAAGACAGATCAATCCTGGGCCAAAGTCTCTCAACTCCATGTTTTTTTTAGGGGTGCCACAACCCAAAAGAGCATGACCAATATTAAACATCTCCAGACAGTGGTCAGTGAAATTCACTCTAATCAAGCAGGTTTGATGGACCTGATTCAAATCTTCCTTTTGGTTTTTTAAGCTGGTCCCTGAATGCTCATCTGAGAGAGCTTTCACAGCAGGAGACGGTGAAATGCCACCGGCCAACAGAAGGCACTCAAAACACGGTTGCAGACTGCAGTGCTGGAACATCGAAGCACAGATTGTCCTCTTTCAGACTGCACGGATGCAACCAGACCCCCGTGAAAAGCTGAAGGGGGTGTTTATAGAAAGGGAGTGTATCAGTGGAGGTCAGCGTGTTCCTCAGAGTTGGGTGTCCTCTCTGGGCTCTGTTTCAGACTCGTGTCTCTCTTTCAGGCTGCTTCTGTGGAGAGGAGGCTCCTCTGGGACGTGAGCCAGAGGGTCCGAACGAATCAAATACCTGAGAGAGAAAAGAGGACAGATAAAGATAGGAGAAACTGCATCAATTTGAAAGAGTCACCACGTGGGATTCAGCTGCTTTCTGAATCCCCTTAAGAGCAGAAGTCACATGAGCTGAAATTCCTATTTTGACTGTAATTGTCTATTATTTCCAAAATAATAGGCTGCAGAATTGTCAGGGTCCGTTCTTTTGAGTTCAAATGAGTTCACACAATGCTGATGAAAGGCTCGTTCTGAACTAGATGTCCACTAGGCTTTAAGTGGACGTCTGTGTGCATCATGCAGAATGTATACATAGCAAGCAGGTGAGTGGGAATGCTCCAGTTTTGTTGGTGGCGTTTGCACCTCTTGCTAGTTTGCGATTACGAGGATGAATAACTCCAACAAAAGGGTGATGTTCATGGATGTATAAAGATAACTGGATACAGCGTTGAAGGCGGGATTCCGTTCAATCCTGTAAAATGTGCTCAATGCGGCATGAAGCCAAGATGCTGTTTTGAGCATTGCAATATATTTATTTTCACCATGTTATTTATTTATGATTATCTTTAGGATTTGATGTCAGCTGTTGCTGTCTTTTTTTCTTTAGTTAACACTGAAATAGAGCGCTGCTGTTTTGTTAGGGCGTTTTCTTTAAATACAATTTTAAAATGTTGATGCAGTAGCCCCTTTTTTAACTGTCTATGCTTAAGTTTTTATAGGTGTTACTATCTGCTTTGTGTCAGTGCATTCATTGGGTGGTATCAGAGAGTCACAAGGGTCTGTAAATGCAATGAAAACAATTGGCCACAGCAAATCATTTAAATCACATTTTTTACTTTTGAATACTTCAGTACAAAGGATGTATTGAATAATGTAAGTCAGAGATGGGCAACTTTGATGGTGGTGGGGTCACATCATTGATGTACTGGCCACCAGGGGGCCGCAGATTCACTTGGAACACACACACACAAATTCCATGTGTTGTATGTAATTATTAACAAATATACTAAGTCTGACATCTTCATTGACATTTTACAATCGAAGGGAACATCCCCAAAAAATGGGAACATCCTCTAATAAGCTCACTAAACAAATATCAGTTCACAGAAATGTTATTTCATTTTTACAAGTGGCATGTTTGTATTGAACAGGTTATTAAACAGTGGAATAAAACAATTTTAAACTATTGGAAAGCACGGAAAATGTGTGTGTATTGAGATTAACCATTACGATGACATACACATGAAGTCATAAACACTAACCCAGACATTAGTTGTCTAACTTGAACCTAAAACACTTGTAGCCAGTCTCTGCATTCCCCTTATTCCAAAATAAGGGGAATGTCAACACAGACACCTGTCAGCCCGCACTCTGCTGTTCCTCAGCGCCACTCCCCCTCCCTCCCGCTGAAATTATGAATGAAAAGCGTAGTAATCATAGATAACACGGCAGGGTCCGTGACAGTTTGTTTTCATCTGATTTCAAATAAACAAAGTTTTGGTTTTAAGAATATTAAACTTGTTTTGCCAAGTTCAGATGATAAAAATAACTTTTAAGCTTGTAAAGGCATAATTACAAGCGGCAACTTAACGTCACAGCAGGCATAACAGCCGTATCAGTACTACAAGTTAAAAAAATAAAATAAAAAGCAAAAAGAGGAGGTGGGGCCGCCATTTGCCCATCCCTGATGTAAGTGATATGTGTACACATATACATCATTAGTCAAAACAGGGCTAAATTTGATTGAATTATAAAAGGTATATGTGGTAAAATGAAGAGCCGTTTGGTGAGCCGAGCCAAATGATCCGGCTCACTAAAAAGAGCCGGAAATCCCATCACTACAAAGGACGCTTATCTGCACGCGGATTGGGTTATGTTATTGATTTGATTTGTCTGTTTGTCAGCGGAATTGCAGAAAAACTGATCACATTTTCACCAATGCTCCATTACATACAGGAGCGCGTCCGAATCATGGTTTGGATCCCAACATTTATTTTAGATAGCAAGATATGAAAATGAAGGGTTAACGCCTAAACCTAACCCTCAGCCTTAGAAGTGATATATCTGCTTTCCAATGCAATTCTAGTTCTCTGCTTCATTTTAATTAGGGATCCACATCGAAAGTATTCCCCCTTGAAAACGAGATGGTGCATCTCAAGGGGTTTATCCCAATGAATAAAAATGTCTATATAAGTATTCACTGTTGAGACCAACACAGTCTCACTCCCTGACAGCCCAATAGTGACGCTTGGTCAGGGTCCTTTGGCGTGCAATTGTGACGCACCGAGTCTCCTTCAGCTTCATAAATGGACGCAAAGAGCTTTCAACTGATTGCAATGTATTCCAATCGGCGGCGGTATTTGACACTTAGGGAAGCACCGCATCGGTCCATGTCTCAATCACGGGGTTTGTCAAGCAAAGCGGCTGGTGTAGTCCTAAACGATAGCTGAGGATTATGGGTAGTGTAGTGTTTTCTGCCATTCTAGAGTCCGAAAAAATATTTGTTTCTCCGAATCGAAGGGGAGAAATACAAAAGCATTGTACACAATTTAAACCAATCAATGTTGTGTAATTAACAAGGATAATCTGGTGTTTTTGAGTTGATGAGTAGTGCAGATATCACTGTAAAATCTATCGACAGTAAGGAGTACTTACTTCCGGGTGTAAAATTCTCCGCTATCCAATGGGAATGGACGTTCACATTTCCTTTAACTGCCGCCGACATGGACCGATCATGGGACCAATGCGGTGCTTCCCTGAGCATCAAATACCGCCGCCGATGGGAATACATTGCAATCAGTTGAAAGCTCTTTGCGTCCATTTATGAAGCTGAAGGACACTCGGTGCGTCACAACTGCACGCCAAAGGACCCTGGCCAAGCTATTGGACTATCAGGGAGTGAGACTGTGTTGTTGAGACAAGAAAAGCCTTATCTTGCAATGTTAACGAAGGGGAAAAATAATGTGTGTATTAAAAGTGGGGTATGTAATTTATTTCAGAAACACTTTTTGTTATATTCCATGGAATGCTCTTAACATCCCGATAGCAATGAATATATTAAATGCTTTGACAATAAATACATTAAAAACAATTCATCTGTGGAAGCCGTAGCGCTGTAAAAAGCAAGACCGGCCCGGCAAAAATAACTGGATGGCCTACCTGCCTGTCAGCCTTCCATCTGTGCACAAACTTATCTCGTGCCCTTATTGGTCATGTGCGCGTTCGTGTGTGTTGGAGGAGGGGCTCTGTAAGGAAGTCTGAAGGAAGAGGCAGATTTTTTCCGGTTGTGTATTTTCAAATTCTAGCTTACTTGAGCTGGTTTCTCCAAAATTACATACCCCTCCTTTAAATCCTTAATTCGGATCCACCCATGGCCAAATCTATACCTTTCCACCAAAGTTTCGCGTGAGACTGCACTAACAAACAAACAACAACAAACCGAAAAACATTCTTGACAGAGACTCTAGTTTGTCAAATGACAGTGACAAAGTAATATTAATTTTTTTACATCACTATTGATTTCCTTCAAATCCACCTTGAAAAAACAGTTCTGCTTTGATTGTCACTTGGAATAATTTCTGACAAGATTCACACAGTATAATACGTTTGCAAGAACACCCACAAATAAGACAGCTTAGAGAAAGCTGAGAAATAAACAGAAGCAGTGGTGACTCAAATTTCACCAGATTACCGTTCTTGATAAACACACTCGCCCACGCACACAACAGGAGCGACACAAAAGAGAAACGCTTACACAATGTCATTGAGCTCCAGCCTGGTGTCAGGAGAGGGGTTGATCAGGACATAAGACAGGGTGTTCTGGTGATCGTTCTGCTCATCTGAAACAGGAAAATCTCCTCAATCAGAAAACTGGATTAGTTGGGTTTCTATTATGCAGTTATGATATCATTTCTAGTTGCTAGAGGACTGTGATTTATGTCTTTACCTTGTAGGTATCCCAGATTGACTCTGTTCATGACGTCGCTGGCTGTCAGGTTAGTGAGGTCTTCTGCACAGTAGAAACAGACTTTTTAAGGTTCTACTCACGGTTGTTTTAGGGGGTTATCTTTGGGAATATATATTTGTGGTTTTGGCTGATATTGGAGCAGTATAACGAAAGATTGACTGAAGAACTGAGCAAAACTGAAAAAATGGTTGGCAAAATTAAGATTCAAAATGAACGCCTATTTCACATCTTTAGGAATTTGAGAGGATTCAAAAGAGATCCAGAATTGATCGTCTTCCTTCGAGACTGGTATGTAATGTCTATTTTATTTACAGAATCCATTGTGTGAATGCGTAAATGCGTGAATTAACGTTGGTGGCTAAGACAAAGTCAACTTTGTTTCATCATTTCATTTTCATAGTTATTTTGTTAAATAACTATGATAACTAAATAAACTTAACACAAAAAGTAAGGACATTTGTGTTAGGTAGATTATTTCTTGGTTGTAACAATGCTTCTAGGCAATACATCTTATACCGTTGGAAAGCCTGTATATTTACCTTTCAAATGGTGCGGCATTTGTGAGGAACATGCATTTGTGGGATGAAAGATGTGGCAATTCTCCTCTGCAATATTTGTATAATAAAGAAGTTGCGTCTAAACAAATGTCCAGATAGCCAGATTAAGATCTTTATGACAAGAGGAGGTGGTGCTCATTGAAAAAACTGCCGCTTTTGTCCACAGGGACGGCTAAAATCAATACAAAAGTTCCGTTCTAGCTGCTTAAATCATAAGTATTAAACTTTTTGGAGAATGTAACCTCGCTCTGACCAGTTGCCTCATGACCTTCCTCACCATATCCTGAGGTGGGGAGGCCCAGATGCCTCATGCGGTTGCGGACCAGCTCGGAGAGCTCCTCTCTCTCTGAGCGGCGGTACAGGTTGAGGCGCTGCTGGGCGATGCGCTGGCCGTGGTCCCGGCTCGAGTCCCGGCTGGACCCCTGCCACCTCACGCTCTTCTTACTCAGACGCCGGGCCCACTGCATGCTCTTCTTCCTCAGCAGGGGGTGATCTGACTGTTCGTTGCTGCGAGACTCCTCCCCTTTCTCCTTGGTGTCCTCACATTCGTCCACACTGACTGACACCTGAGACTGAGGCGGAGACACAGGAAGTAACCTTTACATCACCTTGAAGTGTGTTTATGATAGTAACATGTTTTATATGAACGAAAATACTCCATCGCACAATCTGCTCCACAAATCAGAATTGCTCCAAAATTAAATGAGTTCCTCTTTGGAAAATAGTCACCTTTCTCAAAGCCCATGATGATGTCTTAAAATATCTTGTTGTGTCAGTATATTTTTGTTGTCATGATATTAAACCTATTTTAAAGGATGTACACAAATGTGTCGACCATTTTTGCATGAAAAATATTTTTTAAATGTATCTATTGTCAAGCTTTCCACTATCTATGGACTACTTTATAAGTTGTCATATAATTGCAGCTCAAAGCTTCCGTTGCGGAGGTAGCAAAGTGTTATTGTGTCAAAGCTGGATGTTTAGCTTGTTAAGACTTACATCATCATCTCAGGATCTCACCTCAGAAGTTGGGAAAATGTGGGATTCTGTCCGATAGATCCCAATAGGAATTTCGGCACTCGAGGAGCAGAGTTTCTGGAACAGTCTGCCATAAGTACTGATCCACAGATCTTCCTCTGTTACCTTCATCTGGAAGGAGGAACGCAGGGGTAAACTATGGCACTGTGTTCGATTATTCATTTTTTCTTAGAGATGTTTTTTATTTGATTAAACTCACAGCACAGAGGTACCCTGACCCTGGAGTGGTGTCCAGCCCCAGCAGCAGCCTTGCAATAAGGATCATGTAGTCCTTCACAAAGGACTGGAATCACAGAGAACATTTTACATTAACAGAACAAACAAAACACTTTGGTTTTCTACCAATGACTGAACACAAGAGGGCACTTTTGCTTTATTCTGCTTTGCTTCTCAGTTTCTTCAGGTAGTACTGCTGCTGTAGGATTTCATTTTTTTACCTGGCATTGAAAGTGTTATTGGAGGAGCTTTGCTGTGTGTACCTACCTGATACAGCAGGGTGTCCAGCATGCTGATACTGAACACTCGCCCTGCAGCGAAGGGTAGGCGAAACATGAAGGCCAAGTTGGAGCCTTTATCACGCTCTTTCTGTATGGGAGAGCCAAGACAAATTGAAAACAGCAATGATTTTAAAGGTCTGTCACTTTTCTGATAGAAAGTCAGAGGGAAGTGGCAAACATAAAAAACAGTGGTACAAAAAGAAAAACACTCTCTTCTGCAACTCCTCTTTATATTCATGCTCATAACGAATGCCTTGTCTTTTATGCTGTTGCAACAAAAACAATTTCCCAAATTGGGATCAATAAAGTACCATCTTATCTTATCTTATCTTATAACTCTGCCCCATTCACCATGTTGTGTTTTACCTTCTCAAGTTTGGACAGGGCCAGTGAGTAGCAGTCCTTTGCCCTGAACTGCATGAATCTCATGTTAGAGGGATGAGTTAGCTCTGTGATGATGCTCAGACTGGGAAACAACCTGGAGAAAGAGAGAAGGGTGTTCATTTACAAAAACACGATGTATTAAACCTAAACGTATCTTACTACAGCCACAGCATTCTGGTTATGGCCATAGTCACAACACCTGGGATTTATATGTATATATTGTTATTGTTGCATCTTACTTGCACTATTAGGTCGCATTCACAGTGCGCTTCTTTGGTGCGCACCAGAAGCAAGTTTGTTACATTGTTTAATTTTCTTGAAGGTTCGGTTTGCGTTCAAATAAAAACTCAAAAGGACTATACACTTTAACACTAGAGCCGCCAGAGGTCGCTGTACCAATTCATTAAACTTCAGTAAAGCTGACGTCTGTGCCGGAGTTTCTTTGAAAGTGTTGAACTGGATGGATAGCTAGCTCGGTGATAGTGAGACCTTCACAGCGACACAGAGGATGAAGACTTCAGTCGATAAATGTGACTTATACACCGAAGCAACTTATATATGTTTTTTTTCTCTTAACGACACGTTTTTTGACAAGAGAGACTTATACTCAGGTGCGACTTGTAGTCCAAAAAATATGGTAATGTTATCTTGGCAATTTCATAGTTATTCTGCAATTCTGTAATACTATGACAGTGACGTGAGCAGTGATGTGGTGATGTGACGTGCAACGTGGTTGTTAAAGGACATGTGTGTTTGTTGTCCTCAGAATAAATGCCAGATGACAGAGGAGATGCTTTGCTGTCAATTCTTCCATATACTCTATTGATAATGAGTCACCTGCAGTTGTGACCCGTTAAAACATTGATGCTCTCTTTGTTTTTTGATAGATTTTACACAATTAAAGTGCAGAAGAGTGCAGCTTTTGGTTTTGTGTTTTTTTTTATAAAAGGTTGTTTTTATTTAAATGTTTCATTCTTTCTAATGATCCTCATGTAAATAGTATCCTCTTAAGCCCCAAGCCTGTTTTTCAGGTTTCAGGCTCGAAAATGACATTCCCAGAACAAATGACCATGTCTTCCCTTCTAAAAGGGTTAAATTAATAATCTTTTTTCTCAAAGTAATGATAAACCTGTGAGTTGGATGTAAAAAAGTCAGAATCAAAATAGATGTTTTTTATTTTAAAGAAAATTCAGATTGAACATGGTAAAAAACTGTAAATGATAGTGTCAGTCCAAAATATATTATGTACTTATAGTGAAAACTAACCTTGGATGATGGGGTAGTAGACTAAAAGCTTTAAGAATCCAAAGTACAACATATAATAAGTACCCTGTATCAAGATTGATGCAAAACAAGTGATATTTGACCTTTTTAGACAGATTTAGCAAAAAAAAACCTCTTCTGGGGCCATTTGGGTGGATTTTCCTTATCTCTGGCCCCCCTTGTTCGATTTTGACATGTGACCTCTCTTTCTGACCGTTAGAGCCAATAGAATCGAAGGGAAATCGTCCCGCACACTCATGTTAAAAAAAAAAGGTGGCGTCTTCGCGCATTCAGTCTTTCTACAGGTGGTCTGCTCTACTATTTTAAAACGGAATTGCAGTTTTATTGCTTATAGATTATCAGAACATTTCAAAGGGGACACAGCCACATTGGATATTAACCTATGGATTAACTACATCATCGTTGTTATCGTTTTAATGCCATTGAAGACCAGTTTTGATCAGACAAAACCAAGGTAAGCCATCTTAGCGTTGTGGGCTACCTAGACCCACATGTTTAGATGTACGTTTTTGTTGATAACGTCGCAAGTTTGTATCTTTCAGTGTTGAGGTGGGCACCGTTAGATTCTGTGTCTTTACGACAGAGTCCTGCACGGGTCTGATTTTCAAGACCCGCTCCCGCCCCGCACCCACAACGTGAGATACCGAACCCGCCCCGCTACCCGCACATATTGCCAATTAGTTCCGCAACCCGACCTGACCCGTCGGCACAGGATCCGCAACCCGACCCGAACCCGCATATACAGTTGCAAGAAAAAGTATGTGAACCCTTTGGAACTACCTGGATTTCTGCATAAATTGGTCATAAAATGTGTTCTGTCTTCATCTAAGTCACAACAATAGACAAACACAGTCTGCTTAAGCTAAAACCACACAAACAATTATATGTTTTTATGTTTTTATTGAACACACCATGTAAACATTCACAGTGCAGGGTGGAAAAAGTATGTGAACCCTTGGATTTAATAACTGGTTGACCCTCCTTTGGCAGCAATAACCTCAACCAAACGTTTCCTATAGTTGAATATCAGACCTGCACAACGGTCAGGAGGAATTTTGGACCATTCCTCTTTACAAAACTGTTTCAGTTCAGCAATATTCTTGGGATGTCTGGTGTGAATCGCTCTCTTGAGGTCATGCCACAGCATCTCAATTGGGTTGAGGTCAGGACTCTGACCGGGCCACTCCAGAAGGCGTATTTTCTTCTGTTGAAGCCATTCTGTTGTTGATTTACTTCTGTGCTTTGGGTCGTTGTCCTCTTGCATCACCCATCTTCTGTTGAGTTTCAATTGGTAGACAGATGGCCTTAAGTTCTCCAGCAAAATGTCTTGATAAACTTGAGAATTCATTTTTCCGTCGATGATGGCAATCTGTCCAGGCCCTGAGGCAGTAAAGCAGCCCCAAACCATGATGCTCCCTCCACCATACTTCACAGTTGGGATGAGGTTTTGATGTTGGTGTGCTGTGCCTTTTTTTCTCCACACATAGCGTTGTGTGTTCCTTCCAAACAACTCAACTTTGGTTTCATCTGTCCACAGAATATTTTGCCAGTAGTGCTGTGGAACATCCAGGTGCTCTTTTGCAAACTTCAAACGTGCAGATCAGAACACATTTTATGACCAACTTATGCAGAAATCCAGGTAATTCCAAAGGGTTCACATACTTTTTCTTGCAACTGTATTACTTGAAAATTGCAGTAGGCCCTATTGAGATTTTGATGAATATTTCGATTAATTGTTCAACCCTAGATGATAAGTGGGCTTTTTCCATCATTGTTCATTCTTTTATTTTGTTATTGTTAATGTCACTGGCAGTTAAAAGTCACATAAAAATGTAAATCGCAAGTCCTGAAAATTGGCAGAGTTTTAAGTACGCGATGGGTGGCCAGCAGTTTCCGTTCTGTAAAGGCTGTGTGGACATCATATGAAGCACTCAATAAACATTTTGAAAATACTGCAGGCGACCAAACAAGAAGCAGCAAAGAGAGACAAACTTATAGACTGGCACGTCGAATGCAAAGCAAGGAATTCCTGTGTGACCTCGGACTCATGTTTGATGCACTGTCTGAACTTGCAAACCTGTCTCAGCAACTCCAGGCCCATTCTGTCACACTCTTCAGAGCAGACCATCTTCTAAAGCGCACCATCAGAGTGCTGGCATCATTCAAAGATACCCAAGGAGAGACATTAGAGGAGGCACTGACTGCACAAGCGTTGGGACATTTAGGATCTGTTCCCTTGGAGTCAAATGCAAAGCTCACACCAATCAACGCAAAACAATTCCTACAAAGTCTGACTTGGAGAAGCGTCTCTCATTTGATGGTGAAACGCTTCATGATCTCAGTGTTCTGGATACAGGAAACTGGCCATCAACCCCTTGCATACGGCATTGTGAGGCACAAGTGAAACGACTCTGTAGGCGGTTCAATCTTGGTGAAGAGCAAGCAGTTATTGGTATGAGAGATTTCCTTGAGCACCCAGACAGTGAGCCTGAAAGCTTAAAGCCACTCATACAATGCATGAAGACCATCCCTTGCAGCACTGCTGAGCGTGAAAGGGGCTTCAGTCTCATGAACAATATATGCACAGACAAGAGATCGACACTGTTGTTGTCAAATGTAAGTAATTTGATGATGATCAGCATCAATGGGCCCCCTGTAACACTTTTTGAGCCAAGAAAGTACGTCACAACATGGCTGAGAAGCCATCGCTCTGCCACGCAAGCAAGGAGGCAATGCCCACCTCAGAGGCCTGAGTACAAACATATCTGGAAAGCTCTGTAGACTACCGGACTATGTCTAGAAGTGTTCCATCCTTTTTTCAGGGCTTGTGGACTAACACAGTGAACCCAGTATAGACATGTTGAGTGCTTTTTCAACCCTCATTTATTGAGGTGAAGCATATTTGTTAATTTGTTTCTTGTTTGAAGCTAATTTGTCTTGTAGCACTTCAAGGATGTTTTCTTTGTTCATTTAAGCTGATACAGTACATAGTTTGACAATGATTTATGGAAGATAATAGGGCTGAACAAGTTTGAATAAATATCTAATGCATTGAAAAATATGTTGAAAATGATTATTGTGTGATATTTGTGCAGATCTATGCGAAACAAAGAGGTTTTTTTAAGTGTAGAATATGATGTGCTACATCTGTAGCATGACCATATTTATTGTATACAGTTGCAAGAAAAAGTATGTGAACCCTTTGGAACTACTTGGATTTCTGCATAAATTGGTCATAAAATGTGTTCTGATCTTCATCTAAGTCACAACAATAGACAAACACAGTTTGCTTAAGCTAAAACCACACAAACAATTATATGTTTTTATGTTTTTATTGAACACACAATGTAAAGATTCACAGTGCAGGGTGGAAAAAGTATGTGAACCCTTGGATTTAATAACTGGTTGACCCTCCTTTGGCAGCAATAACCTCAACCAAACGTTTCCTTTAGTTGAATATCAGACCTGCACAACGGTCAGGAGGAATTTTGGACCATTCCTCTTTACAAAACTGTTTCAGTTCAGCAATATTCTTGGGATGTCTTTTTTTCTCCACACATAGCGTTGTGTGTTCCTTCCGAACAACTCAACTTTGGTTTCATCTGTCCACAGAATATTTTGCCAGTAGTGCTGTGGAACATCCAGGTGCTCTTTTGCAAACTTCAAACGTGCAGCAATGTTTTTTCTGGACAGCAGTGGCTTCCTCCATTTTATGACCAACTTATGCAGAAATCCAGGTAATTCCAAAGGCTTCACATACTTTTTCTTGCAACTGTATATGAGCAGTGAAAACGTGCAATTATTAACACACGCAGTTGCATATTTGTCTCAAAAAGCATGGGATCTTGGTTATTTTCTGCATCTAGGATGATACCAAAAGCCTCCCAGACCTTGGATTTTGCTCTTGAGGAAGTGTTATTGAAAATACTGTATTCTCCACTAGAGAGCTTCACCTCAGCCATTTCGAATGTTGCGTGCTCAGAAGCAGATTGCTGCGCTACAGAGGTTATGATTATGCGCGGTCCCGCGGGGGAGAGGTCTGAGGATTTAAACATTAAACTAAATTATCATTATTTTAATAAATTTATTATGCAACACCCGCGACCCGACCTGCATCATCTTTGTTTTACCCAGAACCGAACCCGGAAAAAAGCGTTTTTTGTGGGTCACCCGGGGGTACCCTACCCGATGCAGGACTCTGCTTTACGATCATAAACGATGTGTTGGATGTGCAGCTAGGATAAGTAATAAGGGAGCTAGGAGTGATTTTCGGTGCAGTAATAGTTTTTTTCGAAAAAAAAAAATGAAAAAGATCAGTTAAATGAGTTTTTTCCCGTTATATGGATATAAAATATTCATAGTTTATTAAATATTAATGTTCCTTAGACGTTGTTTCCTGCATGGGGCTTAAGAGGATAATCATGTATTATTTTTTCAAAACATTTAAAAAGTTGTTTCAATTCAAATGTAAACTTGAGTGGCTGTAGATCTGTCATTGTCATCAACAGTTTTTGTTTGTTAAACTGCTTAACTAATGATAAGATAATGGTGAAGACATTATTAGTTCATGGGTATCTACTATTTTTGATGCATTACTTTACTTTGGGGGACACAAACTGCTTAAAGGTGACCTATCATGCAAAATGCACTTTTTTTACGTTTTTTATAAATGAATATGTGTCCCCGGTGTTCCAGGGAACTCACCAAGTGTCAGAAAACACAACCCTCTTTATTTTCCTCCTTACCCAAATCTCCAAAAAATGGGCTGCAACGGATCTGATACAGACTAATCCAGATTTGAACACTTTTATGTCGTCACAGAAGTTGCGCTACGGCTATTGGGCCAACTCCACCAATCAGGAGGAGACAGCCACGGACATTGCCGTTCGAAAGCGCTGGAGACGCTGTAGTACATATTTCAGGCCACCAGATAGTGCTGTTCTCAATGAATCCGAGTGTGAAAGGCAGTGTTAAATTGAGCGAAATTAGGAATGGCTAAAATGCAGGATCTGTTTGGTATTTTGAAAAATGAAAAGTATAAATATGCCTTATATAGGTATGGTCCTTCACTATATTATTCAAATATAGCATGATAGGTCCACTTTAAGTAACGGTAAGGTAATCATTAAGTAATGGGTAACTACTCTTTTTGTATGCGTTACTTGAGTTTACTGTACCCAAACTGCCGAAGTAATGGTAAGGTAAGTAATGATGACTTAAGCAGTAATACGTGAGTCGTATCCCCCTCCACCAGTCGATCCAGTGTGGGACCCAAGCCAGCCGAAGATGGCCGGTTTAAAAGTGCCCTGCTGCAGCGGACCATTGCTTCAATCAAAGTCACTCAGGAACTCCTCATTAACTAACCATTAACGAATTATTCATTAATACAGTACCCCCCCAGTCTGTTTATCAGTAACAAACCATCAGTTCTTCAATCAAAGTAACTCATTAACTAACCATTAACAAATTATTCATTAATACAGTACCCCCCCAGTCTGTTTACCAGTAACGAACCATCAGTTCTTCAATCTCAGTCGCTCAGGAAATCGTTCCTTATTCACTACTCAGTAACTAAGCACATTTTGTGTCCCTTATTGTAAAGTGTTACCACCTGTGCTCCCCTGATCCGAACACCAACGCACTAGTCCACCACGCCACAGCCTCCCTGTTACACTTTTCATTTCCAAGACAGTATTCTTATTTCCAAAATGTATGCATATGACAACAAAGCCTCTTAATATTTGAATAATTTACCAATACATAACTTTGATTTTCAAATTGCTCTTAAGAAAGGTCTTAAGAGAAATCTACATCAGATTCATGACGTGTTCTGATTAGTAGCCAAATCGACACATTTGACCGAAAATTATTTGGGTAATATTTTAAAAAAGTTCAAATTTTTATGCAGAAATATAGTTTTTTAGCCTCATAATTATGTAAGGTATGTATTCCTGTTTCTTTCTTTTTGAACCCTATTCAACTTAATACTTTTAACTGACTCTAAATATCATGCAATTCAATCTTTAAATGACCATCACATTAGTAGTACATATACAAGATTATAGGGAGGCGTGTAGCACAGTGGATAGAGCCTTGGTGTGGGATCAGGGGGTCACAGGTTCAAACCCCACTGCAGTCAGCATGTCGTTGTGTCCCTGGGCAAGATACTTCACCCCAAATTGCTCCTGTGGGGATTGCCCACAGTATTGAGTATGTACGTCGCTTTGGATAAAAGCATCTAAAAAGTAACATGTAATGTAATAAAAGATTAATACAATGATGTTTTTCTGTTTCTTCTAACTGTTTCGCTGGTAACACCTAAAGCTTTTATTTTAAAAATCATTTTAGCAATACTTCTGTCGTCCAAACATGATTTATACAAGTTTAAGAACAAAGTGATAATGTGCCATGCCATTAATAATATATGATAATAATTGTGATAAAATCTGCAGAATTACCTGAACATGGTCTGCACATTGACAATAGTTTTGGCATCAGCCATGTAGTCTTCTTCGGCACTCATTGTACTCTCTTTATCCACAACCACCAAATTATCAGCGTAGATAATTCCACACTGCAGCAGGCTGTCCAGACTGAAACACACACACACACACGCACGCACGCGCACGCACGCACGCACGCACACACGCACACACACAACAATAACTATCGCATCAGGACATCAATTTTCCTGGTACATGCTGCACATCCAATGAAATCTCAGATGAGTACATAATCTTCTTCAACATGTTGAATGAATGTTATATATAAAAGCAATTTGAAATGAAATGCAGAAGCTCATATGACAGTCTTACTTGTCGATGGTCCCAGCCATGTAGTAGACCATAGGAAAACAGCAGATGGCCTCCAGGAAGTGATTATCCGGCCTGCAGGAAATAAATAACATATGATAGATCTATTTATAAATAGATTAATTTTATAAGCAGTGATGAGCAGTTCTTTATTACTAGTTTCTTGGACTACTGCAATTCTCTTTTACTGGTCTCCCTGAAAATAATTGCAATTAATTCAGAACGCTGCGGCCAGGAAACAAAAACAAAAAAGGGATCACATTTCCCCTTTGTCGGCATCACTGCACTGGTTACCGGTGTCTTTCAGAAACCTTATTTGGAACAAAATGATGGAACTGACTACCAACTAAATTGGTTAAAATGCAATTTTAATGTTTTCTGATAGAAGTATTGAGTCATTGCTAAAAGAGACACACTACCACCATAGATCCATATTTTATTTTTTAAAGCCTGCTGAAGACAGGTGTTGTTCTTTCTTTTTTGCTACAAATATTACCCACAGTGCATCCAACCCAGTCTCACAAAAAAAACGTGTAATAACTACGTTGGTCCACAACGTAGGACGTAGTATATCTACAAAAACGCCTCTGAAATTGTAAGATCCCTACGTTTGTTTTCACCATTCATTCCAATGGCTGGCGTCTATGTCACGTGACGTTCAAATTTCTCCCTGCAGAAAAAAAAAACATGGCCAAACTGCGTTTTGTTCTCGGTGGAAAATGCCTATTTTAAGGTTAGTTTAGCCATTAAAATGCGTTTTGATGTCAATTGATGCGAGAAATATCTGCTGTTATTTGAGATTATGTGTGCAGTGGATGTACATGATCTTTTGTTTGCTAGTTATTACGAAGATTACTTCAGGAAATTGTGTCCATACAACTTTTTCATTGTTACCAAGGTGGTTGCTTGGGACGCTGCTATCAATATTATTTCTGTTATGTTGTGTAACTGTTTGATGGTGTTATCTTTATTGCTACCCCCTTCCCCGTCCATGTATAGTGTTGGTCCACAGCGCAAACGTATTAGTTTAACAAAATCCGCATCTAAAATTGTGGCATAAACGTACGTTATATTCCCCTGTGCAATTCTCCATTTACTCAACAATAACACATAATTATCCTTGTGTTTATCTATTTGTTTGATTAATAAACACAAGTTGGAGTCCGTCAGGATCAGCAGCTCGGAGCAGCTCATTTGCTTTAGAGAATATTACACCCAGAAGTAAGTATTCTCTCCGCTTTGCTTGACAAACCCCGTGATAGTCCTCAAGCTCTGTGGTTGGATGTTTGAGTGTGCTCCGAGGGTTACGCCGAGCGTCGAACAGCACTTGAAATGGGATGGAACCACGGCAGACTGTCCAAAACTGGATTTGAACGGGTCCCCCCCTCCCCCACCCCGTCCCCAGAACTACACATGCTGGCTATTGTGTTTCGCAACATGTTCTCTTCGGCACGTCTCTACTGGGAATTGTAGTTTTAAAAGACGTTTTCGTATTTCCCATAATAAGAAGTTGCCAGTATTAAACTCTGTACATCCCTGGAGGTTTAGGGGATAGGAACACTCAAATTTAAAACATATAATTAATAAATGGGTGAAAATTGCTTGTGCCCATAATGGGCAGCATTAATATATACCCACATGCCAGCTAAGGTCAGAAGAGCTTTATTTAACAGCTGGTCTTATGTCTGTGACCCCTCCTGTTGTTAATTGATAAGCCTGAAACATGCACTTGTCAAGGTTCAGAGGCAAATTTTGCAAATATGGAAGTAGCCATCGATCATCTTAAGATAAGATATACTTTATTGATCCCAAGTTGGAAACATTTGCATTACATCAGCATGTGTAACAGTTGTAAATATGAAGTGGTGTTTATTTGTAAATCATTTAGTATGTCACACAAATTCTATGTTTTATATTTCATAATTATGTGTTCTTTATTTATTGATTGTTTAATACCTGACAAGGTCGAAGATGAAAAACTTGGGTCGCAGGTTCCTCAACAGTGCATTACAAGACATCTATCAATATGTGTGTACCTCCACCATTAAAGAGCCTGTGACACGAGTTTCCCCCATCATCCAAACCCATCAATTTGAGTAAATATTGTCCCCTTGAAAACCGTTACTGAACTGATTTTGGATATTTGTACTTTGATAACCATTAATCTGCCCTTCAATGTTGACAATTTTCTAGATCTTCTCGGGGATTCTTCAAGTCCCGCCAAATTATGTGTGACGTCATTGCGGACACAGCGCTCAAGCTGCACCGTTCAGGATCCCAGCATCTGCATGTAAACGCACGATGGGGCACACAGCAGCAAGCTCAGACAGCGATGACAGTTTAGTTTTGAACGTGTCTGAGAGCTTATATGAGGCTGAAGGATCGGTTTAGTATCTGTTAGAAGTTTAGGAATTAGGTGCGTCAATATGGGCGATCATACGGTCATGTAGCCAGTGGTGGACTGGGACTAAAAATCAGCCCGGGACTCTCGACCGGCCCACTTCGGAACCACTAGTAAATTGTCAACGGGGGGAGTGGGGGATGTGCTAGTGACTTATCCGACCGGCCCGCTTCGGTACCGGCCCATCGGGATTCGTCCCGATGGCCAGTCCGCCACTGCACCCAGCCCAGCCCACGTAAACTGTCAACGGGGGGAGCCTCACTGCGGGGAAACGGTGGACCTAGTGTCCCGATCGGACTGGGAATAATAATAATAATAATAATCCGTGCATTTTATCCATTAATTTCCCCAACATTGTGGTAAAAAAAAAACACACGTTTAATCCATGTTGGTGTACTACTACAACCAGTGGTTACTGGGTGGACGGGGTGGTGGGTGGACGGGAGACACTATGGACGCGCTCGTGAACTGTCAACGGGGGGGGGGGGGGGGGGGCTTGGGGACCTCTGTGTCGCCTGTCAGCGCAATTTACATGATGCCGTTTAGACAATATAATAATAAAGGGCGGTGCCGGCTGTCAGCGAACTGATCCGGCCTTTCTGCGCGACTATCACTCAAATGCGGGACATAGTCTCAATGTGTGGGACGCGGGACAAATAATAAAAATGCTGTGTGTGCAGTCCCGCACAGTGCGGGACACCTGGTCACCCTACACACACAGTTCTGCCCCTCACACACACGCTTCAAATCAAGTTGCATAAATGCTTGAGCTACGTTTTTATTATAATTACTGTGAAATCTGCCTATTATGTTGTCGTCATTATTACAACAAACACACACTTGCAACTGATAACACTGGCAATGATTTTAGATGTATTAGACTATTAAAAAAAGAAATCATGCTTCAAATAAGTGGGGATACGGCGTACCCCCGCGTCCAACGCCCACTACACCATTGACTGCAACTACAAAAAGCTAAGGTTTGTTTTCTCATCAGGAAATGAAGACCGGCTCAAACAAAAGATTTTTAAATCATCATCCTCACGATCATTTAATGTATCATATGTTCGCCGAATTGACATGAAAGCACTAATAAATGTAGTTTCATCCACTTGAGTTTACAACTACAAAAATAATCGATTTGTTTTTATATCACATCCGACGGGAGGAAATTCAGCAGCTCTCACTACCGATTTTTAATCCTAATTTAATCATCATCTTCACCACGATCATTTATGTTTATGTTCACCGAATTGACATGAAAGCACTGACAAATATGAATATACTGTAGTCAACTTCATTAAAACGTTATTAACGTGCCTAAACTCAGTAATTCACAATTTCTCCGCATGACAACACACTTTGTCCGTGTTTGGCTCTCTCTCCGCACAGTGAAGCGTTCCCGCATTGACGTCACTTCCGGCTTCCCCCAAAACCTCAAAATGAGTCGAAGGAATTTTCCCGCGATGTTCGAAATTATTGATATTTATCGGAACGATATCGCTTTTTCTTTTTTAAACTGACGATTCGAGATTACTAGTAGCCCACTATTTCATTGCACAACAGTTGTTGGGTTCGTGTCACAGGCTCTTTAAACTGTCATATTCTGCACATTTCTTATACTATCTACATACATCTTATAAGAGTATAATACATATGTATAATATCAGTTAAAATAAGTGCTTCAACATAGTTAACATTGCTGGAGGTATACACACATATTGATAGATGTCTTGTAATGCACTGTTGAGGAACCTGCGACCCAAGTTGTTAATTCAATGCATAACTACACCGTAGTTGTGTATATGATATGTCAATAAAGCTTAGAAAATCTTGAAATCTTCAAAGGGATGTGCAAAATAGTAATTATATACAGTCTTTAATTAGCTATTAGTAGAGAATAACGAGTCATGAATATACTTTATAGGGATCCTATTAATATCTAATAATAAAAATAATGAAATTCAATAACATGCTTTAACCACTAGGTGTCCCTTTATATCAGCTGTGCACCGTTATGGTGTAAATACAGCCTATCCACCAATTGGATCCAATATAAAAGTCAGCCGAATTAGTGTTGATACTGCGAGGAGACGTATTGTGTGAAAAGAAATGGAAGATGTTGTTTAATTGCTGATATATATATTTTATTTTTTTTAAATGTTATCGGTGTGTTTCCAGTATTTGTTTATAACGATGTGATGTGAGATGTGAGACTGAGTTGGAGAATTGCACAGGGGAAAATAACGTATCTATGCCACAATTTTAGATGCAGATTTTGTTAAACTAATACGTTTGTGCTGTGGACCAACACTATAAATTGACCGGGAAGGGGGTAGCAATAAAGATAACACCATTAAACAGTTACACAACATAACAGAAATAATATCGATAGCAGCGTCCCTAGCAACCACCTTGGTAACAATGAAAACGTTGAATGGACACAATTTCCTGAAGTAATCTTCGTAATAACTAGCAAACTAAAGATCATGTACATCCACTGCACACATAATCTGAAATAACAACTCATATTTCTCGCATCAAATGACATCAAAACGTATTTTAATGGCCAAACTAACCTTAAAATAGGCATTTTCCACCAAGAATAAAACGAATGTCGGGCATGTTTTTTTTTTCTGCAGGGAGAAATTTGAAGATCACGTGACATAGACGCCAGCCATTGGAAATGAATGGTGAAAAAAAACGTAGGGATCTTACAATTTCAGAGGCGTTTTTGTAGATATACTACGTCCCGAGTTGTGGACCAACGTAGTTATTACCCCCCCCCCCCCCCCCCCCCGCGCCCCGACACACAGAACAACTCTTCATGCATCTGTCAATACCCAAGGCTGTCGTAAGCGCTCAAATAGAAAGTGTGTGGGTGTTTGTATTTATGCAACACCGATGGAAGAGGGGAGGGAAAGCTGCATGTGTGGGGGGGCAGAGAGTTTATTGTTATTTGTGTGTTTCTATGAGAGTCCTGAGAGCTCGCATGTGGGGACTCAAAAGGGACACATCAGGGTTGCTGATGAAAGCCCGCTCGGTGTTCTCCAAAGAAATATTTTACTTCATCTTTTTTTTTTTTCTTCTCTCTGCTTGTAGCAATATGTAGAATTGCGGTTCAAGGCAATGCAAGTTGCTATGGTTTCTGTCTGGAGAGTGCAGCGTTTTATTTTTCTTTGTCCCTCAAAAACACAAATCACTGTGAGTAGCAGCAGTAACCTCACATCAGGGCTAACAATGGACCTCCACCTCCACAGTCTTGTGCCACACCGACGGAAGCTTTCAGAGAAATTATGTTTCCCTGAGTGAAAGGTTGAAAGAAAAGATTGTGTGTGTTTGTGTGTGTGTATGCCATTGATTGAAGGATTGGTAGATCGTGTTTATTCTTTTTCAGACAAAGAAACACAAGTCTATAAAGGATACAATGTTAAAGCTATAACACTATAGTCCCAAGATCTTATAAGTAATAGAAAACGCAAGCCATGAAACAATACATTAAACTGAAATAAAACAAATCTTGAAATTGAAAATCACGTCACCAAAATTAAGAAAATTACGAAATAACTACATTCACATAATGAAAAAAAAATCATATTATTTCAAATGTTACTTCAAATCTTTTACTGTAGCAAATAAAAGCCATAATCTGATTTTATAAACTTCAATATTCCCTTAAGGCACTTTACATTGGTGGACACTTGCCCTATTATATTGAGAAGTGTGTGTTTGTTTTCCTGTACTCATTGGGACAAAGTTTTGAAAAACAACCCATTCTGTGAGGACATTTATGGGTATGAGGACCTTTAAAATGAAAACGAATTGTATGTGTGTGAGCATGTGTGTGTGTATGTGCGTTCGTGCGTGCGAGAATGTGTGTGTGTGTGTGTGTGTGTGTGTGTGTGTGTGTGTGTGTGTGTGTGTGTGTGTGTGTGTGTGTGTGTGTGTGTGTGTGTGTGTGTGTGTGTGTGTGTGTGTGTGTGTGTGTGTGTGTGTGTGTGTGTGTGTGTGTGTGTGTGTGTGTGTGTGTGTGTGTGTGTGTGTGTGTGTGTGTGTGTGTGTGTGTGTGTGTGTGTGTGAAGGTGAACTCACGGATTATCCAGCAGCAGGACAATGGGGTTGAGTTCTTTCCTGGGTCTGTAATAAGCTCTGAGAGGAACGATAAAGTTATAAAGACCGTTCCCTGCTGTCTCAGCAGACACAATTATGAGCTTGTTTTTAAAACCATAAGCCTTAGCATCCTCAAAGCTGTTGTGCCTGCAACCCTGCATAATAAAAAAAATAAAAAAACAGGTATTTTAGGTTTGCGTTTCAGTCGTGAAGGACAGAGGGAGAGGAGGATAGGAAATGATGGAGGCAGTAAGTAATTGAGTGACTAAGTTGGAACAGCGACTGCCCACCTGGTCCAGTCGTAGGCAGCAGAACGGAGCTTTCTCTGCCAACAGATGGCACAAGGTGGGCGAGCTCCCGATGTACGGAGAATTGGGGGGATAACCTTTCACATACCTGCAAACAAATCCAAAAAAGCTTGAATGACACATTGCATGGAAACAGACTGTGTTTAAAAAAGGATTTACAGTACCAAAAGAAAAAGCTAGTTTCCTAGAATTCACCTATAGTCATTTATATGACCTTTAGAAATAAGATTTCAGGGCACTCAGGTTTTATTGCATGCTGGGCAAACTATTCAAAGAAAGATACCAGGTAATGTCTCCTTTGTAAAGATAGTCTTAGGTTGCATAATGGGAAAACACAACAAGAGTAATTTAGATAACATATGATTGTTCATTTGATTTGCATTTTGCAGGTTTAGCATATATTAAATGACTGTTGTTTCAATTATTTTAGGCTCAATCAGAAATGGGACAGCATTCATTAATTGATGTGTAGAACTACAAACAAGTGAAACTTATTTACATCAACTAAAAAAGCAAAAGTTACTTGTGCAGAAATATGTGCCCCTAGGTATAAACAGATTTTATGTTGTTTGTAAAATGTTAAACTGCTATGTAACAAATAATTACAGCTATTGCACAAATGAAGGGTAGATAAAGCACAGTATTTCCCTAGTAAGCAGGATTATATAAGATGTACAGGTAACAACAACAAGCAAGTTACAAGCACATCCTATTTGTACTTAACTTCTAAACTACTCGTTCGTTTTCATCACTGGAAGAAAAAGACTTAAAGGTTATTCATAATAAAATAACTGTTACTGTAAGTAATCAGAAGAAACTACGTACAAATGTAATTTTCAACACAAGAAATCTAACTGCAACGTGAGAAAACTGAAAGTCAGGTAACTAGTCTTTCTGCATTCAAAGTCGATGTTATCATTATCTAATAGCCGGCATTATTTGCTCCTTGTCATTTTGTTTTTAAGGTTTGATTATTAATGTTCAAACAGAAACCTTACTCAGTAGATTTCTCATCTGTGAAGACAGAGTCATCTTCTGATTGGTCGCTGAGAAGGTCACATGGCAGAATGGAGGAGGAGTCGGCGATCTCCTGAACTGGAGCGATGCTCGGCCGGCGACCCCCTGCTCCGTTTACTGAGGGCGGGACCAGTTTACCCCCATCAGGGGGACTCGTGTTGTGAAGATCCATGGCAACAGTGCCTGTAAATTATATTCTCTCCAGCTTTATATCACACATAAGGAACAACTCATCCCTCAGTGAATGCCTGACGAGACACAGCAGAACTCACTGTGCCAGATGAAAAAAAATGCACAAAAAGAGCTCACAGAGACACAGAATGATACAAAGATGATCAAAATGACCACAAAGAGACCCAAAATGACCCAAAAATGACCTGAAACAACCACATAAAGATAGAAATAGCTGCAAATTCACTACAAAAATACCCACCCACTCACATATTGAGACATAAAATGACATTAAAGACACACAAAACAATTGCAAAAAGACCACAAACAATTACAAAGTGACATTCATAGACTATAAGAATATACCAAATTAATACAGAAACAATTTTCTTGACAAAAATACAACAAGACATACAGTACAGTAAATTTAAAGAGACATAAAATCACTTCATAGAGACGCAGGAAAGCTAAAAACAGAGGAAGACAATTGCAAAATGACCTTTAACAACTACAAGGTAACACAAAATAACTGCACAAAAACTACAAAAAAAACAAAACAATTACAAATGGACATTAAACAAAGTTAGATACATACCAAAAAGACACAAATACATGATCAGAAAACTAGAAAGAGATGCACAATAACTTTTAAGTCTGTGTATATTTCTCCAGTTTAGGTGATGTGGGGCCTTTTGTCCCGTAATGCTCCTGTGCCTCTCACCCATGCTGGCGATGATGCTGTGCACAGGAAGCTGCGAGGGTCCTTCGTACAGCCCCCCCGCTGGGCGGCCTTTCCTCTGCTCCTGGTTGAAGATGAAGGCGGAGTTCTCCTCCTTGGTGATGTTGATGTAGTAGCAGGTGTCGGTGGCGGCCATGATGTGGCGGGGGCCGGGGTTCAGCAGGATGCTCTTGTTGTCGTCCTTCTTTATCCCGATTAGACACACGCCGTACCTGCACCACACAAACTCGTTGTTAGCATTATATACTTTAGGATAATATACGGATGCACCGATACCACACATTTTCAGACCAAGTACAAGTACATGTGAGTACTTGCCAATACCGAGTACTGATATGAGTACTTAATAATACCATTAAAGGTTGACTTTTCACCCCTCCTCTTCACAATTTAGCAAAGCTTATTACACGGCTTGGTTGAATACTCAATTCTGATTGGTCAATTCTGACATTTCAGAGGTCATTAACTAAGGAAGATCAAGGGAGGAGGATCAAGGGAGAGAAAAGAAAAGAGATTTCAAGTCAGAGCGCTGGACGTCAGATAAATCAAGAGAAGAATGCAGACAGGAAGTGAACACTAACAGGAACACGGTATGGGCTACAGACAGGAAGTAAACACTAACAGGAACACGGTGTGTTCTACAGACAGGAAGCGAACACTAACAGGAACACGGTATGGGCTACAGACAGGAAGTGAACACTAACAGGAACACGGTATGGGCTACAGACAGGAAGCGAACACTAACAGGAACACGGTATGAGCTACAGACAGGAAGTGAACACTAACAGGAACACGGTATGGGCTACAGACAGGAAGCGAACACTAATAGTAACACAGTGTGGGCTACAGACAGGAAGCAAACACTAACAGGAACACGGTATGGGCTACAGACAGGTAGCAAACACTAATAGGAACACGGTGTGGGCTACAGACAGGAAGCAAACACTAACAGGAACACGGTATGGGCTACAGACAGGAAGTGAACACTAACAGGAACATGGTATGGGCTACAGACAGGAAGTGAACACTAACAGGAACACGGAATGGGCTACAGACAGGTAGCAAACACTAATAGGAACACGGTGTGGGCTACAGACAGGAAGCAAACACTAACAGGAACACGGTATGGGCTACAGACAGGAAGTGAACACTAACAGGAACATGGTATGGGCTACAGACAGGAAGTGAACACTAACAGGAACACGGAATGGGCTATGTAGTGTTTAAGGACTTGTAAGTGGAACATAAACTGTGAACAGACCTGGACAGTTACAGAAAACATCGATCAGAGCTGCTGTGCATTTTAAATGATTTGTTACCGCAGTTCCAGCCTTTGGTGTGCCGTGAAACAGAGTTGTGTCTCCTTAGCAGAAGCAATACGATCATTTTCAAGTCAGTAAAATAATTTCAAAGTCAAGTTGCCGTGTAATGAGCAGGATATTGTGCAGCGAGCAGTCGTTATTGAACACCTTTCAGAATGATAAAGATCGATCTGTTTCGCGTTGTGCTCCGTGATCTGTTGGGTGTTCTTTTTTTAATAGTGACCGCCTTGCTGCACATTATACTGAACATCATGATGTTTGCAGCCTGCTCTACTTTTGTCATCACTGCTTATCCTAAAATATTTCCAAACTGCAGACATTGCTCCTCCTCTGCATACCATCTAAATCGACAAAAGGTTAACGTCATTACAGTAAAGCGGTATCGGGTGCGGTTGGATCGGAGTAGAAAGTTATTTATTGTTAATAATTCAAATGATATTTGCCTGGAGATCACTGTGGGCAAAGGAAGTAAATAAGAAGTCAAATAAGTCTCAAAATTCAAACTATTTCTTCAAACGACACAAGAAAGGGTTTTCTTGTCATGAAAGAGTTCAATTCAAATTTTGCAGCACTGAGATGAAAATATCACGCTTTAGACAAATAACTCACATATTCATACAAAATAATAATCTGACAGCCCTGTGACTGTCTCTGTACATTTTCAACTTTTCAGCATCTGAAGAAGATGCTTCAGCTTGCATGTCAACTCACTTCTTGTGAGCATGAAAGGAGGCGTATGTAAAGCTTTTGCCGTTATACTCTCCAAAGAACTTGCTGTCACACACTCGGATGTGGTACACCTCGTTTCCAGAGCAGCAACCGTACATCCTCTGCCACTGCTCCGGAGACTGCTGTCCCTCTCTGCATTCACACAGGAAAAACACAAACACACATACAACAGATCAATGAGCCTAAAGGGTTAAACCAATTTGACACATACTCATGAAGTCATGCTAAATCATTATCCTACTCCAAAAGGGTTTTCTAACACCTTCCTGAGTCTCCGGGGTTCTCTGACTCGGCATGTCTCTAATAATGTTGTTGTAATGACTTCTGCTAATAATTGGCTCAAGTGCTTTTATTGAGTCTGATGGGCTGCAAGAGATGCTCAGAACAACCCTGAGGTAGGAGTTGATGTACTTGTTTCTAAGCAGTAATTTATATTAACATAAGAAGACTTATCCAACGTGTGGCACACTCACTGGTTTCCCTACTGTAACACAAGGTAAGAGACAAAAAAAAGCCTGCTCATTATAATCAATATCTCCTAGACTCTTTTAAATGTATTGACCATGAACCTCTTTGGTGTCCCAAATTCAATTTCATGTACTCAAGGATGTCCACACATGCAATGCAAACTCAAAACAGCATAGTATCTTAAACATGTTGTAAAGCTCAGTAATGACCTTTCTATTTAATAATATCGTATTGTTGGTCTACTGGTGATTCACCCCTCTGAAAACAAACTAACTTCCTCATACACAATCCACAATCACAAAAGCTATAATAATCATGCAATCTCAAAGCCTGTTTGACTTTGTCGAATACAAATACAACAGGCTTTCTATTCTTAAGAGCTGGCAGGAACAAAGAAAGTGCTGTAGCTCAGTGATTCCCCTTTGTTGCAGTTTCACTTAGTCACTGACATCAGCTTTTAAGAGTGATCCGTCAATATCCCATTTTCCAGCAGAGAGCTTTTCACACTGTTTTACAAAGAACACATCCAAAGAAATCCATTTAGTCACTGCCTGTTTTATCTTCTTGCCTAATTTGAATCTCTCTTTACTTCCTGTGCCTTTTGTTTTGCACAGGGTTAATCACCTCTCTGTGCGAGTTCCATAAACACTTCTCTTTACTTCATCAGACATAAACATGTGAAGAAATGTTAACTTCACACTGAGAAGAAATCAAAAAGCCAAACTAAGATGGCTGACCGTCCGCGGGAGGTGTGCACGAGGAGCGTGACCAGGGTGGAGGTGGCGGGACACACACAGTTGAGGGCCAGCATGGCGTACTTGAACTCCTCCTCACACACAACATGATCTGAAAAAAGGCAAAGACGTAGAAGTTACTTAGCACAACATTTTCCCTGTTTCCAGTCTTTATGCTAAGCTAAGCTAATGAGCTTTCAGCTCTTGCCTCATATTAAATCATGCTCTTTCAACCCAGTCTCATGGCATTTCGTGTTCACCAACACGATTTTTCCCTTTTTCGTGTTGCACAGCACGATTTTAAAAGCAATGTATTTCTACTGGTAATGTGTTTCGTGCCTGCAGCACGTCTTTTTCTCCGGTCGGGTCATGGAAGACCGGAAGCTGTGTGGTTCATAAAAACATGTTCTTACTCAATATCAAGCCACAATTATTGATTTTATTTTAAATCGTATAATTTTGGACTTTTGTTTCCGTCTGTGAGGAAAATAAATGGGGCTCAGAGCCTCAGAATACTGAAATCTGTATTTTTTAAACCTTTTTTTCCTTCTAATTTGTTATTCTTTTCAAATTAACACACTGTTATTTACTCATCAATAACACACAATTATCCTTGCTTTTATTTATTGGTTTAATTCCATAATCTCTGGCTTTTTTGGCGTCCGTCAGGAACTGAATTTCAAAATAAAAATAACCATAAACAGACATAGGAATTTCGAGCGATTACCCAAGATCCTCAGCTATGTTTAAGCTCGCTGATTATATGTTTTAGCCGCAATGCATGCTGGGATTTGGGGTTTATATGATATGAAATCCGGAAAACATTTTAAAAGAATACTTAATTCCGAGTGTTCTTGCTTTTCTAGTCATCACATAACGGCAATGTAATACACGGTTCGGCTGCATTACATATTACAGATCTGCCGTAGTTCTTTATTTATAGAGCCCTGATGAGAAGAACTTTGGAAAAACTGGAAGAAATGCCGCAAAAACTGAATACTTGACGTGGATCATAAATATATCAACAATTAATCAACATCTTCAATTTCTCTTCACACAATAAGTCTCCTTTCAGTATCAACACTAATTCGGCTGACTTTTACATTTGATCTAATTCATAGATAGCTTATATTTACACCCTAACAGTGCACAGCTGATATAAAAGGACTTGTAGTTTTTAAAGATATTACTGATTTTCTTTGAATACAAGAATGTACATACTGAGTCTGAAATAGTATAGCAATATGCTGTAAAATTATGTGAAAGCATGAATACATACATAAGTGTCCTACACTAATAATACAAAGTTATTATGGCTGTGTGTACCTTGTGTGCACCGCCTAGTGGTTAAAGCACGTTATTGAATTATTGTTTTTATGTGTTATATTTGATTAAAAAAATATTAAGAGTACATACTTTCATAGGGGGAAAGTAGAAGGTCTGTGATAGAAATATAGAATATAAAAAATCAAGAAGATACTATAAGTGATCTCTACAATAAAACAGTTTAGTGCTGGATGTACAAAGATATTAATAGGAGGAGGTGCAAAACAGAAAAACGAATGAACCTTTATTTAAACATTAAATAATACTTTAGATTAAGGTCTTCTTTTAAATAAGAAAAAAACGATGGGGTATCTATCTACAGATAAATATTAAGCCTGACAAAGTACTTAACGTCTAATATATTGCTTTCCTGCAATGTTAACTATGTTGAAGCACTTATTTTAACTGATATTATAAACATTAATTATACTCTTATGTATGTAGATAGTATAAGAAATGTGCAGAATATGACAGTTTAATGGTGGAGATACACACATATTGATAGATGTCTTGTAATGCGCTGTTGAGGAACCTGTGACCCAAGATTTTCATTCATTGCATACACCGTAGTTGTGTATATGATATGTCAATAAACCTTTGAAAATCTTGAAATCTTGAAAGGGATGTGCAAAATAGCCATAATATAGTCTTTAATGAACTATTAGTAGAGAATAACAAGTAATGAATATACTTTATTACTCGTTTCCATTCATGTCAATTGCAGATAAATGTTTAGTCTTCTCAAGCAGCAACTATCAAATATCTCTCCTGATTGTTGGCACTTGACAATCACCTTCCCTGAATTTTACTCAGGTGTAACTAAAGTCTGATTTAAGGGTTGTTTATATTTCACATCATTTATCAGAATCTGCAAAGTAACTCAAATAAATGTAGTGGAGTAAAAATACCAGGTTAACCTCTGAATTGTAGTGGAGTAGAATTACAAAGTAACAATGAGCTGTCATGTGGGTATATATTAATGCTGCGCATTATGGATACAAGCGATTTTCACCCATTTATTAATTATATGTTTTACATTTGATAACACCAATGTGTTTAATACTGGCAACTTCTAATTGTGGGAAAAAACGAAAACGTTCAGTAGAGACGTCCCATAGAACATTTTGCGAAACACAATAGCCAGCATGTGTAGTTCTGGGGGGTCGTTCGATTCCAGTTTTGGATAGTCTGGCGTGGTTTCGTTCCATTTCAAACAGCTGTTTGACGCTCGGCGTAACCTTGGTGCACTGCCACTCCAACATCCAATCCCAGAGCTTGAAGGTTAATCACAGGGACTGTAGTCCTAAACGATAGCTGGGGATTATGGGAAGTGTAGTGTCTTCAGCCATCCTAAACTCCTAGAGGCCTACGTCTGTTTCCGGTTATTTTTATTTTGAAATTCAGTTCCTGACGGAAGCCAAAAAAGCCTGAGATTATGGAATCAAACCAATAAATAAAAGCAAGGATAATTGTGTGTTATTGGTGAGTGAATAACAGTGTGTTATTTTGAAAAGAATAACAAATTATAAGGAAAAAAAGATTTAAAAAATACAGATTTCAGTATTCTGAGGCTCTGAGCCCCATTTATTTTCCTCACAGATGGAAACAAAAGTCCGAAATTATACGATTTAAAATAAAATCAATAATTGTGGCTTGATATTGAGTAAGAACATGTTTTTATGAACCACACAGCTTCCGGTCTTCCATGACCCGACCGGAGAAAAAGACGTGCTGCAGGCACGAAACACATTACCAGTAGAAATACATTGCTTGTAAAATCGTGCTGTGCAACACGAAAAAAAGGGGGAAATCGTGTTGGTGAACACGAATCAATAGATTAAAAATCGTGTTGGTGAACACGAAATGCCATGAGACTGGGTTGGCTGTTTTTGACCACTTAGTGACGTTTGGGGATTATACATTTGGCAAACTGTAACTGTTGTTGGTAACTTACTTACTATATAACTGTTTTTTCCCGTTATATTTTAACAACGTGATTGCACCTATCTTTCCATATTTTTGCATATCTGCTGTAAGCTAGCTATCTAATATTTATGAAAACAGACTGACAGAGACAGTTTGCGTTGAATTTAAAGCTTCTTGCATTCTTCAAGTTGGTGAGTAATTTTACCTGCAAATTTCACGTGAAACTTATTTTCAGGTTTGAGTATCTGAACATAAAGGGGGCAATTGGGAGCAAAGTCCTTCACAGCCCAGGCTCTCAGGATGGTCTGATGGTCCTAAGGGAAAACAGTCAAAGATAATGCATTATTAAATTAATCTCCTCTAATTAATTGTTAACTGTCCTGATGACTGACAGTATTAATGACTTGTTCATTGTAAACAAATGAACGTCAACTTTTCTTACCGCTGCCATGCGATCCACCTCGTTACGACTGCTCAGAATAAAACAGGCCTCAGCATTATCCATTCTGCAGAAACAGTAAAGTCAAATTCAGTTATGACCTTGAACCAGACAGAAGAGACAACAGAGACATCCTTTGATTTAATATTGAATGTAACGTATAGATGAACACACAAAGAGCAGCCTGATATGCTCTGCCCTGTATATTTTGGTCTGTAAACGTGGAGCTGTTTTTATGATTATGACAGACAGGAGAATGAAAAACAAGAGTGGGAGGATTGAAACGGTGCCAGATGCAGGATGTGAGCGCGACACAGACCCTGTCCTCCACTTCTAATTGCTCTATCACAAACCTGCCAAATGTTTACAGTGAAGTTATATAACCAATTTCAGTGAAATTAATGTTTGGTGTATGGTGCTCCACAGATGATTTTACCACTGTTGTACAATACTTAAAGGCCATTTTCCAATGCAATTGTATCTCCTGGACACGAGTCAGGCTCGAGTGCCGATTTTCGGGAGTCGTGACTCGACTCAGACTCGCGCAATGATTGACGCGACTCAGACTCGTGAATTCTCGTGCACAATGACTTGGACTCGGACTCGTGAATTCTCGCGCACAATGACTTGGACTCGGACTCCTGAATTCTCGCGCACTATGACTTGGACTCGGACTCCTGAATCTTCCCCCCCACGATGACTCGGACTCGACTTGTACATTGACGCTCTGACTTGGACTCGAGCAAGTTTTCTCTGGAGTCTGATGTCCTCTATCCTGGCGTGTGCAACTGCAAGGCAAGTTCACGTACTGGGCCCTGCTATTCCAGTCTAAAGATGTCTAGAGACACATCCTGCATCGTGCTGTATGCTTTCACACATTCTGCTTCCACATTGGAAAAGAGCAGCACAAAATGCTCATTATGTGCAGGATTAAGTTGAATTATTTGAAGTATTAAAGTAACGTGGTATGGCAGGAAAGTTAAATCTGGTATATTCATTTTAATGTCACCTTATATATATTCATGTGTGTTAGATTTGAAGGGACAAAGTATATTTTCCCTCCCCAATATATTGAGGTGAAGTCTTTGTGTTTAGAGAAGGATGGGAGCAGGGGACATCCTAATTTGGGGATAGCTCCAAGACTCTGGAATGTGCCCCTCGTAAAAGAAGGGGGTGCGTTACTAGGGATGTAACGATATACTGAATATCGCGGTATCGCGGTAAATAAACTTCCCAATACCGTCGTGGGACTGACAAAATCTACCGCGATTTTCCCCAAAAAAATATTTAAAAAAAAAGGTTTTTTTTTAAACACTTTTTTTTTTTTAAACCTTTATTTAACCAGGTGGTCCCATTGAGATCATCGATCTCTTTTTCAAGAGAGACCTCTCTAACATGGCAGCAAGTAGGTTACAACATGAAAATAAAACAACAGATAACACAAAAGGACATCGTATTTACAGGGCTACATTTACACACCTAGAGACATTGACAAGTATCAACCATATATTTATATCTCGCCCTGTCAATAAGCCTGGCGTTAGACTTTTTCGCTGTCCGTCATTTCGACAGACAGGATCGTAAAATATCCGTCATAATCCCTTATTACCCGTCGGGTCTGAAAAGTTCACGATAGAGCATGCTCGTGAACTGTCAACGGGGTGGTGGGGGGGGGTGGTGTTATGCCGAGTGTACATGCACCTCGCGGGACACGCACAGCGTAAAGCAAGACCTCCCAGATATGTATTGATCTGTACGGCAAAGTACGGTTTGGAAACTATATCATTTCCTTTTGGAGGGCATGCATAACACGGCATAACACCAGAGCCTGGCTGCGGGGAAACGTTGGCGCTGTTCCGAGTTTGTTCTAATCTGTCAAAATGACAGACTGCGTTCAGATTTTTCCGTCATTGTTAAATAAAATATTCGGTTAACGCGACCACTGGTGTCCCAGCAACATCAGTACCAAGCGACAGAGTTTTTTCCAGAGCAGGGGATATTGTAAATGCCCAAACATCCCAGCTTATAAATACCTGGAAATGTGGACATTCTCATATTCCTAAAAACCTGTCTGATGATGCTGAGTGAGTGACTAGTGAGTTTGAGTTGAGTTACTTGAAAAACTAAAGTGAAACTTGATTTATTTTATTGCAGGGTCTGATTATTAAATGTCCTTGTTTATTTGTGAGATGCAGTGGCATAAAGAAAACAAAGCTTACTTTGTTTGGTAGTACTAGTAGGTAAAAAAACACTGGTTTTCTTGTTCCAGTCTGTTACTGTCACTTTGTTTTTGACACTTTAAAATACTGCTATCCTACAAAAATGCTGTAAAAATCAGATTTATTATTTAATAAAAAAACATTTTCCGAGTAAAAAAATGTTTTATTGAAGAAAAAAAAAATTCTGATTTTTTTCCCCCTTCCCTTTATTATTCAATATCGCGATAAATACCGTACCGTGGACTTGTTATCGCGATATTATCGTACCGTGAGTTTTTGGTATCGTTACATCCCTATGCGTTACACATGCTTGGGGCAAATATGTGTGTTTTCATTGCAGTAAATATATGTGCTACATGATTACTGTTCAACTATACCTCTGTTCTTATTCTTTCATGTGTGGGTACTAAATGGCTACAAACATTGTGGAGAAATTAGCTTAAACATGTTTTATTACTCTATATGAAATGGAAGCAGCTTTTATGACAGGGAGGAGAGAGCTGGGGGAGGGGACATTCTTCCGAAGATTTTCAGCTTGTCAATTATCAGGGAAATCTACTTGTTTTCAATAGATGTTTGTGGTTGGTTACTTTGTATTAATAATAACAGTATGTGTAAAGGAAGCTGGAAATATACAATGTGAAACCTTTTATTTGAAGTAAAGGTGGGAACGATAGCTCAAACAAATGGAAGGGCTGTAGGACAAATGAGTGTGTTCTCTATATTAGGCCTGTGTGAAGTTTGACTATTTGAAAAGCATCTCTAATACTGCTTAAGAGCATAGGTAATGTGTTCTTCGTTATTATTGATATGAAAGTGATTTACTCAGGGCTCAGGGACAAAGGGCCATAAAGGGGATGTGTGTGTGCTGGCTACAAGATGTGAAATAAGATAAGGAAACTTGTTGTTGAGAGCAAGTTCGTACCAGACACCAAAAGGTATCTGGTCTTCGTCAAACTGAAAGAGACTTTTTGTTTCCGGGTTTCTTCTGCTGTGTCGCACTGATTGGGTGCGACAGGCCATGTGTTGGTCTCTGCCAATAAGATGACCTCTGGGGGAAAGCACGCACACACCTCCTCCTGTGTTTTTAGTATGAAACTCTGTGTTTTCCTTTGGTTCGCGCTCTTGTTTTTGACCGGCCGTTCCTGAGACCTGTCTCACACGTGGTAGAACCTGAGCCCGGAGTACTCTGCAGAGTGCTTCGTGATTCCTTTGTATTTGTATTGTTACCTTGTATCATTAAAGCAAGATTATTGTTTAACTTGTATTCTGGTGTTTTCTTAATCCCTTCCCTTTTACGAATTTACCCAGCTTATCAAACGACACGCGGAGACGAGGTTGGTTTTAAACATCCTCCAAATCTCCAACAAGTGGTGACCCGACGTGTCTGAGTGGGGTGTTTTCGGGGAAGAGACCACCAGCAGCAAGCGGACGGAATAGTCCAGGGCTAAACATCTCGGCCTCTTCTGACAACTAAAAACAGAGCTCTGACAATAACAGGTGAGCAGATGCCAGCTTAATTCAAAATCTGTGATTTGACCATATTCCAAATTTTAGGGTTGTCAGACGAAGTTTACATTGGTTTTTTTTGGTAACAATACGGATACGTGTTTTAGCTAAAAGGTAGGATATTAAGTTCTTACAGTTGGAAGGGTATTGGAGTCCCTGGCTTAAAAAGTGGAGGTAGAGAGTCCCCACAGGTAGCCTGTCTGGAGTAGTCGAATGGTAGTATTAAGTCTCCATATAAGACTGACTCAAAATAACGAATCCACAGCTTGACGGGGCTGGAGATGAGTTATTTTTTATAAGTGATCCAAAGGAGAGTAACGCAAACTTCAGAAAGTCATTCTGAAGTGACCGGGCCTCACTATATCCTTTGGTGTGTTGGGGTTGAATCTATAAAGCCAAACGTCACGATAAAAAGTTCTGTAGGCCTGGGTTACGGCTCCATGTCAGCGTCACATCGTTGAAAGACGGTGTTGAAGCGCGCTGAGAGGCTTGCTAAACTTGTTGAAATAAACATCGGACAATAAAAGCTGAATAGACTGTACGGGGAATTTTTTCTGTGAATATTTACTAGTCAGATAGAGAACCGAAGTTTAAGCCTGCTGCTTCCAAAATCATTTCTCTCCTGAGTGAGATGGAGCTCATTCCTGGTCGGGTGCCGCCATCTGGTGGCCAACAGGGTGTGGCACAGAAAAGACAGACTAGCGGTTCGAGTATCGCTTAATAGTATAGTTTGTTGGCTCCATCTGCTGGACGTATTTTGTAGTATCTCTTGCAATATTGCGTTACACCTGGAAGACGCTTTAATCCAAAACAACTCACAATAACTGCGTTTCACCAGGAACATACAATCAAAGAAGACAGGATCATTAAACTATAATCAGGTTTTATAAGTGCCAAAACATTTCAAGTGCTACTCAACTGGCTTTCAATAAGCCAGTCCGCTGCTCCTATATAAGTGCTTTATTGGTACTTTTCTGTTATTACATTTATCACTCAAGGTGGAGTTCAAATACATGTGTTTATACACTCAAACTATTTACACGTCTAGACAAAGGCAGGGCAGTTAAATAAATACAATAACTACATTAGGAGTGACAACGAGCATTGTCCTGTATATCACAAATTACTAGTGAACACATATTAACCTAGTCAGATAAATACACGCGAAGTCAATATGGAAGGGCAGTTCAAAAAAGGTGATTTAGACGTCCCAATTCCCGGAAGTTTCCAAGAACAATGGGGACAGATTGAGGGATTGATTCTAAGTGGAACAAAACAGGGAGACAAGAAGAAGGCTTGTGGCGACCTTAAGTTCCTCCATGATAAAATGATAAAAGAAGATAGAGTGGGAGGAGATGAGACTCTAGGAAATTTAGGCTCAGCTCTGAATCTTTATGAGCGACAGCTTGTAAAGAAACTGGGAAACCTAAACGAGCAGAAACCCGGATTGTTTGGCCGTCAGAAATTAAAGGAAGAGAAAGAGGCGGTGGATAAATTGAGGAGGATTTGCCACAACGCAGCACTTGTCATGAAGGGGATAATTGCTGTTCTCCCCCCAGTCAAAAATCCCCCAGTCCTGGTAGCAGCCCAAACACAAAGGGGGAAGTTTCAACGCTCTAGTGACGTTGGCACTCTCCTGATCCTCGTTGACATTCAGGACACTTGCGTGCTGACACCACCACCCACAGATGACGACATACATCAATATGTTGCAAAACGTATCAAATTTTATAGGGATATGACTCAAGAGGACACCTCTGCCTCAGACAGGGGGAAACAAACTCTCAGCAGTGCTGTAAATGATGTGTGCACTGTAAGAAGGGCTGGTTCAGGAGAGAGGTCTCAGACAGGAAATGTAGAGGATCAGTTTGTCCCAATTACCTCCCCCCTGATTTACCCGGATTTATCCGGTTTATCTACACAACCGCCTCCATACTCTTCCCCTGTCCTAATCGCACCCCCCAGGTATAATCTACAAATGCCACTGAAACAAGTGGGCTCTGGGTCAGCCCTAGAACAAGCAGGTGTAAGGGGGGGTAACTTTAAAATAGTGGGTAATGTTTCGCTAACTCCTTTAAGGAAGACCTCCATTAAAAAGGGCGATAGCAGCCCCACACCGGAAGAATTGATCGCCATTGTAGAACAATGTGACGAGAGGGAGAGACAGGAGAAAGCACGGGCCGGCGATTACAGACAGCAACGGGAAGAGAGAGCAAATGATGAGAAAAGCAGAGAGGATGGTAGTAAGGACAGTCAGGATAGTAAGGGGAACTATCACCAGGAAGCGGAAGAATTACTGAGACGGGAGAAGGAAGAAATAGACCGAGAAAGTCAGATCAGAATGAATGGAGAGCAAAATGGCGGTGGCCCACAACAAACAGGTGGGGAATGGTATGGTGACAGTTCTCCCAATAATGAGGGCGGTTTGTGTGACATGCCGTTCCATGAGCGGCAGGCACAAACAGGCCGTTTCTCCACCAGCAGGGGAGGGGCATCGGGGGAGGATAGTGGTGAGTGTTCCTCTAGAGCAGAACAGGGAGAGGTCAACGGCAGGATGGGCAAGAGCAAGGTTAAGCACATAAATATGACAGGAATAATCACTGAACTGACTGCTACACAGGTTCTTGCACTTCCCCGTAGGAATTTGAGATCCCAACTAACCTCAGAAAACCCCACACCTCTTGCCTTTATTGCTCCAGTATTACAAGCTCCTTTGGTGGCACTCCCCAATGGGAATACCGCTTACCACCCTTTCTCACTAGGAGATGTGCATGCACTGGTTGACAAAATGCCGCTACCTACTGAGGGAGGGAGACATTGGATGAGGAAGTTTGCTGATATGTCAGTAGGACAAACAATCTGCCTTGGAGATTTCAGGAGGATATTAGCACAACAGACTTCCAGCCATGACGTAAAGAAGGTTGAGGAAAGATCAGGAACAGTAAGGATGAACGATAACCAGCCTATCTCTTCCAACAACATACACAGCTTGCTGAGCTTGGCAATGAGAGAACATTTCCCACAGACGGGAGGAGGTTACGGCTCACTGTCTTTCACGTTCACACCTGGGGAGGCCGCAGCAACCATGTTGCTCAGGTCACGCCAACAATACATAGTGTCTACTGACAGTAGTCCAGAAAGTAGTGACCAACATATGCAGATGTTCCGTAAAGCAATATTGGCAGCAGTACCTGCCGTGATTAAAGCTCTTATGGAGGACAACCCAGAAGTGGATCTATTAACCACGCATACATGGGAGCGTCATTTGGGCCATCATTTAGGCAAATTTAACAAACAACACACAAAGAATAAAACCGAGGAGGAAGAGTTGAGAGTGCAACTACTCCGTACTCAGCTAGAAATAGCACGTAAAACAGTTCAAAGTGAGAAGAAAAGTGCCAAACAGCTGATTGTTCATCCTGTGGCACCAGCAGAGCAGGCACCGGGGCCGCAAGACCCAAAAGTGGGTTTTCCCAACCAAGGTCCATTCTATAACCAGCCCCGACATGGCTACAATAATGGTGTTCAGCAACAGAGGGGCGGGTTCAGAGGCAGAGCTAGAGGTAGAGGAGGGTTCCAAACAGCTTCAGGAGTGTACCAATATCAACAGAGGGCATGCTTCATCTGTGGACAGGCCGGCCACTGGTACAAGCAGTGCCCAAAGGGAACCCCTCCACAGGAAGGGCGGGGACAAGGGGGACAGAGAGGGCATGTACAAGAGCACAGAGCAGACATGCAGTATTTCCAGGAACCCCAAGAGGCAGCCCCACAGGCCCAACACCAAGACCAGGGTCACATTGCACCAAATGCAGTAGCTGCTCCCTATGGCCAGTTTCCCCAGTACGAACAAGACTGTTACCCACCACAATGAGGTCGCCCAGGGAACCCTGAATGTACGGGCCTGGCGGATCCTTACATGGACATGACTGTAAAGAACGCGAAATTACCATTCCTTGTTGATTCAGGAGCTAGATATTCAACTATCAACTCCCCCGTTTTCAACACATCCAAGTCCGGTAATACAGTGTCAGTCATAGGGTTTTCGGGAGAAATAGAGCAAGTACCGCTCTCTACGCCATTAACCACCAGAATGGCGGGCCAGCTATTTTTACATCAGTACATTCTGGCACCCCAAAGTCCGGCTAACCTCATGGGGCGGGATGTTCTTATCAAAGCTAATGCCTCCATCCTCTGTTCCCCCGACGGACTAATACTATCATTCCCAGATGGCACTCGCCTCAATTGTTCGCTATCAACAATAAAGTCAGCTTCTCAAATGATGTTGGCCCAATCCACTGCAGCAGAAGCAACTCAGTATGCCACTATATACTGGGGGTTGCTCGACCGGCCCCAAGAAAAGACACCGGGACTATTTTCCATTTTTCAACAATGGAAGCCGTGGATTAACCTCCTCAGGCCTTATGGTTCCCCCCCAGATCCTCCCCATCTGACGCTGAATTATGATAGAATGGACGACCAAAGTTATGCATATGCGTATGACGCAGAGGTGGCTATGTCCATTTGGGACGTAGCCACAACCAATTTATTTATGGGTCAAGCGGGGGTGGCTGCATCTGTTGAACTCACTGATGAGCAACTCTATTGGTACCGTATGTCAGCTGAAGCCACACCACACATTTCATTAGCTATCGGGAGGGGCTATGAAGCCAGGGAACTTGGTCTTATGGTAAAGACACTGCTAGAAGTCGAGGATTGGGAACCAACACAAATAGCAGCACTCACATACTCTCCCTCACACAAGGCTTACGCTCTAAAAATCTGCACACAGGAATGCATCTCCATGGAAAGACACGAAGTGGAGAGACATCACGGTAGAGAAAAAACTGACCATTCATTCACTTTTGACATGTTGCGTGACCTCCCACCTGACCTGTGGGCATCTGACTCTCATGACGTAGGTTTCTGCTCAAAGGCTGCACCGATAACATTTGAAGTGAGTAGCACTATGCCTGTATATCAACCACAGTACCCTGTTAAACCACAGGCAAAAGGGGGTATCAGCAAGGCAGTTGAGGGTCTGAAGAGAGCAGGGGTGTTGGAACCCTCACAAAGCGAGTGGAACACTCCAATACTCCCGGTATCAAAACCTAGCGGGGAGTACAGAATGGCTCATGATTTAAGGACCATTAATGCTATTACAACTACAGCTCTGGTACCAGTTCCTAACCCATACACGGCTATTTGTAATATCACACCTGAACATACCTGGTTCACCTGTATTGACCTGGCCAACGCTTTCTTCTGCATACCTCTGGCGGAGAAGATGAGGCCTATTTTTTCCTTTACAATGGGAGGGGAAAAACTACAGTACACGAGATTGCCCCAAGGCTTCAGTCTGTCTCCAGGAATATTTAACAAAATACTCAGGGAACAGCTAGATGGCGTTTCATTACCAGAGGGGGTGGTGTTGATCCAGTATGTAGATGACCTTCTCATTGCAGCACCCTCCGCAGCCTCTTGTTTAGAGGCCACCAGGAACCTACTGGTTCGCCTCCATGCAACAGGGTTCAAGGTCTCCAAGAAAAAGCTACAATGCACCCGTAAAGAGGTGACATTTTTGGGCAGAGTTATCTCTCCAGCAGGTACGGGCATGTCAGCAACACATCAGGAGGTTATATTGCATCACCCAAAACCCAGGACAGTCAAAGACATGTTATCTTTTCTGGGTCTCACAGGCTACAGCAGACACTATATCCCAGAGTATAACCCAAGAACAGCTGTACTGAGGACACTGATCAATGAGAAAGGCATGCGCAATCTCACTGTCACACTGGACTGGACACAAGCTGCAGAAGCTGCGTTCATTTCTCTCAAACAATCCATGTCCCAGGTCACCTCTCTCGCCTCTGCATCCTATGAATTGCCATTTTTCCTTGATGTTTCTGAAAATGAGAACACAGTAAATGGTGTTCTATTTCAGAAAAAGGGGGGTGGTAGGTCAATACTGATGTACATTAGTGTCACACTGGACATGGTGGAGAACAGGGAACCTCCATGCACAAGACATGCAGCAGGTACAGCACGTATCTTAAACAAAATTTCACACATTGTGATGAGACACCCTTTGACAGTACTGACAACACATAGCATTGTCTCTTTTGTGAACTCAAGTGCATTCACAATGACTTCCACAAGACAGACCAGGTTAGAGAAAACTCTGACGCAAGCACACATCACCTACACACATGAAGGAGTTAACAGCGCAGACACCATTGGCAGCGGAGAACCCCATAGGTGTGAGGAAAGAATCATCCAGGATGTGAAGCTAAGAATAGATCTCAGAGACGAGCCTATGCCACATGCAGAAAACCTGTTCACAGACGGCTGTTGTTTTAGACACCCCACCAAAGGGCTCCAAGCGGCCTACGCAGTCGTGAGTCAAAAAGCTGAGGGAGAGTTTGAGGAAAGATCAACAGGAGAAGTAACAGGGAAAGTCTCAGCACAGTTGGCAGAAGTAATGGGAGTCATTGCAGCATTAGAGCTATCAAAGGGAAAAGATGTAAACATCTATACAGATTTAGCATATGTTCATGGTGTCATACATGTGGAGATGCGCCAATGGATGCGAGCAGGATTTGTAACATCCACCAATACTCCCATCAAACACGAAAAACAGATCAAAAGGCTTGCAGAAGCAGTAATGTTACCCAACAAACTAGCTTTACTTAAATGTAAAGGTCACAGCACGGTGGACAACTATTTGGCTTGGGGTAACAATGCAGCAGACAAGGCAGCTAAAGCCAAAGCAGGGTATATGCCCCAGTTTCAAATGCTGGTCTTAAAATCTGCTGACTTACTGCCCGCAGTAACAGATGATACTCTTAAAGAAGCTCAAGCAACAGGGTCTCCTCAAGACAAGACAGTATGGTTAGACAGAGGAGCTACCAACAAAGACGGGATATGGTACTCCCCAGATGGGAGACCAGTGATACCCCCAGGATGGATAAGATCAATGCTTAAAGAAGCACACGGCCCAACACATTGCGGCAAAACTCAAATGAACAGACACCTGACTCACTGGTGGCACCCTTACCTACCTGACATGATAGCTAATTACCTAGAGGAATGTGTAATTTGCTCAACCCATAACATCAGAGCCACTGTAAAACCGCACCAGGGAAAGTTTCCTTTACCTAAGATGGCAGGAGAAGAAATCATAATTGACTACACTGACATGATTGACAAAGTAAGAGGGTTCAGATACTTAGAAAGGTAGAAAGGATGAACCAGAACATCAAACAGAAACTCAGCAAGGCATGTGAGGAGACAGGCATGAAATGGTTGGAGGCCTTGCCTCTGGCTCTCATGTCAATTAGGAGCTCTATAAACAGAGGGACAGGCTTCTCCCCATTTGAGCTGACACATGGCCATCAATTTCCTGGCCCAGGGGCCTTGAGTGTAGGAAAGGAAGTAGAGGTCCTTAGTCCGAAACCTTATTTCCAGCAGCTTAAGGGATTGGTGTCAGGATTTTCCACACAGGTTGCTGATGCCAAAGGGGGACCCGAAAAACACGAGGCCAACACAGCGGAGTTCGTCTGGCTGAAGGTCATCCGGCCCAAGTGGCTCAACCCCAGGTTCACCGGCCCCTACAGAGTGACCCAGCGGACATCCCATGCTGTCCGCTTAGAAGGAAAGGGGGACATCTGGTACCACTGGAGCCAGTGTGCAGCGGGGAAATCACCTATCATCAACGCGGACATCCCTACAGCAGACGACTTGGAAGCAGGCATCAGCGGACTGGAGGAGAAGGACCTCGCGGACATCCCTACAGCAGACGACTTGGAAGCAGGCATCAGCGGACTGGAGGAGAAGGACCTCGCGGACATCCCTACAGCAGACAACTTGGACGCAGGCATCAGCGGGCCGGAGCACGAAGACACAGGACTTCACGGGAAGACAGAGGAACCTACTCCCCTCTGATCAGGTTGCTATAAGCTACACATAGCACCTCATTTACTAACCCATTTTTTGAGGGAAGTGGTATCTTAACCCACAGTTTAAAGCTCTTTTAATAACCCATTTTTTGAGGGAAGTGGTATCTTAACCCACAGTTTAAAGCTCTTTTAATAACCCATTTTTTGAGGGAAGTGGTATCTTAATCCACAGTTTAGAGTCATCTATTAACCTATAAGAAGACCCCATTTATAAACCCAAATTTAGGGAGTTGTTTTCTAAAAAAAACCATATTTAAGGGATTTGTCTTTCTTTTTACCTCATGTAATACTGACACAGGGACCAAAACCTCTCAGAGCAGAATAGAAAATGTCTGAAGGAGCCCTGAATTTCCTGATAACCTGTTGGTCGCTACTAGTGTTAGGAGTAATAATCTACTTGTTCGCCCTGCTGTATGTACATTGTAACCTTTAAAATCATGGTTGAGTGACCCAGTGGTTCACAGCATTTTTTATAACTTGGGTGTTAACACCAGACGTTAGAATAGACGTATACTGACACTAGAAGGGTTGGAGCTCACAGTATAACTATGTATGGTAACTGGAAATGTTTAGCAGGATTAGCCCTGGTTTCTACTGTGATTGTTGCCATTATTTTAATCTTATGTGATTCCATTGACCACCCAGACTCCAGTCCTCCGCCAAATGAATCCGTAACTAGAGTCAAACGGGGCCATTATGAGACAGTAGTTACCCCAATGTCTCCTAGACAAATCTTCACTCTCCATGCAGGTAGTGATGGAATAATACAACTCGACCTGTGCAAAATTGCACATACAGGACCAAAGGCGACCCTTATGTGTCTGTCACATACACATACGGGTGCACCTGCGAGTCCTGGTCCGGTGTCCTAGCAAATTTGGGCCCTGATGACTGGGGATACACGCCACCTTACCGATCGGCGGAAATTGTTAAATCTCTCAAACATAGAATGAAAGTGATTCGGAGAAACCCAAACGTCCCATGCGTTGTCAGGTTTTGTAATCCAGTACGCATAACGCTAAAAAATGTAGTGCTCTCCGACGCTGGACTTCATGTCCTCGCGGTACATGCAGGGGGGGGTTCGCCACAAGGCCTCTTCGAAATTAAAGTTAAACCAAAGGTGGAACGAAACCTTCCTCATGCAGCATCTAATATTAAATACCTGTCTAAAATTACATGTACGGATAAATGCACGGGGGATTATAGCCAACTTCAACCTCTAGACGTCATCCAAATGGCCACAGGATACACAGATGACAACCTATGGTTAAAATGGGTTGCCCAAACAGCCCAAGAACAAATGGCAGGGGATTGCCTAGCCTGTGCTACGGCCCGCCCGCAATTAGTCACTGACCCTGCGCCCCTGTTTCCCACAGATACCTGGGGGTACAACTGTATGTTACAACTGACTAGGATGGCCAGCCCTCCTAACTGTGCCACCCTAGCCAAAGTTTTCCCTCCAATTGATAATGACACTAGGACAGGCCCATTTACGCCTGACAAAGGCGCCGGTGGGTACACATGTTTTTCCCTGGTTCAAAAAGCCCCACGTTTTGACCTAGGAAATGTCTCTACGGATTGGTGTAACCTCACCATGTCTAGCACTAATATAGGACATTGGGCCAGAGCTGGGCTCTACTATTATTGTGGGGGTCACCGCCTGTTCACCCGTATTCCCGAACTATCTGTAGGATTGTGTGCTATGGTGCGCCTCCAGGCACCCCTAATGTTATTAGGCAAAAAACTGGGGCTCACGGACCCTAAAGACACACTTAATACCAACCTAATCACTCGACGTAGGAGACACGCGCTGTCCAAACGCCACGCCCCGGGCTCCTTCGATTTGTCTGTCGACTCTCCCACCTACATCGATTCCATCGGAATCCCACGAGGGGTCCCTAACGCATACAAACTAGCTGATCAAATAGCTGCAGGGTTTGAAAGTTTGCCAATTATCTCTGCCTTCTTCCCTGTGACCCCTATCAAAAATGTAGAAAGGATCAACTATGTACATTACAACATACTCCGATTGGCCAATCTCACTAGGGACGCGGTAGAGGGCCTGGCTGAACAATTGGGTCCAACGTCCCTTATGGCTGTGCAAAATAGGATGGCGTTGGATATGCTTCTTGCAGAGAAGGGTGGAGTTTGTGCAATGTTTGGGGAGATGTGCTGCACATTTATTCCCAATAACACGGCTCCAGTCGGTTCCGTCACAAGGGCTTTAGAAGGCCTTCGCACCCTATCTAAAACTATGCATGAACAATCAGGGGTACAACATTTCTTAGAGGAGTGGTTTGCTAACATGTTTGGTCAATGGAAAGGTTTAATAATGTCTCTCTTTATTTCTGTAGCTACTTTTGTGGCCATTTTAATAACATGTGGTTGTTGTTGTGTGCCGTGCATCCGCTCCTTGTGTGTCAAACTTATCATTTCCACCATTGAAGGAAAAGCTGCTCCTCCCCCACTGTACCAAATGCCCTTGTTGGCATATGCGGAGGGAGAGGACGAGTATGATGATTCGGCAAACAAGGACACCATTTTTTAACATAGTTTGGTCTTTCTTAACTGTCATTGGAGGTTGTTTTCTGTTCCCAAGGGTTTAATGAAGGGGGACAGACACAGTATCAAAGAATGACAGTAGTTTTGTTTCAAATGTCTTATGTGTGTTGGTCTCGTGAAGGGAGACCAAAAGGGGGAAATGCAGGATTAAGTTGAATTATTTGAAGTATTAAAGTAACGTGGTATGGCAGGAAAGTTAAATCTGGTATATTCATTTTAATGTCACCTTATATATATTCATGTGTGTTAGATTTGAAGGGACAAAGTATATTTTCCCTCCCCAATATATTGAGGTGAAGTCTTTGTGTTTAGAGAAGGATGGGAGCAGGGGACATCCTAATTTGGGGATAGCTCCAAGACTCTGGAATGTGCCCCTCGTAAAAGAAGGGGGTGCGTTACACATGCTTCGGGCAAATATGTGTGTTTTCATTGCAATAAATATATGTGCTACATGATTACTGTTCAACTATACCTCTGTTCTTATTCTTTCATGTGTGGGTACTAAATGGCTACAAACATTGTGGAGAAATTAGCTTAAACATGTTTTATTACTCTATATGAAATGGAATCAGCTTTTATGACAGGGACGAGAGAGCTGGGGGAGGGGACATTCTTCCGAAGATTTTCAGCATGTCAATTATCAGGGAAATCTACTTGTTTTCAATAGATGTGTGTGGTTGGTTACTTTGTATTAATAATAACAGTATATGTAAAGGAAGCTGGAAATATACAATGTGAAACCTTTTATTTGAAGTAAAGGTGGGAACGATAGCTCAAACAAATGGAAGGGCTGTAGGACAAATGAGTGTGTTCTCTATATTAGGCCTGTGTGAAGTTTGACTATTTGAAATTCATCTCTAATACTGCTTAAGAGCATAGGTAATGTGTTCTTCGTTATTATTGATATGAAAGTGATTTACATGTATTACGTATATTTAGCCAACTATAACAACTATATCTTAAAACATACTTTTAACTTGTGTGTGGCAGCCTGAGGCGGGAAGATGGACTCAGGGACAAAGGGCCATAAAGGGGATGTGTGTGTGCTGGCTACAAGATGTGAAATAAGATAAGGAAACTTGTTGTTGAGAGCAAGTTCGTACCAGACACCAAAAGGTGTCTGGTCATCGTCAAACTGAAAGAGACTTTTTGTTTCCGGGTTTCTTCTGCTGTGTCGCACTGATTGGGTGCGACAGGCCATGTGTTGGTCAATAAGATGACCTCTGGGGGAAAGCACGCACACACCTCCTCCTGTGTTTTTAGTATGAAACACTGTGTTTTCCAGGGGTTCGACCTCTTTTTCTTCAGGCTGACCAGGAGAGTAAGACAGGAGAAAGAGCAGGAAGTACTTCCTTTGTATTTGTATTGTTACCTTGTATCATTAAAGCAAGATTATTGTTTAACTTGTATTCTGGTGTTTTCTTAATCCCTTCCTTTTTACGAATTTACCCAGCTGATCAAACGACACGCGGAGACGAGGTTGGTTTTAAACATCCACCAAATCTCCAACATATGTGAAAAAAAGATTGAAGAGAAGGCTCCGTAACACATTACTCTAAGGATCGAGTTCAGACATATAGGCTGTCTTGAACACTATCATCAGAGTAACGTGATCTAATCAATAAATAATGATTCAGCCGATAACGCGAAAGTACATGGCTACTTAACATGCAGAATGTTGTCATTTTGCATACTAAGTAGCCATGTGCTTTCTGGGGCTTAATCTTTATTGATAGAATTTCAACATTCACTTTAATAATTGTAGCTTCCCCGGCTGAATGATGGTCAGACTTTCTAACTGATGGGATCAATATATTGCACACCCTTGCTTGCATACAATCATTACCAACTTAAGAGCTTGTGCCCTTATCAGCCAGGTGCTAAAAATCGAATGCAACTATTTAGTATATGTTAATTTATTCGTTATCTATCCGTCATTATCGGTCATTATCGTAGACTGTATATATAAATGGACGTAGTGTCCGTGACGTCACCCATAGGATTCTGGAGATTTTCTGAGAAGCCCTTAGTTGGCGGAGTCGGCCACTAACGTCTCGACAGTGATGTCAGAGTCTAACTCCCGCCTGCTCCAGCCTGATCCAAATAAGGACAAAGAGGCGGAGCCCCTGCTCCAGCCTGATCCAAATAAGGGCAACGAGGCGGAGCCGAGGCGGGACCTGCTGCCACCGAGCTGGAAGTAACAGAGCTCAAGCTAAGAAGCTAAGCTAACATGAAATACATGCATACCAAGTTACTGCGTGGCACTTTGGTTCTGATAAAACAGTGTAGTTCCACTATATAAACGTTACATTCATAATCAAACGAGACAATCTGTAAGAGAATTAGCTATTTTTTGTTGTTCTTAATGCTTGTCATTCACACGTTAATAAAATAAAATAAGTACCGATTCATAGCAGAACAATTGTGGCGATGTTCAGCTTAATAAGCCTTGTTCAACATAATTTATTTAGCTAATACTACAACGGGCTGCAGGCGAACCAAGTCCGCGTTTCGCTGCATTTCTTGATCTTCAGTTATAACGCCGGACTCCGGCTGGAGCTAGCCCCCTGCGGCTCCGTTAACTCCGACGGCCACCACTGGGATAATTGGGTCCCCTTTTAACATTTGCTCCTGTTTAGCATTATGGGCGTCATAGCCATGGACTATAAAAGTCTTATCCAAGGCTGAATCATAAACTAAACTGTATATGTATACAGGGCCGCCCCTGGCCAACTTAGGGCCCCAAGCGACATTGTGAGATGAGTACTGTACATTAGCAGATAAAAGACATAAAATACTTGAATGAATGTTAAATAAAGAATGCTGGAAATAACTGCATCTCCATTAGCCTATATGCTATGCAGAGACTGCCTTCTTCATGTCCTGGATTGCAGCTGATGTTTTAATATGGCAATTGGAAATTTGACTTATACAACATTCGCGAGTTGTACATTTGACTCATACAATAACCCACCTTCGAGTGATGCTCTAGTTTCTTCATTTTTTTTTTTTTTTCCCTTTTGGTTGTGCCGGACTGAAACTGTCTTTTCACCGACATCTCTTCACCTGCACTATTGGCCGTATCAAAGCCGTGATTGGTCAGATGTCATTTATTGCAACGGTGTCGGGTTACAGACGTGCTCCCCTTGTCTTGTTACTCTCATTCTCACGGGGGGTGCGCGGAGAACTGAGGGGAGAACTGTGCACAGCAGCTGAGGCCCTCTGGGCGGGGCCCCCTGCGCAAGGCGGGGCCCCATGCAGCCTGCGTGATTGGCCTGTAGGGAGGGGCGGCCCTGTATATATATATATATATATATATATATATATATATATATATATACACATGTATAAAGGGTTACGTCCTTAGCTGGCTAATAAGCTATGCAACAAGCTAAGTTAACAAGCACACAAACACCTGCTAATGGGATTAACATGTATAATATTATCATTTTAGACTTCTTGGAGTTGGAGTTGTTAGTACATTGAACCGCACAGCACAACATTTTAATTGTCTGGTATTTGTAACAATATTCCCTAAAAGGCACAATCACCAAGAACACGGCTAAAGGGTCAAGTACAGTAACTACAACAAGCTAACGTTGTAGCCTAGCAGAGTGGACAAGTTGCCGTTAGCTGACAGTGAGGCACCTACCTGTCCATCAAAGTGACCACACCTTAATTTATGCAAACATTTTAAGACCTAATACAAATAAAAGGGTTGCGTTATAAAACAATTCACTCAACAATTAATAATCATTAAAGGGCCCATGTCATGGCCATTTCCACTGATCATAATTCCATTGTTGAGGTATACTAAAATAGATTTATACTGTGCAATTTTCCAAACTCACATTGGTTTCGCATACAGCATCTCTGTAAAGTATGTGTTTTCATCGGTATTCACTCTCTGCCCTAAACGGCTTGTTTGAGCTCCTGCCCCCCCTCCCTGTGAGCCCAGTGTGCTCCGATTGGTCAGCTCGGCCACTCTGTTCTGATTAGTCAACCACCAGAGAGGCTCCGCCCATGTCTAACACAGCGTTTTTTCGGCTCTGAGCGGAGCATCAGTTTTTGCATAAGCTAACCTACGTTTGCTAGTTGTTCAGTGTAATATGCCAACCTACTATGAACAAAATCTAGTGGTTCATGTTAGGCTAGCAATAACGTGTTTACAATTGCAATCTTATACGGTAGTCTGCTACGTGTCGGTCATTCTTTTTAGCTTGCATAAAAACAATGTTTTTCCTAGCATGTCTAGCTATAGGTAGCCTTGTTGTTTAGCTTTGTAGCATACATGCTATGAACAATAGCTCGGTTAGGAACGCCAACTATAATGTACTGACCGTAGGGTAAATCACCCGGAGCATACTGTCTATGATTATTTTGTTTGTGAATGCAGACAATCTCGTCTCGTGCTATGAGAAACATGTAAGGCCATCTGCTGACATTGTAGTTGATATATGTAAACGCTAGCAACTTCGTTAGCCCTGTTTTGAACTGAACCTGAGATTCCAACAGTATGCTTGGCTGGCAGAGGGTGCGTCATAGCTCTGGGCGTGGCTACTGGGTATCCAGATGTCACAATGCCAAGGAAGAACATGAGAAATCTCCAACGAGGCATTCTGGGGCAGCATAGACAGGTCTTTTCTGTGTTAGAGTTTTACTCCCTATAGGGTGTACTTTGAGGGTTTTTGACTCTGCAGACCGTTTACATGCATAAAAATCTTCATAACACACAAGGGGACGGGTAATAACCGGAAAAGCATGACATGGGCCCTTTAAGGTGGAGTCTAACTATATCCCGAATAATCTTTATTGCATCCAGGGGTAGAAACATGTTTATTTCTGCTGTAAAGTTGGGCATTTTAACATGGGGGTCTATGGAAGTTCATCCTTTCTGCAGTCAACTCATTTTAAATATAGTTAGACATATTAAAGGTCATTTACAATAATACAATTAATAATAATGTTAATATTAGTAATAAGCTTTATATTTGTATTTGTATTTTGCACCTATTACAAGAATTGTCGCCAAACTCGCTTCACAGCAGTTCAATAGACAGATTAGTATAACATGACAGGATAAAAGCAATGTAGAGGAGAAGTTACATTTCAACACATATATCCTCGAAGATTAATACATGAAGACTTGTGATTCGGACTTGACTTGGACTCTTCTTGGGTGACTCGAACACAGATAATGATGACTCGGACTCGACTCGACTCGGACACTCCTTGGGTGACTCGGACTCGGACTTGAACACAGGTAATGATAACTTGGACTCGAACTCAACTACGACTCTCCCTAGGTGACTCAGACTTGGACTCTGACTTGGGAGTGGTGACTCGAGAGTGACTTGCACTCATGAATTGGTGACTTGACTACAACACTGGTTTCAGTATTGCATGTGAATTTGGGGGACTGAAAATAGAAGGCGAATAAAAGAAATGTTAAATTGAAGCAGTATTCTGGAAGTTGGTAATCAATCCAAGATTAAACTGTTATTTTCTCAGACTGGAGAAAGATCCACCAAAGCCACAGCAGGTGTTTCAATCCTTTCATTAACATTTTCACTTTTATGTGATTTTTTCACTTTCATGACTTAAAATTCTCAGGAAAATGTGAGACAGATCATGTTTGCTATCCTCAGAAAAAGTGGTCCATTTTAGGGGTGAGTCTTAGAAGAAATGGTTATAGTTTCAATCAATAATTAAAACTCTGTCTCAGCATCGCACAACAGCAGAGGGACCATACAGGTTTATATCCCGCATTTATTGATACATCCATAAAATGCAAAATACAAAAAGATAGCATTCACTCTAGCTAATTTGAAACATCACACCTCATACCAGAGTTGGGACCAAGTCATTGTTTTGCAAGTCCGAGTCAAGTCTCAAGTCTTTGCGCTCAAGTCCGAGTCAAGTCTGAAGTCTTTGCGCTCAATTCTCAAGTCAGGATGGACAAGTTCAAGTCCAAGTCCTAAACTTTGACAAAACGAGTCTTAAACAAGTCCTTATGTGCTTTTCAACAAATGTAATGATTTTCAACAAATGTAATCGATCAACAGAATAATACTTAATAATCAAACTGCTCTTTATTAGTCACATTAATAATTTAATAATCTATTTTCTCTCTATTGGTAAAGTAACGTGTTTTATTCTATTTTAAGAGGGATCAGTAAAGTAAGGCTACCGTGACAGTTTGATTCAGAAGGAGTTTAATGTATAAGATCCCTGATGCTGAGGTAACCAGAATGTTTATTTCCACTATGTACAACATGTTATAAGGGACCCACAATATATCTTAAGGGATAATGTGCGGCGAGGCGGTCTCTATGTGGAAAAGAACACCTGAATCTAGATCCCTCTGCAGGTGGTACTTTAAGTATATTTTGATGCTAATGCTTTTGTACTCTTACTTGAGTAACATTTTGAATGCAGGACTTTTTATTGTAACTGAGTAGTGGTTACCAAAAAAAAAACCTGCTCTGAAAGTTATTTTCATTTTACAAATCCTGCACTCAGCTTTGCTTTCTCAAATATCATTGAAATGCAGCCAGATGCTGCTTCTTTTTTCGGTTTCCGCTAATTTCTTGACTTTTTTCCGACGCACTTGCATTTTCAATCCGGCTCCCCGTGGCTCTGTGTCATTTCATTTCAAACCTTTATTTAACCAAATTGTCCCTTGAGATCATAGATCTCTTTTTCAAGGGAGACCTGCGGGAGACCACTTCTACTGGATCAACAGGTCAGAGATTTGTTCAATAAGGTCGTGTAGGGCTTAATATTTGATGTTAAATTATGTAATCCTTTATTACAAGTTTGTATTGCATTAGCCTGAGTCAATACGCCTACTGTAGATATTTATATTTTAAATGAGCAGTTGCAGCAGACACTGTTAGCAAGTTGCTGGTGAGCATACAGGTGCATTTATCAAACACATTGCAAGATGTTTCGTGTAGCTGGCCTGTACCACTACACTTGCTGTCTTTGGAGCGTCAGCTCCCCACCCTTCTTTCAAATAGTGGTATGATCCTAGTGTGTCCTCGCATATGATTGGCATATGGTGGCTCAGCAAAATAAAGTCCCGTCCCTGCCTGCATGGATTCACAGCAAGAATTGGAGAGGCTGAAGATTCTGCTCTCCCCGATGGGATTCCGCTCTTCTAGCGGCATCTCGCGATCGGCGTGTTGGAGACCTCTGAATTAAATTATGAAGTCACCTCAAGTCAGAAGGCTCAAGTCCAAGTCAAGTCCCGAGTCATTGGTGTCCAAGTCGAGTCGCAAGTGTTTTGTGATTTTGTCAAGTCGAGTCCAAAGTCATCAAATTGGTGACTCGAGTCTGACTCGAGTCCAAGTCATGTGACTCGAGTCCACACCTCTGCCTGATACTGCTCCCTATAAACTATGTAAACAGTGTTGGGGTCAAATTAAATCTAAAATCCATCATCCTCCCAGTAACCCTATTTGTAACATTAAAATGTGAGGATTTGTTTCACCTGCAATTATAGAAATTAGGTAACACTTTATATTAAGGTACACAAATTAACCATCAACCAGTTGTTAATTAACTAGACCCTCCAGAAAAACGCGATTCTGCGATCGCAGAATTTAACGCATAATCAACCAAATGGCGCAGATTTTTAAAAGGCCGCATATTTATCAAAAGGCCGCATAATCCCCGCATTTTTCCACACAAAGTTGAGGAAAAAAAAGTTGACTCATCTTGACGTGACGTCATCAGCTCGCGCATCACAGAAGGTAAACAACACTGTATAGAGTGAACGTGTGGACCTCACACGATAGAGAAAACACCAAGATGAAAAAATCTAATCCATCTCATTTACCGACGAACATTTCTACTAAAGACCGGGCAAAAAGTGGGGGGAAACTATTCTGCACCCCGTGCAACTGTGTGTTGGAGCATAAGAGAAAATCTACGGTGACGACCCACTTTGATTCATTCAAACATTTGAAAATGCTTTCTGCTGCTGCGGACAAGAAAGCCAAACCACTCATTCACCGAGGCATCAACCTCCAAAACCCTTTCGAGGGCTACAAGAAGCGAGGTGAGTAGCCTACAAGATTGAAGCTGGTCAGATAACGAACGAGTAAATGAAAACGGAATGAGGCAGAGAAGTATGTGTGTGTGCGTGTGTGTGTGTGTGTGGGGGGGGGGGGGGGGGGGGGTGTGTGTGAGATTAAAAAAGCCCAATTGCTTTTACAATAAATAAACATTGAATGTGTTTAATGGAATAGTAAAGGGGTTTAACGTTAGTGGCAGGTTGTGTGTGAGAGAGAATAAATAAGACAGCCCAATATTTAAAAAAAATTGTTATTCTTTTCCCCCGCATATTTCGCAACTTTCCACATATTTCGCAACTGCCCGCAATTTCACCGCATAAAATCAAATAAAAACCCCGCTTTTTTAATCGCATAATCAAGGATTTTAGCCCGCATAATCAAGGAATTTAGCCTGCATAATCAAGGATTTTTGCCCGCGTTTTTCTGGAGGGTCTAATTAACATAGCAGTATATTGGCTCTTTATTAGTCATTATAAAACACTTATTAATGCCTTATTTTACATCAGGGGTGGGGAACCTCCAGCCTCAGGGCCGTATACGGTCCGCGAGACCATTTGATACGCCCCTCGAGGTCATTCATAAACACACAAACATTTTTTAAAGAAATCTAGGCCGCAATAGAATTAAACAAGTGACTGCCTGTTTTTCCTGGCTAAGGACAGGTTCCTTGAACACAACACGAAAGTAAGTTGTTTTTGCATGGCTGTGTCTTTAGTTGTAAACCCAGTGGGGATCTGTTCATATGTCATACTGATTATACAATAACGCCATCGAAAATAATATGCTACATTACAGTACAAGTACTTCTTGGTCTTTGTGTGTCATTCAAGCTCGGCTCTGTGTGTGTGGCACGAGCGTATGTTGTGTGAGAGAGAGAGAGCGGTACCGGGGATTGTTGTTATTAGCATCTGGTTAGCTAGCTATGCTAACGAATATATGAGGTGCTTTTTCTACAACCAAGTGGAAGCGAGCTCTCTCCTGTCAGACTGAGAGGTTGATAACCTCAGCTGAGTGAGGTAAAGGCACGCCTATGATCATTATAGTTATACAAAATGAAAAACAGGTATAAAATACTATATGACGCTCCTCCCCCCCATCTCACATTCCTCCCCGCACTGTCAACCTGGACAACCTCTCACCTCTTCAGCCTGTGACCATACCACGCCCCTCCCACTCAACTAATATTGCCCTCCTTAACATCCGATCACTCAACAAGAAAGCCCTCATCCTCCATGAACTAATCTTGGAAAAATCCCTTGATTTCCTTCTGCTCACCGAAACCTGGCAACAGCCCGATGACTTCTTCTCCCTCAACCAAACATCCCCCCCTGGCTTTAAATACATCACTAAACCCCGCCCCTCCCGCCGTGGTGGTGGCCTTGCTGTAATCCACAATCAGAACATCCAGATCACAGAACTAACCCTCCCCTCAGTATCATCCTTTGAATTCATTGCCTTCAAAGCCCCTCCCTCACTGACAGTCATCCTCATCTACCGGCCTCCTAAACCTCATCCCTCCTTCCTCTCCGATTTCACTGAGTTCCTCACACTTGCCTCATCCCTGTCTCAACGTATGTTACTACTTGGTGACCTCAACATTCACATTGACTCACCCACCTGCAAGCTGGCATCCGAATTCACAACCCTACTGGACAATTTCTCTATCACCCAACATGTCACCTTCCCCACCCATGACAAAGGACACATTCTTGATCTCGTCTGCTCTACCAACCTCCCAGTGATTGACCTCCACCCTTGCCCATTTCCCCTCTCCGACCACAAACTCATACAATTCACCATTGCCTCCCCCACCCGAAACCCCTGCCCACCCAGAAACAGCACCTTCCGTAATCTACACTCCATTGACCATAACCATCTCTCCGAACTGCTATCGTCTAATCTCCCCCTGGACGCAACCCTCAGCTCACCTGATGATCTGCTCAACCACCTCAACTCCACCCTACTCACCTCCCTCAACACTTTAGCCCCCTCAAAAATAAAACTGTTACTTTCAAGACCTCCTCACCCTGGTTCACACCCGCACTGCGTAAAATGAAGCAGCGAGGCCGCCAACTTGAACGTCTTTCAAAGAAATCATCCCTCACAGTCCATTACATAAGCTACAAACTCCATCTCAATGCATACAGAGATGCTCTTATTGCCGCTAAATCTGCCTACCTCTCCAACATCTTCACTGACCCCTCCCGTAACCCCAGGACCCTCTTCTCCACAGTTAACAAGCTCTTCAAACCTCGTGCTGATAACCTCCCTACTTCTACTTCCGCTACTTGCAGCTCATTCCTCCAGTTTTTCGCTGACAAAATTAATGCCATTAACCACTCCTTTTCAGCTCCATCTGATATACAAGCATCTCCCCCAACCTCCACCGCTACCATTTCTCCCCCCATCTCCCTTGACCTCCTGACTCCTCCTCCCCAGCGCCGCCTTTCCCAGTTCAACCTCGTTACCCCACTTGAAATACTCCATCTGATCGGTTCCTCAAATCCCACAACCTGCTCCCTTGACCCCCTACCCACTCCTCTCCTGAAGTCCTGCCTCCCCGTCCTCTGCCCCTATCTTGCTAACCTTTTCAAATCCTCGCTGTCCCATGGAACCATCCCCTCTGCCTTCAAAACTGCTGCCGTTACTCCAATCCTCAAAAAACCTGGTCTTGATCCCTCCTCCCTCACTAATTACCGCCCCATCTCCAACCTACCATTCCTCTCAAAAACTCTTGAGCGCATTGTAGCCAAACAAATTCACTGCCATCTCCAAACCAACCAGCTTTATGAACCCCTTCAGTCTGGATTTCGTCCTCACCACAGTACAGAAACTGCACTCGTCAAAGTCCTCAATGACCTCCTCACCTCTGCTGACATTGGTTCCCTCAATATTCTCATCCTCCTCGACCTGAGTGCAGCCTTCGATACCGTGAGCCACAACATCCTGCTCACCCGACTCAGGGACATTGGTATTGAAGGTATTGCACTCAGATGGCTCCAGTCCTACCTCACTGAACGATCCCACTTCATCTCCCTCCCCAACCACTCCTCTGCCACAGCTTCAGTCACCCAAGGCGTTCCTCAAGGGTCAGTACTTGGACCCCTCCTCTTCATCATTTACATCCTGCCCCTCGGTCAGATACTCCGCCACTTCAACCTGGACTTCCACTGCTATGCTGATGACACTCAGATCTACCTCAGCACCAAATCCCTCCATAACCCACCCCTTACCCACATCGATTCCTGTCTGACAGCTATTAAAACTTGGATGCAACATAACCTCCTCAAACTGAACAGCAACAAAACAGAACTCCTCCTAATTGGCTCCAAATCCACCCTCAGCAAGGTCACTAACATAACACTCACCAGCGATGGCACCATTGTTTCCCCCTCCAATCAGGCACGCGACCTTGGCGTAATCTTTGACCCCACCCTCTCCCTCGAACCTCACATCCGCCAAACAGTCAAAACCTCATTTTTCCACCTCCGCAATATTGCAAAAATCCTACCGTCTCTCACCCGCCCCGCAGCCGAACGACTAATCCATGCCTTCATTTCCTCCCGCCTTGACTACTTTAACTCACTTCTTTACGGCATCAGCACTACATCCCTCAACAGACTCCAACGGGTTCAAAATGCAGCTGCACGTCTCCTCACACATACCAAATCATGGCATTACATCAGCCCAGTCCTCAAAGAGCTCCACTGGCTTCCTGTCTCCCATCGCATCAATTACAAAATGATGGTCCTCACCTACAAAGCACTCCACCATTTGGCCCCCCTTTATCTCACAAACCTTCTCACTCCTTATCAACCCCCACGGTCCCTCAGATCCACCGCAGCCGGACTCCTATCCATTCCCACATCCACACTCTGCAGCTTTGGGGACAGAGGCTTCTCAGTGGCAACTCCTAGGCTCTGGAATTCCCTCCCCCAAGATCTCCGTGACTCTGAGTCCCTCACAGTCTTTCAGTCCCGCCTCAAAACACATCTTTTCAACTCTGTCTACCCATAAGCCCCCCTCCTCTCAATCAACTTCCTCTTGACTGCCTTTTTACTTATTTTACTATACTTACTTGTTTGCCTGTCCTTGTTTGTCTACCCTCCCTCATATTGTAAAGCGTCTTTGAGTTGTGAAAAGCGCTATATAAATAAAATGCATTATTATTATTATTATTATTATTACTGTAGAAATTGCAGGGATCTGCATTTTATCCGCTTAATGTCACGCCAATTTTGAAAAATCATCTCCGTACAATGACTTTAGTTTACAGTTCATAGTCTGTTTGAGGTTGCTGGGTATCACAAACCCAACCTTCTGCAAATGAACGATGTAATACACTTGTGTCTGGTATAAAGACGCGGACTATTCGGCATGAATGCAACCTTAGAGATGGTTATTGCTCAGATCTTTGGTCCTTAGCCCCTCTGCGACGAGTGGAATGTCATGTTCATTCTTTTATAATGACCTTGCGGTGTCTTCAGATCCTCTCTAGTTACTTACAGATGCTGCGCTTCTGCTGGTTCGGGGGATTTCACAATGAGTGGTTTGCCCCACCAGCTTGCCATGCCCTTTATTCAACCAAATGACTCTGGATCTACACGTCAAGCCCCTCAAGGATTTCCCATATTCTGCCTCCAACCAAGAGCATGATTCAAAGCATACAATTCAGCTTGGTACTTTATCTTCTTCTGTCCCGACCTCCTCTGTTTACTTATGCAATTCATATAATAGTTGTTCATGCATTAATTGTATTTTCATTCAAATCCTGCAATCTTCAAGTGCTAAGTATTAAGCCATGCTAGGGTTAATTCATTTGCTCCTCAAGGGCCTTAAGAAGGCACGTCCTCCACGCAATGATAAAGACTGCCTCTTAACTTTGCACCCGTGCAAAGGTTAATGTATAAGTTCAGACAAAGGGGTTTCACCAGTGGCGGCCGGCCCATAGGGGCGCTAGGGGCGCCGCCCCCCTCTTCCCACATGTTTGATTGTCATTACAAATTAAAAAGAAATAAAAAAATATATTTCCAAAAAATATTTTATTTTTATTTTTAAAGAACAAGGTAAATATTATATAGTTGGTATCACTAAAATGTATAATCTACAATAAAATCTCGTTTAAAATTGTTTTACGATGTCTAAAGTTACTGATAAGTCACATGTTTCCTGCCTGGCCGCAGCGTGTATCATTACACTCTCTCGTCCGGGCGGTAGAAAGGAGCCCTCAGCCAGAGCAGCTGCAGCCGACAAGCTGACTGTTACTATCTATAAACTATGCCGCCGAAACATAATTTTAGCCAATCAGCGTTGTCAGATCTGAGGCTCAAAGGGCGCCCTTTCAGCGCCCTGGCCTGTGTGTCTGTGAGTTGTTTAGACTCGTATCCAGGGTGAGGCTACAGTAGGGGATGGCTGCGTCTGCAGGTGCAGACTCCGGTGCTAGTGGATCGCCGGAGCTATAGATTAACATTTGCATGCTTATTGTAGTTGTAAGAGCAATGCCTGTGGCACCATGGAGCATATGTGTGGGCTGGACCTGTATTTTACAGGAAAGGAGTGATCAGAGGGTCGAGTTGTCGATTCTTGTTCAGTTTTCATCTTCCTCACCCTCTCAGACCTTGAATTGCGCGCGCTGCTAAAGAGACGCGCTACCATGGAAACCAAACAATGGTGTAGCTGTAATAAAGTCCGAGTGGAAACAGTCTTGAGTAAATCTGATTTTGTCAGAAATCGGGAGAAATGCGGGAGTCTCCCGTTAAAATCGGGAGGGTTGGCAAGTATGACTGACACACACACACACACACACACACACACACACACACACACACACACACACACACACACACACACACACACACACACACACACACACACACACACATGGTTTTGTCACCATTTCCATAGCCCCACCAAAAATATTTTCCACCAGTCGCCACTGGGTTTCACTATACACCGATAAACGTCAGATGCAGTTGTTACAGCTTTCTATGGGTTTCTCAGGTGGTGAATATACACAGACCTCTCACATTTTAATCCTCAGCATAATCTCACCCTTACTGAATTAACTTTGGAGATCAAATATACACACTGTTTTGAAACATTCAATGTCTGACAGTTCTGTTTGGGGAGTCAAGGAACCCCGAATAATCATTGCTAAAACTAACACTGTTTTCTTTGTCCTTTATCTTCCATGCTGAACTTCTCGCACCATTGCCCTCCGACACATGGGTCGGCACCCATGTTTATTCGATGGCTGCAAACCCAACGACGAGGGTTCTCCTCCAAGCTGCGTGATCTCTGCCTAAGCTGCGATCTGCCCCCAGATCGCTACTACCACTGTTTAAGAATCTGCACAGCCACAACCGCAGCTCTATATCAACCTACCTCAACCCTGAGTATCCTGGGCCGTCGGTCATCTTCTGCCCACCAGCGCTATATCATGCCTCACAGGAATGAGATCCTTTCAGCACAAACAACCATGAACTCTTGCACTACTCGATGATGAGTAAACGTTCAAAGATGTATATCTGTAGAATTCTGTTATTGCATACCAGGTGGTTGCTGGGTTAGATTATATATATTTTTTTTTTATTATAGTATATTCCCCTCATAGCTGCATGCTTGGGGGGGAAAGCTCATTGTCGCTGCCTCAAAGACCTAGACACAGCAGTCTGATAGGTAGTATATTCCCCTCACAGTCGTGGTGCTGGGGGGCGGGGTCGGCACTGGTCACTTCCAGGCCCACACATAGCAGTTGCTCTAGGTAGTATATTCCCCTCAAAGCCGCGTTGCTTAAGGGGGATGGCTTTCGGGCTGTTCCCGGGCCTTCACATAGCAGTCACTAGTATTCTCCTTAAAGCCGCGGTGCTTAAGGGGGATGGCTTTTCGGGCTGTTCCCGGGCCTTCACATAGCAGTCACTAGGTAGTATATTCTCCTTAAAGCCACGGTGCTTAAGGGGGATGGCTTTTCGGGCTGTTCCTGGGCCTTCACATAGCAGTCACTAGGTAGTATATTCTCCTTAAAGCCGCGGTGCTTAAGGGGGATGGCTTTTCGGGCTGTTCCCGGGCCTTCACATAGCAGTTCCATTAGGTAGCATATATAGGTAGTATATTCCCCTGTGTGTCTGTGAGTTGTTTAGACTCGTATCCAAGGTGACGCTACAGTAGGGGATGGCTGCGTCTGCAGGTGTAGACTCCGGTGCTAGTGGATCGCCGGAGCTATAGATTAACATTTGCATGCTTATTGTAGTTGTAAGGGCAATGCCTGTGGCATCATGGAGCATAGGTGTGGGCTGGACCTGTATTTTACAGGAAAGGAGTGATCAGAGGGTCGAGTTGTCGATTCTTGTTCAGTTTTCATCTTCCTCACCCTCTCAGACTTTGAATTGCGCGCGCTGCTAAAGAGACGCGCTACCATGGAAACCAAACAATGGTGTAGCTGTATTAAAGCCCGAGTGGAAACAGTCTTGAGTAAATCTGATTTTGTCAGAAATCGGGAGAAATGCGGGAGTCTCCCGTTAAAATCGGGAGGGTTGGCAAGTATGACTGACACACACACACACATACACACACACACACACACATGGTTTTGTCACCATTTCCATAGCCCCACCAAAAAATATTTTCCACCAGTCGCCACTGGGTTTCACTATACATCGATAAACGTCAGATGCAGTTGTTACAGCTTTCTATGGGTTTCTCAGGTGGTGAATATACACAGACCTCTCACATTTTAATCCTCAGCATAATCTCACCCTTACTGAATTAACTTTGGAGATCAAATATACACACTGTTTTGAAACATTCAATGTCTGACAGTTCTGTTTGGGGAGTCAAGGAACCCCGAATAATCATTGCTAAAACTAACACTGTTTTCTTTGTCCTTTATCTTCCATGCTGAACTTCTCGCACCATTGCCCTCCGACACATGGGTCGGCACCCATGTTTATTCGATGGCTGCAAACCCAACGACGAGGGTTCTCCTCCAAGCTGCGTGATCTCTGCCTAAGCTGCGATCTGCCCCCAGATCGCTATTACCACTGTTTAAGAATCTGCACAGCCACAACCGCAGCTCTATATCAACCTACCTCAACCCTGAGTATCCTGGGCCGTCGGTCATCTTCTGCCCACCAGCGCTATATCATGCCTCACAGGAATGAGATCCTTTCAGCACAAACAACCATGAACTCTTGCACTACTCGATGATGAGTAAACGTTCAAAGATGTATATCTGTAGAATTCTGTTATTGCATACCAGGTGGTTGCTGGGTTAGATTATATATATATTTGTTTATTATAGTATATTCCCCTCATAGCTGCATGCTTGAGGGGGAAAGCTCATTGTCGCTGCCTCAAAGACCTAGACACAGCAGTCTGATAGATAGTATATTCCCCTCACAGTCGTGGTGCTGGGGGGGGGGGGGTCGGCAATGGTCACTTCCAGGCCTACACATAGCAGTCGCTCTAGGTAATATATTCCCCTCAAAGCCGCGTTGCTTAAGGGGGATGGAATTCGGGCTGTTCCCGGGCCTTCACATAGCAGTCACTAGTATTCTCCTTAAAGCCGCGGTGCTTAAGGGGGATGGCTTTTCGGGCTGTTCCCGGGCCTTCGCATAGCAGTCACTAGGTAGTATATTCTCCTTAAAGCCACGGTGCTTAAGGGGGATGGCTTTTCGGGCTGTTCCTGGGCCTTCACATAGCAGTCACTAGGTAGTATATTCTCCTTAAAGCCGCGGTGCTTGAGGGGGATGGGTTTTCGGGCTGTTCCCGGGCCTTCACATAGCAGTTTCATTAGGTAGCATATATAGATAGTATATTCCCCTCAAAGCCGCGGTGCTTAAGTGGGATGGCTTTTCGGGCTGTTCCCGGGCCTTCACATAGCAGTTTCACTAGGTAGTGTATATAGGTAGTATATTCCTCTCAAAGCCGCTGTGCTCGGGGAAGAATCGGCTCTGGGCTATTCCTCAGGCCTACACATAGCAGTCTCACTAAGTAGTATATTCCCCCTAAAGCCGCTGTGCTTAGGGGGAATGGCCACATGGCAGCTCGCCAGGCCCTCTACTTATCAGATTTACATCACCAGCGTCAGGCTCGGGCTACGCAGTTTTGGGGGATAGTATCTAATCCCCACGCAGTTTTGGGGGTTAGTTTTTCGATCATCACTCATCGTGCTATGTATATCTATGGAGTGATGATGCCCGAGCCTAGTCGCCAAACTTAACTATATGCTGCTTCGAATAAACATATTAAAGAAACACGTGAGTTGTCTGACTGAAATGGGGCGAAGCCTGCGAGCTAGTTCAGGCAGTCAACTCGAGCACTTATGCTGCATTCATACATAACGCCCCTTGCCACTCTACAACCAACCAAACAGAGTCTCCTTAATATGCAGCTCTATTTAACCTGCCAGATCTCTCTCTATGCATTGCTTGCTGCTGCTATTGCTGCAGCTACTTCCACGTCGCTGCTGCTTGCCTGCCCCACCACCACCCCAGCTTCCACCCCAGCTTCCACCTGTATGCTCGGGGGTTAGTTATTCGATCATCACTCATCGAGCTATGTTTATCTATGGAGTGATGATGCCCGAGCCTAGTCGCCAAACTTAACTATATGCTGCTTCTTATAAACATGTTAAAGAAACACGTGAGTTGTCTGACTGAAATGATAATAATTACACAGATAAGTGTAAACATATAAACATATGAGGTTTCCCAAACCATTAATCATCAATCAGGCCTCTCCTTCTAACAACTGAGATTGCATTTATTTCACAAACCTTCCTGAAGAAAAGTTGTCCTTTTAGTTGAACTAAAATGTAAGAAATAAACTAAACCGTAAAGTAAAATGTGCAAGGAATACATAACTTAAACGTACCATTTCATTTATTTATTCATTTGACTTATTATTATTCATTTTATTACCCGCACTAGTTGTATCATTTCCGTTTATTTTCATTCTTTAAATTATTTTACAAGTATCTCATTTACTCTTGTCCTTCTATCTGTAATTAGTTTTAATTTAATTTAATTCCCTGAATTGATCTGAGAGTGGATGCAGGTTATACTGCACTACCTTCACACAATTCACACCTCACTCTGCAGATACCTTCAGCCCAGAAGCTCTGATCTTTAAGGTGTTTTGAGACCTATTTGCTGTCCAGACTTTTGAAAAGTAGCTGGAGTGAATAGGATCTAAACATTCCCCAAATAGTCATTTAACTGTAGTGATACCATTTATTAAAACTAAAACTCACTGTATAAAATGAGCTGCTGGCAGCTCTAAGATTATCATCAGCCACATTTAACTTTACAAACACAAACTTAAGACAAAGAGAATTCAGTTCTACAAGGTTTGGGTGTTTTATTTGTAATTTGTTGTTGCTTTGAGCCCTCAACCTGAATTCCATCCAGTTCCATTACGTTTAAGTGAAGGCAGACTACACTAGGGCATATAACTTCAACACTTTGAAACTGACACCAAAAAAATCTAGATTCTAGGAAAGTAATGCATTTTTGCTTTGATTTAAGAGTCACTCACTTGGCTCTGAGCAGGTCCTGGTCTTTGAGGACAGAGCCCTGCAGGTAGATGACCCTCTGAGACCACAGAGGGATCTGCAGCACTCTGCGCACCTGCAGGTCCATCTCACTGGGGCACAGGATCACCACGTAGTAGTCCTTTAAGAATACACAAGAACACGTGTATATTCCACTATGGAAGATGTTAATGTCACAACATTTAGTTGCAAATACACCAATGTCTCTTAGTTACCACATGTTTTTTCTTTTAAAAATCCTTAAACACACCATTTTCAAGATGTCGCCAAAATACTCAGATCTTTTTATTTCTTTAAAAGTAGTGAAGCAGTGATCTAGTGGAGGTAAAGTATAAAGCTGCGGAAAACGCAGATACTAAAGTAAAGTAATGGCACCTTGAAGTGGAACTGAAGTGGGCTACAGTCCATCACTGCCTCGTCACACCAATGTGTGTATACTTCAGTATATAAGTGTGTGATGTTTGGTACCTGCAGCCGGGGGTGTGCGTAGAACTCATTAAGAAAGTCCATCAGCAGGTCTATCTTCAGTGCGCTGACACACAGCACCACGTGTTTCTCCGTCTGCGCGCGGTGCCGGCTGTAGTTCCCTCCGGACTTCTGTCTCTCCATCCACAGATACATCAGCTCCTCAAACTGATACACAGCAAGATCACTGAGTAACGCTCACACACACAAATAAAAATTCAGCAGATAGCCAAGAGTATTAATAGAGGAACAAACCCCCCAAAATGCTTTAGTTTTTGAGAAACATCATTTAATATGTCTTTGGAATGTATGGTTAAGATTATTTTATCTATATTCAGACTCAAACGCACTTCAATGTGCTTTACGTAAAGCATTTACACAAAAAACAAATGAAAAAGAAAACAAGACAATTCATAAAAAATGAAGATATATATAATAACAATGCTTTTATCAGATGACCTCTGGAAAAGCAGCAGTAAAAAAAATGTAGGCTCGACTTAAACAAAAACTCAGGGTTGGGGAAGGCCTCATGTGTTCAGGAAGCTTTATCCAGATCTGTGAAGCACAGAAACTAAATGTTTAGGGGTCGTAGTTCCTCTTCCATATCTCCCTACCTGCAGAGGCAGCACCACCAGAGCCACGCAGATCATGATGACCACCAGCAGCTGGGAGGGCCAGATGCGGGGGGTGACGTCTCCGAAGCCCACCGTGGAGAAGGTGACGATGCAGAAGTAGAAGGAGTTGAAGAGTGACAGATTTTTCCCCGCCCGCTCCAGGTGCTGGATCCCACATGTGCTGAGTGGAAAAATTAGAACAAACACTCAATAACCGAAAACAATGCACCACCACAGAGACACTGAATAATGTAAAAGTAATGTTGGTATCCATATCCATCTGAATCTGAGAGGTTTAATTCACACTACAGAAACACAGACAGATTTTACAAACAGCTCAAATCCTCCTCACCCGGTGAACACCAGGCAGAGCAGCGTGCAGATCAGGATCAGAACCTGGTTGAACATGGCCGAGTTCGTCCGCTGGATGGCTCTGTGGACGTCATTCTGCCCACAAAACAACAGTGAACTTCAACATGGGGAGCTAAAAACTCACCTCTATTTGTGTTGAGGAAAGATATTGACTCGTTGGAGGGATCATTTCTTCCAGTAGTTAAATCCCTACTAGTGGTGGATATTATAATACATATAATATATCTAATATAAATTATTTGTATGACTCTATTAGGTGTTTAATATTGTTGTGTCGAGTAACATTTCACTTTTGCTAACAAAAATGTTCCTGCTACATAAATTACATACTTTTAAAACACTTTTTGTAGTATATTGGATAATTTGACATTGCATCTCAGTAAATTGACTTGCTTCATCTTTAAAGATGCAATATGTTAAACGTGTATCAATGGTCCCAATGCAAAAGCAAAAGCTTTAAAGGTCACCTATTATGCAAAATCCACTTGTTCATGTCTCCTCTACATCAACATGTGTGCCCTCTGTGTAAAGAGACTCTCTCTCTACACAGAGGGGACACATGTTGATGTAGAAGAGACATGTGTCCCCTCTTCTTCATGTCTCTTCTACATCAACATGTGTCCCCTCTTCTTCATGTCTCTTCTACATCAGCATGTGTCCCCTCTTCTCCATGTCTCTTCTACATCAACATGTGTCCCCTCTTCTTCATGTCTCTTCTACATCAACATGTGTCCCCTCTTCTCCATGTTTCTTCTACATCAACATGTGTCCCCTCTTCTCCATGTCTCCTCTACATCAACATGTGTCCCCTCTTCTCCATGTCTCTTCTACATCAACATGTGTCCCCTCTTCTCCATGTCTCCTCTACATCAACATGTGTCCCTTCTGTGGAAAGAGGCTCTGAAAGTTTCAGGAACAAAGATTCTCCCTCTTTTTGTCCTGATCCATTTCTATAAAAACCTGTCTGAAAATGAGCTGATCAGATTTTGGCCACTTTATGATGTCATAACGATGTGTTGTCTTGTGTAACCATTAGCCAATCAGCAACCAAGTGTAACCCACATTAAAACATAGTAAGCATAAAGTCATTCAAAAGTGATTTCATTAAAGGATACACGTTTAAAATTGGTCAATGATAACATTGACCAATCCCTTTTAAAAATATAATAAATAAAAGTAGTATGACAAATTACAAGGTACTGTTCCTTTAAGGCAGGGCTATTCAACTACACATTCAGTTGGGCCAGATTTTATAACTACAAAATTCAGCTGGGCCAGACATTCAGCGGCCTGTAAAAAGCGGGTAGCGACACATTTTAAACAAACACATATTACTGCGATGAAAAACATGCAATTTTTATTCATTGTTCATCTAACAAAGGTAGGTCAAAAAGTGCATTAAAACATAACAGATTAGCATTAATTTAACAGAATCTGAAAAAAAAGTGCACAGTTGGAGCATTACATTTGTTTGCTTTAGAAGTCAAATATTCAGGTTATTTTTTTTTAACCAGGCACATCACAAAGTGCATTTACTGAATACAATAATAGCAGTCTTAATAAATGTCCTCACATACAAAGAAAACAGCAAAAGAGCTCCAATGCAACACAAAGAGGTAGTACTGTAGCAATACTATTTTTTCACTTTTCAAGTAATAACAAAAAAATCATACGTTTTGGTCACATTTGACCCAGACACGTTACAAAGTGCATTTAAATGAATACAGAAAGAACTGTCAAACCCTTCAGTGCACAAACCCATAACAAGGGATACGGGTAACTATATGAATGAATACTACACTACACGTCTACTATAGTAAACTAGGTGCTTACTATCACCTCATTTGTGATTTGTCATCGCTGACTTTCTCAATGGGAGAAGGGACGTTTTTAGTTTTGAACAAGAGCAGTGATTTTTGGCTCATAGGATGTCAATGCAATCCTAAGACATTGGTGAAGAGTGCTGTCAGTCAGGGAGCAGCGAGTGCTACTTTTGATTGAGTTCATGTGTGAAAAGCTTGATTCACATGTGTATGTTGATCCAAACATACCGAGCACACAGATCGCTACTTTCTGAACGTTAGGGAACTGCTGTTTTTTGACATCACTCCAAAACTTCGCTGGCCCGTTAGTGCGCTGCATGTCAATAAGTTCCAGTGTATATTTCCCCTTGTCGATGCAGGGGACCACTTCCTTTGCTCAGGTTGAAATGTCCCCCTCTATTGCAACAGTGAAGGGGTCTCTGGCAAAGCCCATCACCTCTGTGGGCAGAGCAAGTCCATCCAATCGACCGGCAAAGTTCTCTTTCAACCTCGCAATGAAATCTGTCATCACATCCGTGATTTGTGCCGGAGATGTGATGTGTTTGGGGAGCGTCGGAAAATGCAGCATCCGACCCGTGCTCAAGTCGGTCGCAAAAAGATCCAGCTTGACTTGGATCTGCTCCACAAGATCAATGACCGTTTTGTCTCTGTTTACGCTTCAGAGTTGAGAGAGACATGTTTTAGAGTTGCTATCATAGGACCACCGTTACTAGCACCACTAGATGCACTTTCAAAAAATGTGCTGCGTTGTGGTTTGGTGGTTTCTATGCAACGCGGAGTGTTGCGTTCATGGTCTGTACTAGTGTAGGAATTTGGCTACGGGAGGCTGGGCCACTCGGGAGTTGGTTCTGGGCCGCATCTGGCCCGCGGGCCGCCAGTTGAATAGGCCTGCTTTAAGGGATCTCTGCTCACCAGCAGGCACGCGCAGCGTAGCAGGAGAAAAGAGAAAACGGAGCAAGACGCAGATGAGACGAGCGGAGTAAATTCTATTAAAAGTGATTCAAAGTTGATTTAAAAAAGATAAAAATACCATCCACACGGTCGGGAAACCCAGTAGACGGTATAGAACATTAACCAACGGTGTTTTGGTGAGTCAAACCTTTTCATAGAAAAGTTTTGTATGAGTGATTTAATGTTAGCTTCATTGTTAGCATTTAATGTTGTTGAACTGTAAGGGAAGCTATGAACATGGCTTGCAATGTCATGTATTTGTTATTTTGTTTGGCTGAAACTATGTGGCTTTAATGTGTAATTTACAAGGGGAAATATGTGTTATTTTGTGTGAACAGGATAAATGACACGTGTAGAGGAGAGTAAAGCTGCCATTTTGAGCCCCATTATAAGCTGTATTGACAAAAGAGCTAAGTTTGCAGCAGTTTTGAAAATGTAATTATATAATTTATATGTTAGATTATATTAATATTCTTTCATGACCTGTCGTACAGGTCAGGTTTTTTGGACTGGATAAGAAAGTTGATCGCGAGTGAGAGGACAACACACACACGCGCTCTGATACAAGATGGCGAGCCAGACCCACGGACTGCTTTGATCTTCGCGCCAGTGAGAGGACTTGCTGGTTTATCAAGAAAAAATAGCTGAACTCACTGCCAGAGTGGTAGGAGTATTGAAGAAATTATAAGGTTGGATTTAAGTTGTACCTGGATTTAAAGAGACACTTGTACTCCAGGTTTTCATTTGTCATTTGATTTAATTGATGGTACAATTGTGTTTTTTTCATTGAATTAGATATATTTTACCGGTGAAAAGGGAAAAGAAAAAGAGTTAACTCAGGATATTGAAGAGATTAAAATAGAAAAAATCTATAAATAATACTTAGTAGACCGGTCTAAAATAAAATAGGCAATTTTATTTTGTTCATCCTATATGGATACCATTTTCTAAGTCACAGAAATCAGAAAAACAAGGGAAAGGTGAAATACTTACCTCTGATTATACTGCAGAAAATATTCATTGTCTATGTTTAATGTTTTGTCTATTTGTCTATTTCGTCAGTAAATTGCCGGCTGTTCTATTCAAACCACCTGGTCTCTGGTCTAATTACTTACCTGTCTATCCACTCTAGTAGAACCCAGAATCCTTCTAGTCAGATAGCATAGCCCAAGATAAGAAGTGTTACAAATTGGCAAGCTAGCCAGGAGTGGATACAAATAAAACAGATTTAAGATTAGCGATCAGAGACCAGATGGAAGCCTTTTCATCAATATGGATGAAATTCAGGCATTAGGCGTCAAAATACCTAACTCGCTCTTAGTTAGTGACCTAACAGACACAAAGACAGACGAAGAGCTTAATGACTTCTTAAACCAATATGGCTCGATTGAGAGAAGAATCCCAGTAGACCTGCCCCAGGCTGGATCCAGCCTGCAAATGATTGTAGAGTTTACATATGGCACAGCTGTACAGTCACTGTTGGACATTTTGCCATACAAACTTGCAAGCAAGACTCAGACAGATGTTGCTTTTGATATCAAAGCCTTAGCAGGTGTGTACATTTCTACAGTTGGCCAATCCACTACACAAAAGTACCTTGAGGAATTGAAGAAAATTGCAAAGCACAGTGGCAAAGACCTTGCAGAGGTGCTGAGAAAGGAGCTCCATCACATCAGTCAAACTGTTGAACAAGAGGATCGTGAGAGTCAACATGATGATGCTGAAACAAACCGTGAGGAAAGTTTCAACATTGTAAAACAGGTGATTCCACAGCCTAGTGTTCTTCCTCCACAAAGTGTTCATATCCCTGAGCCCAGGTTAGCATCATCTCAACAACACACCAAAGAAAAGACTCAGCCTACTCTGAGCTTCACTGATCTCTATCCATCTGATCTGCAGAAGGTTGTTATTGAACATATTGTCAAGAGTGAAGACTCTACAGCACAAATGCATGCTTCATTAAGACTCCGACCCTTCTCTGGACGCTGCCCCCGTCCAAACAACGAAGTTGACTATGAGACTTGGCGCTCTAACGCAGATTTCTTATTGAGAGATGCTCAACAGTCAGATCTTCACAAATCACGAAGAATACTAGAAAGCCTCTTGTCACCTGCAGTTGACATAGTGAAACATCTAACTCCTAACTCATCCCCATTACTCTATTTGAACATTCTAGACTCAGCCTATGGCACAGTTGAAGATGGAGACGACCTCTATGCCATGTTTCTAAACACACTCAGTGCATGACATTAAGGATTTTGGGAGATGGCCTTGTGGGCCATCTAAGCTAATTTACAGATGGCCCTGAGCCCAATAGAGATCTCCCTGAAAAATGCGCGCGGACGAAATGACGCACGAAGGGTTTGGGGGACCTCCCCCTAGAACATTTAGATTTTTGCAGGTCTTAGATGCTGTCTGGTGCATTCTATAGACTGAATTATAAGATGAACAACCACAATATTACAATTTCAATTGTATTCTTAATTTCACTTGTTTGTGTTTGCTCGCTTGCATGCCCTGCATAGCTATAATAAATACTTTCCATCTGTTGAAGGCAAATGCCTTCCCAGATGTAAAAAAAGTAGAAAACATTAAATTCACTTAAACTGCCAAAACAAACATTATTTACGCTATTATGGCCCCTGTTAAAAATGTTTGTAATGTTATCTACTGTAAGTTGTTCGAAGGAATGCCTCCTCATCCAGAAGCTGACCGAGCAGAACCGAGCAGCCGAGTGCATCCGCGAAGCACACACAATGGCGACGTCAGAGTTCCCGTTAGCAAGCAAATCTAAATCTCTTTGGTCAAAATGTCCGGTCAAAATAATTTCCCTTTAGCGCAATACCGCTTCAGTTGCGCCACTTATGTGACAGACAAGAAGAGTATGTGACAGACAAGAGTAGTCAATTCTAATGTGTAACACTTAATGTGGAGAAAGAGATGTGATTTATGGGTTGATTGTGCGTTGATCTGTTGCTAATGCCTCGGGGTTCCGGTGGGCATGTAAACAAATGCATAATGCTGCGCTATACTTTGTGGCCTCACCCAGTTGCATAGCGTAATTTATTGTTTAGGTCACGGTGTCTTTTAATAAGCAGGTAGTCATATCATTAGCTAAAACTAGCTGGATCTGATCGATATGGACATAAACGCGAGTGAAGTCTAATCTGACCGGAGAGAGAGATCAGCTGCTGCTGACGAGTCGACATGCAGCTCTGCATGATCACATGCAGCGGTGAGCGGAACAAAACACACACTTCAGGTTAGAATATCACACGTAGCTATTTTAATTACCTCTCAAACTACCTTAACTAGTTATAGATATGTTTAGTTTTACTGTTGGGTCACTAATTACTGGATCCGCGAGCTGCATGATACTGGTATAATAGATTGCCCGATCGGGCAACCAGCAGGTGAGGCTTCATGGCCCGAGCTAAATACTAGATGGCCCCGGGCCATCGGGCAGTCCTAAATGTCGAGCCCTGACACTACAAAACAACGGTGAGAAATCTTCCGCCTACCTTCAACGACTACAAGTAATGCTGAACACCACCCTCAGGAGAGGTGGAGTAAAAGCAACTGATCTGGACAGCCAGCTCCTGAAACAATTTTGCAGAGGCTGCTGGCTGCTGGGATAATGCTCTAATTTCAGAGCTGAAGTTAGAACAAAAGAAGCAAGCTCCACCTACCTTTGCAGAGCTCCTCTTGCTGCTTCGCACTGGGGAAGACAAACGCAACTCTAAAGAATACCGAATTAAACAATACTTCGGTGTATCAAGACAGAAGGTGTCCTCACACTTCCAAGCGGCTTCTTCTGAGTGCACAGGAGAATGCAACTCATCACCACAAAGACACAATGAGTCAAGATCTGAAATGGAAGACCTGAAAAAACAAATAGCTCATTTGCAGTCTCAGCTGACACAGATTATACTCAAAGAGGACAAAACCAGCTCAAAGAAAGCAGATGCCACTACCAAATCTTCAACTGATGGGACTAAACAGAAGAAAACACTGCCCAGCATCCATGATAACAATAATAACAGACATAGTAAACAGCCAAAACCCTGGTACTGTTTCAGGTGTGGCGAAGACGGACACATAAAGCCCCAATGTGAGGCTGAAGCAAACCCCTCTCTCGTAGCCTTCAAAAGGAAACAGTTGAAAGAGAAACAGATGGAATGGGAGATGAAAAATGGTCATTCACCATCAGATTATTTAAACTAACACCAGCCACTGTTGAGGGACAAATGGAGGTTGAGAAACAAATTAAGAGTCCCAAAGGGAAGCAACGTAAATGGTTAGCATGTTCTAACTCGAAACAGAGAGCAATAGCCATACCAAAAGGGCTCATAGGAGCTAAAACTACTGAACATGTGACAATTGCTGAGAAAGACTGTAACTGTTTGTTAGACACAGGTTCACAAGTAACCACAATTCCCAAATCATTCTACGAACAGAATCTATCCAACTTACCTATTGAGTCTTTAAACAACCTACTTGAAGTAGAAGCCGCTAATGGCCAAGATGTCCCCTATTTGGGATATGTTGAAGTTAATATCACATTCCCTAGGAGTTCCCTTGGCCTTGACTTTGAAGTGCCCACTTTAGCCTTGATCGTCCCTGATATGCAGTCAACCCTGTCAACAGTTTTGATAGGTACTAACACCCTTGACACTCTTTATGAGTTGTACACAAGTGCTGCACTTCAGAACTCCCAGTCATTGCCCTATGGGTACAGAGTGCTTCTCCAAACCCTCGAACTGAGACAAAGACAGGAAGTGGACTCCAGCCTAGGAGTTGTGAGACTGTCTGGAAAAGACCCCGAGACTCTTGGCCCTGGTCAGACCAAGGTGGTGGAAGGATCAGTCAGCTGCCTCAATACCCAATGCCGGAAAGTGGGTGGTAATCGAATCATCAAAAACATCCTCTTTGCCAAGTGGCATAATGGTCACAAATGGGTTAGCAAGTCTCCCACCCAAACTACCTCGTTGTGTACCAGTGATCCTCAAAAATGAATCGGACCACGATATCACTATCTCCCCCTAGAGCGTGATAGCTGGAGTCAAAGCCATTCAAAGTGTCCAGCCTGTCACTCACAACAACTCAGATACTCAAACGAAACCTGACCAAAAGCCAAAGAAAATATTTGACTTTGGAGAGTCCTCAGTTCCCAATGAATGGAAAGAACGCATAACCGAAAAACTGAACTCGATGTCAGATGTTTTTGCACAGCATGATCTCGACTTTGGGTGCACTGACAAATTAAAACACCACATAAAGCTCAGTGACGAAACCACATTCAAACACAAAGCGAGACCCATACACCCACAAGACATCGAAGCTGTGCGTAAGCATCTCCAGGAACTTCTGAGTGCTGAAATAATTCGTAAATCAGAATCCCCCTTCTCTTCACCGATTGTGGTTGTCAGAAAGAAGAACGGTGATGTCCGACTCTGTATCGACTACAGAAAACTCAACCTCCAAACAGTGAAGGATTCATATGCCTTGCCAAACCTGGAAGAGTCCTTTTCAGTGTTGAACGGGTCCAAGTGGTTCTCAGTATTGGATCTAAAGTCTGGCTTTTACCAAATCGAGGTGGAAGAGTCAGACAAGCAAAAAACTGCATTTGTCTGCCCACTTGGATTCTTTGAATTCAACAGAATGCCTCAAGGGATAACAAATGCCCCTAGCACGTTTCAGAGGCTCATGGAGCGTTGCATGGGAGATTTGAATCTCAAACAAGCCCTTGTTTTCATTGATGACGTCATTGTCTTCTCGTCAACACTTGAAGAACATGAAGAAAGGTTATTAAATGTATTCACAAGGTTGAGAGAATATGGCCTGAAGTTGTCTCCTGAGAAGTGTAAATTCTTCCAGACGACTGTCAAATATCTGGGCCACATTGTGTCGAAAAAGGCATTGAAACAGACCCTGAAAAGGTCGCTTCACTCAAAACCAAACAACTTGAAGGAGCTAAGAACCTTTTTGGGATTGTGCGGTTATTATCGCCGGTTCATAAAAGACTACTCAAGGATTGTGAAACCTCTCAATTCACTCACTGCCGGGTATCCACCTACACAGAAAAATCAGAAGTCCAATGTGAAAACAGAGAAATATCACAATCCTAAAGAGGTATTTGGTGATAGATGGACAACAGAATGCCAAGCTGCATTTGAAACTATCATTGACAAGTTAACAACAGCTCCAATCCTTGGTTTTGCTGATCCCAAGTCCCCCTACGTCCTACACACAGATGCAAGCACGATAGGACTAGGTGCTAGCCTGTACCAGGAACAGCAATGACAGAAACGTGTCATTGCATATGCGAGTCGTGGCTTATCACCTTGTGAAGCCAGATACCCAGCACACAAATTGGAGTTCCTTGCCCTTAAATGGGCAGTCACAGAAAAACTCCAAGACTATTTGTATGGAAGCCCATTCCTAGCTGTTACTGACAGCAATCCATTGACCTTCGTCCTCACTTCTGCCAAGCTTGACGCCACAAGCTACAGATGGCTAGCCGCTCTGTCAACTTTCGACTTCCAACTGCAACACAGATCAGGAAAGCAGAATCAGGACGCAGATGGGTTGTCTAGATGGCCACACAGTGGATTGGCAGATGATCATATCTCGGAAAAAGAGATGGAGAGGATACGGCAATTTGCTCAAAGGCACTTGTCTGAAATGAAGAGTCATGCTTGATTGCGGAGAGCACAGTCAAGGCCATTTGTGATAAGCACCTTGTCCATAACACCATCAATGGTGAACATGCAGAGGAATTGTCCGGCACCACCTTAGTCCTATCTCTAGCACAAAATCCAAACGCCATACCAGCAAGCTATGAAGCTGAGGAACAGTTTGGTGGCTTACCTGTCATTCCTCATCTCACCGTTGCTGAGCTGGTTGAAAAGCAGAAAGCTGATACCTGCATCAGGGAAGTAATCCACCAAATAGAGTCTGGAGAAAAACCCCCACCCTCTATCAGAAAAGAACTTCCAGAAATCTGCCTGATGTTGAGAGAATGGAACCGACTCGAACTAATAAATGGTATATTGTACCGCAGAAGACAAGAAGGTGCACGCATGTCTTATCAACTTGTACTGCCGGAGGAGCTGAGGCCCTCTGTATTAAAGAGCCTTCATGACGACCTTGGCCACATGGGCATTGAACGTACTCTGGACCTGGTCAGAGCACGTTTCTATTGGTCTAAAATGTCAGCCGATGTAGAGCAAAAAATTCAAACTTGTAACCGTTGTGTACGACGGAGGTCTTTACCTGAAAGAGCAGCACCACTTGTGAACGTCACTGCTACAAGGCCACTCAAACTTGTGTGTATGGATTTCCTCTCTGTAGAACCAGACTCGAGTAACACCAAAGATATTCTGGTCATCACAGACCATTTTACTAAGTACGGAGTGGCCATCCCAACCACGAATCAGAAAGCGCAAACTGTAGCTAAGTGCTTATGGGAACACTTCTTTGTGCACTATGGCATCCCTGAATAGGCCTGTCGCGATAATCGATAAATTGACTTATCGTACGATAAATAAAAATGGACTTGATAACTTTTCTGAGCTCGATAAATTGCCGTTTACATAAAGATGTGACCATCATTTTAGCCTGGAGCGCTGTGGCTGCCAGGCGCGCTGTGAGGGGCTGGGCTGACACACAGCCAGGTCAGGACACTCCGCGTGCACGTGCAGCAGCGTAGCAGCCAAAATTAATAATATAGCAACAAGCAGGAGACAACGTGTGACTTACTCGCGGGGAATTTAAAGTGAAATGCAATTGGTTACAAAACCTAACTACACATCTCGATTCTCCGGTGTGGCAGTATTTTGGATTCAAACCAAATCAACGAGGCAAACCTACGGACTTGAATGAGCCGGGCGGTGTGTTGCATTGGTTTAAAAAAGGTAGCGACAAAAGCAGGCAATTCCAAGCATTTTAAACCACCTAAAACACAACCACCCCATTCCGTTTTTCCAGCTGGTAGAAAACACGGCAGCTGGAGATGGAGAGCCCCCGCCCGACAATGCAAACATGTTGGTGTTCCTTGCTCGAAAACTTAGAAAAACAGATTTGGATATGGCCTATTGAGGCATCTGGGTCTTTGACAGTGGACTGTACACTTGACAGTTGTTTTAAGGAGTTTTTTTTTGCTTGTGAGATAATGTGTGCTCATATTTATTTATTTTTATTTATTTATATATATATATATATGTGAGAGAGAGAGCTCTGTTTTCCAGCCTGACTCTATTTAATTTATTGTTTTGGTTGTGTGATTTAATTAATTTATTATAATTTAATTAATTTGTTTTATTTATTATATATAATTGATATATTTTAATACTATTTCACATTTCATTTGCAATGTTGAATGTTCAATAAAAAGTTATGTTTGAAAGGATGTACTTGAATTATTATTATATATTATCATTATGTCTAAAATGGTCTTAAAACGGTGCCGACAATATTATCGTTTATCGCAATAATTTCCAGAAAAATTTATCGTCCAACAAAATTAATTATCATGACAGGCCTATCCCTGAAAGACTTCACAGTGATCAAGGTCGGGACTTTGAGTCTCGAACAATAAAAGAACTGTGTGAGCTCATTGGTACCCAGAAAATCAGGACTACTCCATATCATTCAAGGGGCAATCCCGTTGAACGTTTCAACAGAACCCTACTTAACATGCTGGGAACTCTTGAGAATCTAAAGAAGTGCCATTGGCGAGAACATGTCAGACCTTTAGTACACGCCTATAACTGTACTTAAAATGACGTAACTGGGTTTAGCCCTTACGAGCTAATGTTTGGGCGACAGCCTAGATTGCCAGTCGATCTGGCATTTGGCTTACCTGTTCATCACCAACCAGGTTCACACTCTCAGTATGTTCAAAACCTGAGATCCCATCTCGAAACAAGCTACAGAGTTGCTTCTGAAAATGCAAAGAAAGTAGCAGATCGAAAACAAAACAAGATTCGATAAACGTGTCGTTGAATCTACTCTAAAAGAAGGTGACAGAGTCTTGGTCAGAAACATTCGCCTTAGGGGTAAGCATAAGCAAGCGGACAAATGGGAGACAGACGTTTACATCGTCCTAAGACGATCTGGAGACGTTCCAGTATATGTTGTGAGGCCTGAAAATGGAAAAGGTCCACAAAGAACCCTACACCGTGACCTTTTGCTGCCATGTGGTTTCCTTCCTTTAACCCCAGTGGAAGATGGAACTAACACACAAGGGCCCCCAAGACGGCCAAGAACTCGACAGCAACCAAGACAAGAAAGCTCTGATGGAGCTAATGAGAACGAATCCCAATCTGACCCAGATGAATATTATCACGATGGTCACAGATACCTAAGTGTGGAGGCTGTAGATTTCAATAACATCTCCGAAACTACAGAACAGCCCCTTAGTGAAATTGAACAAGAACCTCTTGAAATGGTATCTACTATTGAGCAAAAATCTTCAGATGTAGCCGAAGCTTTCCCTGAAGACGGGCCTTTGGAAACCTCTGATTGTGACTTATCTGCTAGAGACCCTGCAGAAAGCGACCTACCTGATCCCTGTGGAAACAGTCCACCTGCTGGACAGAAACCAGCATACCTACCTGAACAGGTCCTGAGTGTCCATTCACCAACTCAAGCAACTCCGGAGAAGAATGAAAATGAAAGCAATATCAATCAATCTGAAACGGAAATGGAGAAAGAAACCCTCAGAAGATCCATCAGAGACAGAAAGACCCCTAAAAGACTGACTTACCCTGAGCTGGGAAATCCATTAGCTATGATAGTACAGTCTTTATTTCAGAGCCTTACTGAAGTCATAACAGATTCACTCATACAACCTAAATTAGAAACACAAAGAGTCCTAACAATATAGACTTCTAAAACAATGCACAGGGACGCGCATTAGGTAAAGTGGGGAGGATGTAACCCACATTAAAACATAGTAAGCATAAAGTCATTCAAAGTGATTTCATTAAAGGATACACGTTTAAAATTGGTCAATGATAACATTGACCAATCCCTTTTTAAAAATATAATAAATAAAATTAGTATGACAAATTACAAGGTACTGTTCCTTTAAGGGATCTCTGCTCACCACCAGGCACGCGCAGCGTAGCAGGAGAAAAGAGAAAACGGAGCAAGACGCAGATGAGACGAGCGGAGTAAATTCAAAGTTGATTTAAAAAAGATAAAAATACCATCCAGACGGTCGGGAAACCCAGTAGACGGTATAGAACATTAACCAACGGTGTTTTGGTGAGTAAAACCTTTTCATAGAAAAGTTTTGTATGAGTGATTTAATGTTAGCTTCATTGTTAGCATTTCATGTTGTTGAGCTGTAAGGGAAGCTATGAACATGGCTTGCAATGTCATGTATTTGTTATTTTGTTTGGCTGAAACTACGTGGCTTTAATGTGTATTTTACAAGGGGAAATATGTGTTATTTTGTGTGAACAGGATAAATGACACGTGTAGAGGAGAGTAAAGCTGCCATTTTGAGCCCCATTATAAGCTGTATTGACAAAAGAGCTAAGTTTGCTGTAGTTTTGAAAATGTAATTATATAATTTATATTGTTAGATTATATTTATATTCTTTCATGACCTGTCGTACAGGTCAGGTTTTTTGGACTGGATAAGAAAGTTGATCGCGAGTGAGAGAACAACACACACACACGCTCTGATACAAGATGGCGAGCCAGACCCACGGACTGCTTTGATCTTCGCGCCAGTGAGAGGACTTGCTGGTTTCTCAAGAGACAATAGGTGAACTCACTGCCAGAGTGGTAGGAGTATTGAAGAAATTATAAGGTTGGAACTGGATTTAAGTTGTCCCTGGATTTAAAGAGACACTATATGTTGTACTTTAGGTTTTCATTTGTCATTTGATTTAATTGATGGTACAATTGTGTTTTTTTCATTGAATTAGATATATTTTACCTGTGAAAAGGAAAAAAAAAAAGTTAACTCTATTGAAGTCTATTGGATATTGAAGAGATTAAAATAGGAAAAATCTATAAATAATACTTAGTAGACCGGTCTAAAAATAAAATAGGCTATTTTATTTGGTTCATCCTATATGGATACCATTTGCTAAGTCACAGAAATCAGAAAACAAGGGAAAGGTGAAGTACTTACCTCTGATTATACTGCAGAAAATATTCATTGTCTATGTTTAATGTTTTGTCTATTTGTCTATTTCGTCAGTAAATTGCCGGCTGTTCTATTCAAACCACCTGGTCTCTGGTCTAATTACTTACCTGTCTATCCACTCTAGTAGAATCCAGAATCCTTCTAGTCAGATAGCATAGCCCAAGATAAGAAGTGTTACACAAGGTAACCCCCCCCCCCCCCCCCCCCCTTATCACCTGAATCTCCTCCTAGAGCACCATTGATTTCTTTCTAACCAAATCTCTCTCAGAGGGGCGTGGGGAGGGGACAGAGAATCAGCACTTTGGAAACAGGGCTGAAACAGAGGGGATTGTGGGATGCTGCAATGATCTGTTTGGTGTTTCAAGCCAAACACTTCAGAGGCATGTTTTGTATATATCTGAGACCTTTAATATATTGATGAAAAACAGTATAATAGGGGACCTTTAAATACATTTTCAGGAGACGAAGTGTAAAGTACCGCTATATTGAAACACTCAAGCAAAGTACATGTACTTCAATAGTGTACTTGAGCTAACAACAGTATGTTGCTGTTCTTGGATGATGAACGACAGAACAATAACATTCAAATGTTGCTTTATAATAATCCATTCAGTTCATGTTTCCACTCACGATCATGTTCTCCAAAGCACACTTGGCCAGCCAGCAGTTGAGAAACACGGGGATGAAGATGTTTCTGATCGAGGGCCAGAAGATCTTAGGACAAAGACACATTTCAAATCAAAGTATAAGGTTTTTTCAGTATCATCTCAATATTTCTGCAATCACACGGTAAAAGCTGCACAGAAAAGGCTGTGTGCATTGTGGTTGATATGCTCAAGGTGATAGCTTCAATGCTCTTAACTCAGTGATGCAAATTAGTCGCTTTTCGGCGCCTCCCGCTTTTTTAACGCTGATTTGGGTGACTTGTGTAATTCGTGGAGAACCGAAGAGTTTTCGTTTTGGGGGGGGACGGGGGTGTCCGTCCGTCCGACTGACGGAGAACTTCAAAAAAGAAGAAGAAATCTAGATCGCAAAATAATTAAACAAGCGAGTGCCTGTTTTTCCTGGCCAAGGACAGGCAGTGTTTCCCCTATATACAAATAGTGGCGGCGCAGCGCCGCTGCTGAAATATGAGCGCCGCTGCTAGGGGGCGCCAGCCAGGTGAGGTACCCAAAAAAAAAAAAAAAAAAACTTTTTTTAACTTTTTTTTTTTTCTTAAAATAATAATAAGTGGCGACCCTTTTTCATTTTTGATTGTTTGTTATGTAGATTTGTAGTATTTATGTTACTGGCATAGGCGACACAGGCGGTCGCCTAGGGCGCCAGATCTGGGGGGCGCTGCGCTGGTAGCTCTGGGAGGGAAAAAACATTTTTGACCGTTGGCGCTCATCCAAATGTTCGGCCTTGATGTAACAACATTCATAATTAAGTAAATGTAACACCCTTTTCACCCCGGTTACACGTTTAATTTGCCCTGTACAGTGGGCGCTGTAAGTGATGAAAGTGGGGGATGTTGGCTTATCAGGCGCCCGCAGCTCACAGCCAAAGTGCGAGCGTGGTAGCGAGAGAGCGAGCAAGGGAGAGGGCGCACCGGTACCGGCGCTGTTGTTATTATATAATATATAAGAAGTAGATGTTTCTACAACCAGGGTGGAGGAGAGTTCTCCTGTCAGACTGAGAGGCTCAGTGAGGTTAAGGACTCTCTGAGTATTTAGATAGTTCATTTTAGTCTAAGTTATCTCAGTGCGTCTCAAACGTTTCGACCAAAAATTATGTAAACACATATTTCCAAGGCACTCCTTTATAATTATTAGGATAAATAAAAACAGGTTTGAAATCATTCCAATGTATACTTAACCAAAAATATCGTTTAAAGTTGGAGAGATACAAAAATATGCATAAATAAATAAACGTTAACTAGGTAAAAGAAGATTTGAATGAACAACAAAAATAAAATAAGCTACATTTATTTGTTATTGGCTATGGTAGGTTATTCATACTATTTAGGTATGTTCACATACTTATTTGATTATTAAAATGTAAACCGATCTTTTTCATATGGGCGTTTTAGAGTTGTACCCCCTAGATCAGGTCTCTAGTAATTGTGTGCTCAAAGTGCACCAGATTGAAACATTTTACTGGACCCCCCTAGAGGATGTGACGTCCACCCCCCAATTCAAACATGTTCATACAATACTGAATACATTTGAAGCCATTTTGACATCTATTACCTATGTCAATAAGTTTCTGTTTTTGCAGTGTATTTGTCTTTTGTAGAGATCTTTCATTTATTCTTTACACATAAAATGTCGCCTAAAATCTCACCTAGGGCAGCAAATTGTCTAGAACCGGCCCTGGTACTAGGCCTCAAGAGCCTTTCTTGTGCTGACAAATGGCTGACACATAGAAACAAATTGGCGGGGCGCACTTTGCACGCGCACACACTAAAAATTCCACGCGCTCCGCGCTCACATTATGCTGGGCCCACGTGCCTTAGCACCGCTGCTATGACTCCATCCTAGGGGAAACACTGACAGGTTCCATGACAGGGTGTCCGTGGGGTCTTAAAAAGTATTAAAAGTTAATAAATCTATTAAAAAGTATTAAAAAGTGTTAAACGGCATTTTCCAAGGTATTAAGAAGTCCCACAGCAACGACAACATGAAACACCCTTTAATTTACTGAAACGACATGTCGGGAAACCCCCTCAAGGCGGCCCCATGCATAGCGCGCCGTAAAATGCTGCTACTTATTTTAAGTTTTGTTGCCTTGCTCCGCTCTGTGGGGGAGGGGGAGGGGGGGCACTAAACAACTACGGTAAAGATAACGGGTCCCAGGTCCCAAGGTGGGTAGACCGGCATACGCAACGCTCTGGGGGGTCCAAAGGCTCCGTGTGTAAGCCCTATATGATCATTTTCTGATAACGATGAAATAGCCCCGCCTCCCTCTCCCCACGTCTCCTGCTGCTGCTGGGCTGTCAGAAGAGGGGGAGGAAAAGAGAGGCAGGCACTGTTTATAACATATTCTTATATTATTATACAGAGAACAGAGTCGTTATCAATTTGTTTTAAAGCTCAATAAATAACAAAGAAGACCTCTGACCGGCACTTTTCTAATTTTGTACGGAAGATTTAAACTTTAACGGACATGTTGACCGGCGGAACATTTTTTTTACGGAACCTCTGCCGCACGGTCCCCTCGTTCCTTGGAAGAGGCGGAGAGGTGGGTGTTTTTCATCTGCTGGTGGACTACCTGAGAGATATACAGCAGGAGAACACGCCGTCCACCGCGGAGAATAAACAGAAGGGCAACCATGGCAACCATGCTCCGGGGTCTTCTTCGCTGCTTTTGGTGTATTTTGTGGCGGGAGCAGCGCCACTTACGGGCGTGGCATATGTACTACAGCGTTTCCAGCATTTCCAGCGGTCTAGTGTGAACGGAGACGTTAATGAATCGAATGCGTGTGAACGGAAGACTTTTTTGCGCTTGCGTATGCGTTTTACCGTATGCGTCCTCGTGGGGCCGGGGTCCAAGCCAAACTATATCTGGTCACAGAGATCTGCTATTTTAAAGTAAAGTCAACACATATTGACCCTAAATATAGTCTATATTAAGAACGAGAAAAGTCTTAACATATATATCCTTTTTTGTAAATATACGACAAATGTGTGAGGGGGATGACGTCAGAGCATCGGCCTATGTGCCAGGGCTTAGCCCCGGACAGCCCCAGCCCAATTTAACCCCTGGGTATTTGTGAGGGAGCTCCTATATGGCATTACCCCGCTGAAGCTCACCAAAGTTTAATATATTTCATAGTTCAAAGTTTTGTCAATTGTTTTGTTTATTGGTCAAATACTAGTTTCGAATGGTTTCTGAGGAGTTTTACTGGAATGAAAGAGCACAGAGTACAGAAGCAACAAAGCAGCATACTGCATTAAACCTGACCTTCACAGAGAGGTTGAAGTGTATGTGGTAAGGAGGCTTCAGTAGTCTGTCTGCACTCTGTTTAGTTGTGCTATCTTACAATCAATATAGTAAATGTGAAGTAAAGTGTGTCGCCAATGTAACCGGTTAGAACTCAAAGTTGCGATGAGGTCTTAAAATGTATGGAAAGGGTCTTAAAAAAGGTCTTAAAAGGTATTAAATTTGACCTCAGGATTCCTGCATATACCCTGCATGAACACAACACGAGCGTAACGTGTCTTCACGTGGTTATGTCTCGTCTGAAAGGAGTGTAGTGCCGCTCCAGCTCTTCAAATATTGCAGTACCCATAAGGAGCCGTACACATGCCGCAGTGTTTGCTCGACTGTGTCTTTAGTTGTAAGCAGAGTGGCGATCTGTTGTTTTTAGCATCTGGTTAGCTAGCTATGCTAACGAATTTAAAGAGCTTTTCTACAACCAGGTGGAAGAGAGCTCTCTCCTGAGAGGCTCAAATAACCTCAGTGAGGTTAAGGCACACATGGATATGATCATTATAGTTAATAATGAGACTTTAGAGACTAAATGAAAAACAGGTATAAAATACTATATGACAGTAACAAAAAAGTTGTTAAAGATAACAAGAATACAGTTTAAAAGGGGAGTGATTTGTAAAATATCCAAAAAGAAAAATCTGCTTCCAGTTCTGTTTGAAATGGGTGTTGAAGGATGTATCCATAGATCTCCTCATGTTGCACTCAAAGTGCACCAGATTGATGCTTTTAACTTCAATATTTAAAAAAACTCTTCCCGGGGGAGCATGCCCACGGACCCCCCTAGAGGAGGTTAGGTCCCCCCCACTTAAATCATGTTCACATGGATAGGATACTAAATACATTTGCACACATCTTGTGTCCATATCTTTCTGTATTGGGTGGTCATGCCACAACCGTGCACGTGAATGCATGCGCAAGTCATGGTAAAATATCTGGATTAAGAGGTTGCTTTTTCTTTGCACAGCATGAAAGAAAGGCCACATGAATGGGCTGTGATTTTAGTTTTTTCAAGCAGAGGTTGAGTTCAATCATTTGTACGGCCCTCTGAGGATGTTGTAAAAATTGAAAGGAAAAAGGTTCCCCACCCCTGCTGTAAATAATAATAAAAACCCTCGATTTATAACTTAACATCTCTGTCTCCTATTGATCTGAGTATATTATAAAGAATAGCCAGTTAATTTAAGCCTTATAGCACAGGCCTTTGTCAGATGGTATATTGCGCTGTTTTTTTTCTGCTTCGAATAGTTCTCTCTTTTTTCACCATACCTGTGTTTGCATCACTGTTAACTTCAATTTGACACCCAAAATCACATCGATGCAGTCTTCAGTTTCTAACCATTTACATGTGCACAAGAAATGTGTTAAAGGCTGAATGGGTAAGAACAATTCATCTGACAGAAGTCTGGGACTGAGAGAAAAAATGTAAATCAATTAAAAATCAATCAACAAGTTTTCTACTTCAGCACCACGGACAGCGACATGTAATTAATACGCGTACAGTTGGGCTACTCATATGACAGAGCCTTTCATCCTCTTTTCGTCCCACAACAGGGACTTTTACAAAGTTACAACAGCAAAAGCCAGTGCAGAATAAAGACAACAATAACATATTAAATAAAAAGAAAATGCAGGCGGTGGCATGTTCACCATGTTCACCACTTTGGTCCTTTGGCTAAAAGGTGGGATAGCAGGAATTGTTATTCTTCACATTGATGTAAGTCTGAGTCTCAATAATGCTTATGTCTTCAATTCTTAAAAGCTTAGATTAAAGAAATAATGAAAAAGTACAAAAAGACCATAGTTTAAAGTGTTATTATAGATAATGATTATTTGAGAGTGGTAGAAGCATTACCGTGATGATGAAGGGAACTGTGTTAATCATCTCCAGAAGAAATGACACCTGGAAAATTTGCTCCCAAATGTTGCCCTATAATGAAATCAAATAAAAGCATGAGCAGACGTTTGAACCTGTAGGCACACAATAGACTGAGAGTGAGTCACTGCAGAGATGCAGGTCCTAAGTGTAGTCTGTCAATTTGGGCGAACACTTCATTCTTCACCTCCACCAGATCCTGTCATTACGCCTGTCCTTAATGTAGCCGTGACAAAAGTCCTGGGATAATTACGCCACTTATCATCTGTCAATCTCTCAGACTGGAAGTGACTAATTGCATCGACGGGCTGTATTACTGACACACATGACGTCTGTTTATTGTGTGTGTGTGTGTTACCTTGTAGCTGAGATACATCAGTAACATAGTCTCCAGAAAACTAATGATGGCAACAATCACCTGTGCAAGAAAAAAGAACAGGAAACAAGCTGATCAATTGTTAACAGAAGAATCATTTTAAAATTAATTATCTGAGAATGAAACCCACAGTGTTGTCAAGCACTTTTTGAAAAACACAATGTTTTTCTTGTTTCAATAAGACAGGCTCATTTTCAGGTTCATATTAGTATTTATGTGTGTGAGAGACACTCCCGTTGGAGGGAACACAGGGATGTTAGCCTCTGTAAACCATTGACATGCACAAAACCTACATAGCACTCTACAGTAAAGGGAAACCCCCACAACACAACATGGCCTCTTTGTAACGCGTAAAGCCTGTTCCCCTGGATGTATTGTGACTCACTTGGATGGCCCAGACAGGAACTTTTCTATCCACCCAGAAGATCAACCCCCTGTCAAACAGAGCAACTCTTTCATTCACAACAAATACCTATAAATCCGTCACAAAATGCATTATCATTGTTAAATATTTGAGGTAAATAAAGTCAAAATAATACTGTTATTATTGCATTATATGGGTATCATTAGAGATAATACATGTGACAATATGTCAAATGAACATGTGCAACATTCATCTCAGGCCAGGTAAGGTAATGAGCTGAGTGCAGGAAAAGAGCTGGAAGCGCACTCACAGAATATGTTGCTTTCACCAGAGGCTACATAATATTTTCTTTTCATTTGACCCTGAATGAACAGTCATTCCACCTCCTGCTGCTCACCAGTTAATCTCTCTGTCCTGCATTGATCCGTTCCACAGGCAGTCAACACTGCAGGAGAGTGAAAAACAGAAAGTGAATAAATGAATGTAGTCAAGTTATTTTTGCTTAAGCACTTTAAGAAGAGTCTTTCCTTAGGTTTTCAATATCAATAAGTCTGTTAAACATTTATAGTGAATGTAAGCTGACTGTGATGTTTAACATGAATGAATAAAAGTGAAAAGCTTACTAAAATAAGTAATTTCTTTGGTTGCTTGGTGGGTGTGTCATTTAGAAGAGCATTTACTCTTTGAATGATATATTTGCAACTTTGCTGCCATTGTTTCAACATGTATCTATCTTTTATTCTACCATTGGTGCTCTACTGTACATTAGTGCTTCTATTCAAAATGGACAAACCATTTGACGTTGCCACTGTTAGCGTTCTGTTGTCCTGCGCTGTGACCCGGGTTATCGGTTACCACCCGGATGATGTACAGCAGACAGGTGAGCAGCTTCAGGGAGAAGTTGAACACACGGATACGGAGGCCTAAGGACCAGACAGGGACACGTTTTACAACGAAATACTGCTTTTGTATCACCCAACACACTCCTCCAGCAACAGTGCCCAGCCCCTCGATTCCACCAGACCCTTTGCAAAAACCTTGGAATAATATCAGTCAGTACTGAACAATATTCAATACAATATACGTTTGATAGAAAGGCTACCGAAGATGTTCAAAAAAACTTCTTACAGCTCTGAATTACAGTATATCCATGAGTAGAACCTTCCTATTGCTCAAAATTCAATAATTGCATCAAAGGATTTCTGATTTCTAGTTATCCAATCACATCAGAAACTATCTCAAAAATAAATGTAGTATAAAAATGTTAGCAAATGTGTCATATCTAGCTTCTCCTAGTAACACAAGGTTATCCATGCACTACATTCCAGACAAATTCCATTATTGCAAACTTCTATGCTTTAGTATCAACCATGTTACTGTTAAATGCTAGCAACAGGTAAAAGAGACTCATAAAAGTTACAACAAACTGACACAAACAACAATAACATGTTGTGCATGTAGCATCTTTTCACTGTCTCCTTGTTTTGTATGGAAGAACTCACTTCAGTACTTATCATCTCGTCCTAAACCTTTTGGAGACAGGGATTTCTAAGAAGCTTTTGGTAAGAAGCTGCTCCAAAACTCTGGAATACACTCCCTGAAAATATCAGTGCAGTATAATCCCTTGACTCCTCTTGAAAAGAGTCTTAAGAGCCACTTTTACTCCCCTGCAATGACCCTTGAGATGATTTGCATTCCACATTGATGTGCATGAAGGTCTGCACGCCTCTGCATGTGTTTGTGTGTCTGCACTTCTAATCTTTACTTACAACAAGGTTTGTTGTAAAGCCCTTCGGCACAAACCGGATGACTTTTGATGCACTCTATAAATACATTTTACCTTGAACTTATCAGCACTGCAGCAATAATGTTATTTCTTTTGACTCATAAGCAAAACCAGTGTGGATTTCTCTTTAAATATATGGTTGCTAAGCATTAAAAATGTTTTTCTATATGCATGAGGGTTTCATTAGGACGGAATGTGTCTGTATTTGTTATTTTGGTGACCTTTAATGCACCCTGTCCATTATGAAACAGCCAATTCATGGATGTGAGAAGATGTTTTGCACCATCAACATACTTGATCTTTGGTTTTTGATGAAGAAAAGCTTCAGCCGCTCCTTGAAGGTGTTTTCGTTCACATAGAACTCCACCTGCACCCTGACGGACAGGAAAAAGGAAAGGAAAAGTCAAAAGATATCTGCAGCAAAGAGACACACGGATATTCTTCCAGGCAGTTTTTAAAGTATGACATTTCACACATCATGAATATTCATAATGTCATTTTCCTAATCACCCGAGGAGAGTTTGGTGATTATCTGTCTCTGATTATCTGTCTCTGATTATCTGTCTCTGATGATCTGTCTCTGATTATCTGTCTCTGATGATCTTTCTCTGATTATCTGTCTCTGATTATCTGTCTCTGATTACAAGACGGTGACTGCAGGACACGCAGCGAACCCAAAGGAGACAAAGAGCAGCTGATGAGGAGCATTTCACCAGAACTTTAAAGGTCCCCTATAATACTGTTTTTCATCAATATATTATAGGTCTCAGATATCTACAAACATGTCTCTGAAGGGTTTGGCTCGTGTATTGCAGCATCCCATAATCCCCTCTGTTTCAGCCCTGTTTCCAAAGTGCTGATTCTCTGATTTGCATTTCAGTTTTTCATCTTAGCTTTTTCTATTTTCCATTTCAGAAATACAAATTTGACTCCATCACTATTCAAAACTGCAACTTAATTTTAATACAATTAAAAAAATACAACTTTAGTTTTAACATTTAATTATGGTCTGATCATACTAAGTGATCAAATATCATTTTTTGTGTATTCACCATCTTTCCTTTTATTTGTATTATTGGTATCATACAAACTTCATTATTCATTCCTTACATATGCAAGTGTAATTAAATAGAGACAAAAGAAAAATACAAATCTTACTCAGGATTACAGAATAAACTGTAAACACCAATAATAAACAACATTTGGTTTGCAGTCAAGTTAGAGTGCTGTGTTGTTATGGATTTGCTAGCATAGCAAGTCGCTTTATGAAGGGAAGCCATCAGGAGTAACTTGTAGGTTAAGAATTGTTTTGTGTTGTGTGTATGTTTAATTGTGAAAAATATATCATTGTAATTTGTAAAACATTACAACTCATACAGTAGGTAGCCTAGCAACACACTTCATTTCTCTGCAGTGTTATAGACTGCAGGCAGGTGAAATAAAACAGAAACAGCAGTTCATCATTATGAATACTGACCTGACCAGACTACTGCAACAGCATCCACTCTGTTACACCATCCAGACTCCTCAATAAACTCTAGTACATTCAGAACTCTGCCGCCCGACTCCTGACCCTCACCCTCTCCGTGACCACATCCCCCCGTCCTGCAAATCTCCACTGGCTCCCCGTCCCACAATGCATCCATTTCAAGATCCTTCTCCTTACCTACAAAGCCCTCCATCACCAGGCCCCCTTCTACCTCACAAACCTGCTCCATCACCAGGCCCCCTCCTACCTCACAGACCTGCTCCATCACCAGGCCCCCTCCTACCTCACAGACCTGCTCCATCACCAGGCCCCCTCCTACCTCACATACCTGCTCCATCACCAGCCCCCCCCCCATACCTCACTGACCTGCTCCATCACCAGCCCCCCCCCCCTACCTCACTGACCTGCTCCATCACCAGGCCCCCTTCTCTTCACAGACCTGCTCCATCACCAGGCCCCCTCCTACCTCACTGACCTGCTCCATCAAAAGGCAACTCGGGTGCACCGACAGAGCGGTCAGTTCAGACACTCTTTTGACCGAAGTCAGGGCAAGCAGCAAAGCTGTTTTCAATGACAGTGCCTTCAGAGAGGACAGCTCCAGAGGCTCAAATGGTTCTGTGACCAGAGCCTCGAGCACCAACGGCAGATCCCATTGCGGGGAGGAGGCATGCACCACCGGGCGCTGTCTCCTGACCCCCTGCAATAACCGAGTCATAAGCGGCTGACTAAAGGCTGACCTGCTGCCAAATCCCTCATGGCAGGAAGAAATGGCTGCTGCATACACTTTAACTGTGGAATGAGCCAGCCCTCTGTCCATCAGTATCTGTAAGTAGGACAGAATAGAGCCCAGCGTACAAGATAGAGGCTCTAGACTCCCCTCTTCACACCATTGCTGGAATCCCAACCACTTCGTCCTGTAACAAGCTGTGGTGGATCCTGCTCTTGCTGCCTGGATAGTCTGAATAACCTCGTCAGACAATCCCCCCTGTCTCAGGCTGTCCCTCTCAGGAGCCAAGCCTGGAGAGGTTGGCCCAGAGTGGGTAACGCCCCTATTGCACCAACTTCCTGAGACATCGCCCCCCAGACCTGAGGAATCGCCCAGGGCTGGCCCACCATCATCTGTGTCACCTCTGCGAACCACGGCGCCCCGCAGCGATCTGGGGCCACTTGGATGACTGACAGATGTTCTCGTCTCACCCTCTCCAGGAGGGGGAGAATGAGACGCAGCGGTGGAAAGGCGTAGAGCAGCTTTCTTGGCCATGGCTAGTGTGCAAACACGTTCACCCCTAAGGGCGGATTGTCTCGCCGAGCTATGGAAAACCACAGGGCACAGTGGCTGTTGCGCCAGTTGGCGAACAGGTCCACCTCCGCTCTCCCGAACTGGGCCCAGATCTGCTTGACCACCTCCGGGTGAAGCCCCCACTCATCTGGCAGGGGCCCGCCTCTTGACATGAGGTCGGCCCCCCTGTTCTCCAGTCCCGGGATGTGGAGGGCTCTCAGACACGACACACTCTCTGAAGCCCATAAGGTTCTATGCTGTGCTAAACAAGGCGGCAGAGCGGACTCTCTGCCTGTTGATGTACGCCACTGTGGTGCGGTCGTCGCTCATCACAAGCACATGTTTGCCCTGTATTAAGGGTTTGAAGTGCTGGAGGACCAACACTTCTGCCCGTAGCTCTAGAAGGTTGCTGTGCCGAGTCTCTGTCACAGACCAGCGACCACCTATAGCTCTCTCTAGGCAGGTCCCCCCCCAGCCTGTCACGGATGCGTCTGTGAACACCGTGATGTAGGAGGTCACTCACCCCAGCGGAGTTCCCCTCCAGTTTACTCATTGGCCCGCACAAAGAAAGCTTCGGTGTAATTTGTATTTTTTTTGTTATTATTATACATTTGTTCATTCACCCATTGAGAATATTCAAGCATTCAAAGTGAAATTCAAGTCAACAAATATCGAGTTGAATTAATGTTGTACAGATGTAGCACTGAATTTCGGACTCCAGTTTACAGCTTCCTGCCTACGGCCTGCCAAAGACCAGTATAGAGGAATATTAAGCCCTCCCACTATTTTCCAAGAGGGCGTTGCCAGATTTTCAATTTCAGGTTTTAACCAGGAGATGGCGCTTCATTCACAAATACAGAAAGACAAGTTTCATGGACTTTCAGTTGTGTTTTGAAGAGCATTTGAACACATCAATATTTTAGATCAACTAAAGTATATCTAATCTTGTAATTCAATAATATATAGTCTTTATATATTAAATAATCATAATTATAATGTAAATGTTTACATTACACTTCTTTATTTGTTATGCTCCTACTTTAACCTTTACAATCGTTTGCTTTAATATGCAGTATATTTTTGTTTGCTTCCTCCTGCTCCCTTTCGGACACATACTGTATGATTTATTATTATTATTAATATGAAGATATTATTAAGATAAGATAAGATGTTACTTTATTGATTGAACATTTTAGTTTAGAATGTGCTGTCCCACGGTAATTCAGAAGGCTCACAGGTCACATTCCGACCATTATTTAAAACAATAGGTGCTTTCACACCGTCTAGAGTTTGATTTGTATAGAGGGAGCTCTGTCAGTTTTCGAATTACCCATTTGCTTTCGGGGAGCCCTATTTTTCAGAGCACATCCTGCTACTAAATATGTCACACGCACGCTCTGTTGACTGGCGCAGCAGCGCGGATGCGATCAATTGCTATAAAAACACTCTTCTACTAATACAGACGGTGTCACTATGCCGGCGGATGTGGCCGTTGTTGAAGCCTCTTCAGGCTCCGCATCGGCAGGCCTCTCCCTCGGTGTGGAGCTGTTAAACTCGACCCTAACGCCGCTTACAGCCGGCCAACTAAAAGTTGTTTTCTGTTCACGTTGTCATTTTTAGACTCCTTTGCTTCTTTGCTTGTGAATCCAAAAGCTGTGACGCTTGGCTGTTTTCGTTTTGCCATATTTTTTTATTACACAGCCAGAGTTAAAAAAATATCAATATGAACATTTCAAATACCACGCCGGCACCACCGCCATAACCATAGCAACGTAAGTAAGAATGCAGCGCCGCCACGTACAGATGGCAACACCCAGACATATTCACAAATATAAAACAAATATTCAGAAACTGTAATGAACAATAACTATTATTTATTTCAAGAACAGTTATTTACAGAAACTCAACATTTCTAATCTGTGTGACACAAATATGCACGATTGTTTTTGGGCTCCCCCTATTTATCTCAAAGTCAGCCTTCAGGGGAGCTCCCTCCCTCTTCGGGGGAGCCAAGCTCCCCCTAGCTCCCCCCCATTTCGAACAGTGTCTGTGGCTGAATGGCCAGCGATTAGGTGCGGCGCATTTATCATAGGTGATCAGAGCTAACTGCCTGCCGTCAGATTTCATTTAAAAAACAGATCTGATTTTAAGACTATTTCTGCGCTCATAAAGAATGATAAGAATAAGAATAATGCATATTGAACTGGTTTCATTCATTAGTGAGTTTATTTAATACGAGAACCGCCAATCGGGTCAATTTGTGTGATGTGTGTTGTGTGTGTGCAATGTAACTTTTTTTCAATAAAATATTAAAGTCTCCCAGTCCGTGACTTTTCCTGAAAGTGTGTTATGTAGCACCCTATGTTGTTAAAAATTGCATTCTAATAGCGGGATTTGACGGGTTTAGGTAGGCCTATACAAAAACCTCTGGCGGTTCTAGTGTTAAGGTAATTAGGTACAGTAGAAGCCCTTTTTTATCAGTAACGAATTTAGCAGTTGAACATAAAAGTCAACTAACTGAGGGTCACTTGCAATGACAGTGTTGTGTCTAACTGTAAGCTTGTCACTCAGAGTAACCTACCGTTAATTTAGCTGCTGGAGAAGAAAGATCAAGGGGGGAGGGGGGAGAGAGCTGTGGTTGATGGGCCATTAGTTGTGTAAATACACAGCTGAGAGCTGCCGTTTCATTCAGACTGTTTAAAAAACTGTAACAACGGACTAGTTTTCTTAGCGGATGCATGTCAATTTAAATCAATACATACAACTATTTTTTCAATCAATACATACAACTATTTTTTAAATTAATAAAAACATTTTCTAAATCCATAAAAGCATTTCAATTAATATTGGGATTCATGTCGTTACTTTGTTGAGAATGTGCCCGTGTAATAAGCGGGATAATTTGCAGCGACTTGTTCCTTATGGGGAAAATAACACCCGTCATGTGTGTGTAGAGGTGTGTGTGGTTAAAACACTTTCATGAAGTGAAGGAATTTCCTTCTATAAAACAGCTGTGGGCAGCAGTGAGTGTCACGGACATGAATTCATAGATCAAGGCAGACTGGTGCACACACTCTCCTGTCCTGCCAGGCGACACGCCCGTTCTAAGCCGTGTCCCTCACTCCTCACATCCCAAGCTGCATCCCCACAAGTGTATTATGTTGTTACATCGTTTCAGATGTTATGTTTCAGTTGTGCTCTGTCTATGTTCAGTGATGCAAACTTGTCACCTTTCGGCAAAATTCGCCATTTTGAAACCAAAATAAGTCGTTTGTGTGATTCATGTAGATTTGCAATACAAATATTTTTGGGGTATGGGGGGGGCTGGGACCCGGAGTAATCTGTGGCCGTGAGCTGTTATGTGCCATCATGACACGCATGGTGTTCTTTTTTTATATATTATAATGAAGTACGAGCTGTGTGCTCGAGTCTTCCTGCCTGTCGGCTCTGCTCATGGATGTATAATAAGTAGGGATGTAACGATATACCGAATATCGCGGTATCGCGGTAAATAAACTTCCCAATACCGTCGTGAGACTGACAAAATCTACCGCGATTTAAAAAAAATATATATATTTTTTTTTAAACACTTTTTTTTTTTAAACCTTTATTTAACCAGGTGGTCCCATTGAGATCATCGATCTCTTTTTCAAGAGAGACCTGTCCAACATGGCAGCAAGTAGGTTACAACATGAAAATAAAACAACAGATAACACAAAAGGACATCGTATTTACAGGGCTACATTTACACACCTAGAGACATTGACAAGTACCAACCATATATTTATATCTTGCCATGTCAATAAGCCTGGCGTTAGACTTTTTCGCTGTCCGTCATTTTGAGAGACAGGATCGTAAAATATCCGTCATAATCCCTTATTACCCGTCGGGTCTGAACAGTTCACGATAGAGCATGCTCGTGAACTGTCAACGGGGGGGGGGGGGGGGGGGTACATGCACCTCGCGGGACGCGCACAGCGTGAAGCAAAACCTCCCAGACATGTATTGATCTGTACGGCAAAGTACGGTTTGGGAACTATATCATTTCCTTTTGGAGGGCATGCATAACACGGCATAACACCAGAGCCTCGCTGCGGGGAAACGTTGGCGCTGTTCCGAGTTTGTTCTAATCTGTCAAAATGACAGACTGCTTTCAGATTTTTTCGTCATTGTTAAATAAAATATTCGGTTAACGCGACCACTGGTGTCCCAGCAACATCAGTACCAAGCGAGAGAGTTGTTTCCAGAGCAGGGGATATTGTAAATGCCCAAACAACCCAGCTTATAAATACCTGGAAATGTGGACAATCTCATATTCCTAAAAACCTGTCTGATGATGCTGAGTGAGTGACTAGTGAGTTTGAGTTGAGTTACTTGAAAAACTAAAGTGAAACTTGATTTATTTTATTGCAGGGTCTGATTATTAAATGTCCTTGTTTATTTGTGAGATGCAGTGGCATAAAGAAAATGCTTACTTTGTTTGGTAGTACCAGTAGGTACAAAAACACTGGTTTTCTTGTTCCAGTCTGTTACTGTCACTTTGTTTTTGACACTTTAAAATAGTGCTATCCTACAAAAAGGCTGTAAAAATCAGATTTATTATGTAATAAAGAAACATTTTCCGAGGAAAAAAATGTTTTATTTAAAAAAAATTTTTATGAATTTCTTTTTCTTCCCTTTATTATTCAATATCGCGATAAATACCGTACCGTGGACTTGTTATCGCGATATTATCGTACCGTGAGTTTTTGGTATCGTTACATCCCTAATAATAAGGCTATGCTGCTCCGAGATGATGGTCTAGCTTCAGCAGCTACATTACCTACAGGTGCGTTCGTTAATATTAACTGTGCGTCCGGAGTCACTGTGGCACAGACTGGACCGCTGGTGAACAGCTGTTAGAACGGGCTGTTCAGGTGTTCAGAGCAGAGCTCCCTGTCGGAGCGGCAGAGCGTGATGTGAACTGAAAAGTTTTTCTATGGCAATATTATTTAAGGAATCGTTGAGCTAGCTAGCTAGCATACATTGTCACTATCTGCTAACGTTAGCTTTAGCCTTCTATTTCTAATAGTTTTTTTCATAGGCTATAAACAGAAGTGGTATAAGTATATATATTGTACTTGAGTAAAAGTAGAAGTACTCAGATCTTGTACTTGAGTAAAAGTAGAAGTACTCAGGTCTTGTACTTGAGTAAAAGTAGAAGTACTCAGATCTTGTACTTCAGTAAAAGTAGAAGCACACAGATCTTGTACTAGAGTAAAAGTAGAAGTACTCAAATCTTGTACTTGAGTAAAAGTAGAAGCACACAGATCTTGTACTAGAGTAAAAGTAGAAGTACTCAAATCTTCTACTTGAGTAAAAGTAGAAGCACTCAGGTCTTGTACTTGAGTAAAAGTAGAAGCACACAGATCTTGTACTAGAGTAAAAGTAGAAGTACTCAGGTCTTGTACTTGAGTAAAAGTAGAAGTACTCAGATCTTGTACTTGACTAAAAGTAATATTCCCAGAGTGTAGGAATACTCTGTTACAGTAAAAGTCCTGCATTCAAAATGTTCCTCAAGTAAAAGTAAAAAAGTATTATCATCAAAATATAGTGAAAGTAGCGACAGTAAAAGTAGTCATTGTGCAGATTGGTCCATTTCAGAATAATAGATATGATATGTTTTATAATGATTGATCATGAAAGTGTTCTCAAAGCTGCTAAAGGTGCAGCCAGTTTGAATGACTTTGTATACTGCAGGGTAGCTTGTGGATTTACTCCAGGTGGAACTAAAGTCTGATTTAACACTTGATTATATTTCACTTAATTAATCCAGATCTGTGAAGTAACTAAAGGTATTAAATACATGTAGTGGAGTCAAAGTACACCATGTACCTCTGAACTGTAGTGGAGTAGAAGAACAAAGTAGCAAAACATTGAAATACTTAAATAAAGTACAAGTATCTCAAAATTGTGCCCAAGTATAGTACTTGTTGAGTTTATGAACTTAGTTACTTTACACCATGTGGCTATAAAGATAAAAAGACTTAAGCCTTGCACAGAGGCATGAAAATACATTTTCAAAATGCTCAACAGTGCTGCCAAAATTATAAACTGACTGCTCCACAATTTAAAATAAATGCTTTTATATATTCCTATTAGATGTGACTCTTTGGCATTTCTGTTATTATTAACACTGCTGCTTTAGTTGTTCTGACTGCTAAAATCCTCTGTCATTCCGTGGGGTGGGGGAGCCGGGGGCTCGGATCCTTGTCACCTTTTTCATACCTGATGAGTTTGCATCCCTGTATGTTAAAAAGCCTCAGTCACCTTAATTCATGTAATAAAAACATCTCAGGTCAGTAACACTCAAAGCTAAATGTGCAATACCATGTTCAGCTATGTTACTATTTATAATGTTATTGTTTTTACATCAGAAGATGTACATATTGAAATGATTTATTAACTTACAGTAGGCTATTTTTTACAATGTGTGTTGGAAGGATTTATTAAATTACAATGAATATTGTCATTGTTGAAGGCTTTTAGAGAAGGGTGAACTATAAGCCTGAATTACATAAAATGTTATACCTAAAAACATAAAAGCCACAATAAATAAGTCACAATTATTCTAGTTATTTTTACCTCCCGTATTGCTTTCAACCCACCAGCTTTTATGGTGTTGTTACGTCACTAACTGTAAGCTTGTCACATACAGTCTATGGTCAATCAGAGTAACCTACTGTTAATTTAGCTGCTGGAGAAGAAAGATCAGGGGGGGAGGGGGGGAGAGAGCTGTGGTTGATGGGCCATTAGTTGTGTAAATACACAGCTGAGAGCTGCCATTTCATTCAGACTGTTTAAAAAACTGTAACAACGGACTATTTTTCTTAGCGGATGCATGTCAATTTAAATCAATACATACAACTATTTTTTAAATCAATAAAAACATTTTCTAAATCCATAAAAGCATTTCAATTAATATTGGGAGTCATGTCGTTACTTTGTTGAGAATGTGGCCATGTAATAAGCGGGATAATTTGCAGCGACTTGTTCTTTATGGGGAAAATAACACCCTTCATCCAGATGAGGATCCCTCCGCTACACTTTGGGATCCTGATCGACCGACGAAACTCCATTAAAATATACATATTTTTGGTGAATTACTGAGTTTAGGCACGTTAATAACGTTTTAATGAAGTTGAATACAGTATATTCATATGTGTCAGTGATTTCATGTCAATTCGGCGAACATAAACATAAATGATCGTGGTGAAGATGATGATTAAATTAGGATTAAAAATCGAGAGCCGGGCTGCATTTCCTCCCGTTCGTTTTTTTCGAATAACAAAATTATTTTGTTAAATAACAACATGGTGATGTTTTGTAAATGATTACATGTCTCTTATTTAGCACAGTAGTATGATATCCGTGACATATGGATCTTAACAAAGTTCCGCTGTACATCCAGCATACTGTATCTCACTTTATTTCACATGAGCTCCAGTGTGGAACCCCACTGCACCCCCTGGTGGATCAATGATCCATTGCAGCTGGCTTCATTATAATTACATTTATCTATCACGGGGGCGGTCTCAAGTCAAGCTGGAGGTTTTCCCTTGAGCAAGGGCAGATCACGTACCAATCACGGCCCTCGCGTTTCAAACTGTCTGAAATGAATCGCTACATCTGTATGTCTTAAATGTCATTTAGGTTAACTTTCTGTGTTATTTAGATGCTTTTAGTTTGAAGGCGAGTTTAAGCTGTTGACAGGAAGTTGTTGCTATGGAAGAAACTTGACGGAGAAAAGGAATGGAGATTAATCTACATATAAAGACGGAGAAAGTAAAGGATAAAGTTTATGTTTAAGTTTAGCACCCCCCAAAGAGGCACAAGGTTGGTATTAACTATAATATAAAAATGTGGGTTTTGTCCTAATTCGTTTATATGCTGTTTTGTAGCTTTACAGTTAACTTTTGGTAGTATGCTAAAGTGATTCTAATACGGATGGAGCCTAAATGTATTTGTTATTTTTGTTTCTTTATAGCTCTTACGTTGATATTGGAGATTTCAATAAATTCATATCATCAGTCAAGTCTTCGACCATTATTCGGAGGGAAATGCTACAACGATTCTTGGCAACATGGGCGCCGGAAGCAGGGGGGCAAGGGGCCATTGGCCCCCTCACTTTACAGCCGATAAAAGGGCCGATTTTCTACTGAGGTCCTTGAACGCACCGCGGTGCACTCTCGTGGGAGCGCGCGCTCTGCCATAATGCAATCTTCACCCAGACGGTAAAATGCATTAATCTGAGTTTTTACGCTAAGCGCGGTGTGTCTCCTGACAATAACATGCCGGCCATGTCCCTGTACCCGCATAAAGCTTTGATAACATTTCCTGCGGTTCATTACCCTCACATGAGCATGCCCACTAGCTGCTTCCTTTACTGGAGTTACAACTGGGGCAGCGAGTGTGGAATCAGTATGGTTAATATTATGTGGAAGTGTGGAATTGTGGAGAGGAATTACACTTAGACTGGGATAAATGCAATCATTTTTATTAAAAATAAAAGTGCATGTCACAATTTTTGCATCAAAGAGGGAGGAGGCGGGATTCACCCTCACGTCCTGGATGGAGAAAGTCACTCTCTCCACCAGGACGCTTCCTCCCACCACCAGTCAGCTCCGGGAGGACGGTGCACCCCACCCAGAAGCCCTCTGCTGAGGTGGAGCCGGAGCAGAAGCCTGTCGGGGTCGGACAGCCCGTCCCTGCAAATGCCAGTATTGAGCTGGTTCCGCGGTACGAGCCGAGGAGGTAGAGGGGGCAGCGCTGTGTCCGAGCGGTCCTGCACCCTGAGGATTCCCACCATACCTGCCACTGGAGCCTTCATCCTCAGTGGCTGCCGCCACGTCGCCTCCACAGACTGCCAGATATCTGGCAACGGGGGCGAACAAAAGGCCGGCTGCGCCGGACGAACCGGCCATAGAACCCCTGACGGAGGCGGCTCACCGGCTTCGGTGGCAGTGGTGGGGGAGCGGTAGCCCGACACGCTCCGCCGCCATGGCAATCACCATGGGGAAGTTTTGACGTGCAGACCTGTGCGGTGGACCCTCCTGGACGCCGGACTCGGAAGCACCAGACATCGAAGAGTCCTCCTCGACATCCTCCTCGTCGTCATCCTCGTCGTCGTCATCCTCCTCGACAAACTGGGCTGCCCGACCTGCCGGAATGGCGAAAACGAATGGCACCTCCCCGGCCACATCCTGTTCCTCCATTTCCACTACCTCGAGGTCCACCTGGTCCTCCGCCTCCTCCGGCGAGACATAATAAGCCTGGAAGTGCTCCAGACGGTGCCGGCGGCTGAGCCGTGGGAGCATACAGCAGGCATTGCAAGACGGAGACTTGGTCAGGCGGTCCGCGGCGTGGTCAGGCCCCAGACACTCAAAACAGAGGCTGTGGGGATCGGCACCTGCGATTAAGCCAGTGCATGTAGGACAGGGCCGGGGCTCAAGGAGTGGTGAGTCCATGATTTCAGTTTCTTTCTTCTCTTTCTTTCACGTTTACGTTCTCAGTTGTTTTATCCTGCTCGCTGAAGAGAAAAGGATGACAGTCAGTAGGCGAAGCCGCCTTATATACATTGGGCTTGTGCGCGCATTCAGGTAGGCCCGCCCCGAGGGGCCGGCTATGTTTATAGATATCTCAGTAGGTGAATGCTCGCATAGTATGGTTCAGAGGTAGTACCACAGACTGTATATATAAATGGATGTGGGGTCCATGACGTCACCCATAGGATTCCGCAGAGTTGCAGAGAAGCCCTTAGTAGGCAGAGTCGGCCACTAACGGCTCGACAGTGACGTCAGAGTCTAACTCCTGCCTGCTCCAGCCTGCTCCAAATAAGGGCAAAGAGGCGGAGCTGAGGCGGGACCTGCTGCTGAAGCACAAGGCGGGCTCCAAGCTCCCGATCTAGCTGAAGCTACCAAGCTAGGCTAACATGCTCACATGCTCATGCTCACTTAATAAGCCTTGTTCAACATAATTTCTTTAGCTAATACTGCAGTGGGCTGCAGTCGTACCAAGTCCGTGTTTTATACATGATGTATATATATACTAGGGCTGTCAGTCGATTAAAATATTTAATCGCGATTAATCGCAAATTAATCGCACATTTTTTAACTGTTCTAAATGTACCTTAGAGGGATATTTTTCAAGTTTTGAACACTGACAAATATTCTAATGAATAATAAACACAACAACCTCAGAACATTACAAATATTCGCCTCAATTCAACCTGGAAACTCTCTCGTACAATACAATAATACAAAACATTATGTGTGTGTGTGTGTGTGTGCGTGTGTCGGCACAGTTCCCACTGTGGGTCAAAATAATCCGCTGTGACCACGAGGTCTCACGCAGTCCCTAATCATCCACAATGTTAATTGGCCTGCAAGTGTGGAGTCTATTTTTATATAACATTACAAGACTGATTCTTATTATTACATTATATGCTCATTGTGCTCATGAGATTGCTATGACTATAGAATAAATAGACACAATCACTAATCCCAGGTTCTGATGGGTTAGATACCAACGAGGGGAATAGTCAGAAGAAAGTTTAGCTTGCAATATTGAAAGTAGCAAGGTCGAGTGCAGAGACTGAGAGAACACAAAGAGGTAGTCAGAACAGCACATCGCACCGGCCTTCACTTTGTATGGGAGCCGCGCTCCCCCGCAAAGCTAGGAAGCAACATTATGGTTCCCCACTATATCTGAAGAAACGTTAGATAAAACAAATTAGTATGATGGTGCCAGAGTAGGGAGGGACTTCCACAGGCCGGCCGAATGCTGATTGGAGGATCGTGTTGCCAAGAGACTCTATCTGAGTCTGCGCACCAACCAAAGAGAACCAAGTCTAAACCATGGTATCTCTTCAGCTAGTCTTGACCAATCATAAATGTACGGGCAACGCCCTGTGCAATAAAATGTATTGTCACACGAGGTTCGAGGCTTTTGACGGATTTGGTGGTTACAGATTACAGCTTTGCTGCCTGTGATTCCCAAAGACGTGATGAGTCCTTGGCCAGGTAAAATATATCTTTTGCTCTCTTTACAATAAATAGTTGAACTTAGAAGTTGTCTGTTTTTTCTGGAATTCTGAACCCAACACAAGCTGTCATCACCCATTTAGCGATCTTTGTTGAAAGTTGCTGCTTGTAGACGTGTCCAGGTGTCTCCCTCGCACACTTTCAAGTGTGGTCTGCTGCAAGCGGGCGGCAGGAGCGGGGCTGTCGGCATCAGCAGTGTGTTTGGATTGTATAGATGGTATTTTAAACTCGATGCGCTCTGAAACTACTGGGCGGCCGAGGACAAAAAATGCACATGCGTTAATCGCGTTAAAATAATTAGTGGCGTTAATTCTTTTTTGCGTTAACGCTTTATTAACTTCTTGGAAGTTCTGTTAGTACATTCAACCGCACAGCACGACATTTTAATTTTCTGGTATTTGTAACAATATTCCCTAAAAGGCACAATCACCACGAAAACAGCTAAAGGCTCAAGTACAGTAACTACAACTAGCTAACGTTGTAGCCTAGCAGAGTGGACAAGTTGCTGTTAGTGACCACGCCCTAATTTATGCAAACACTTCAAGACCTAATATAAATAAAAGGGTTGCGTTATAAAATAATTCATTCAACAATTAATAATCATTAAGGTGGAATCTAACTATATCCCGAATAATTTTTATTGCATCCAGGGGTAGAAACATGTTTATTTCTGCTGTAAAGTTGGGCATTTTAACATGGGGGCCTATGGAAATTCATCCTTTCTGCAGTCATCGCCTATCAGCCAATAGATGACCTGCAGTTTGTGGCACTTCCTTATTGGCGTCCGGGCTCTGCCCCGGAGTTTGCCGCTTGGGTAGTACCCATAGAGTCCAGTAGAGGGCGGAGCCTGTGTAAGATATAACAGAAAAATACCCTTCAAAAATATATTTAAAATAAGCAGCTGTCCAGAGAAAGGCTCTTCACCTGAGAGCTGCCGTCACTCATGAGCGTCCTGCAGATGTCTGTCTCCCCCCTCCACCCACCCACATACACATTACTGTGTAAGTAATGACCCTTAATTCCTTCTGAGCACACAATTACTGGCAGAGAAGGTCTGATATTAGTCATAATTCAGTTTCACATCATGGCCATGAGGTGCCGGGGGTAATGATGTCTTTGGAAATGAATAATTCTGCAGAAGTTTCTCAGGTGAAATCTTCTGGCAGCTCTGGATCGGTACTGCTTTGTCCAATGAGCTCTGGAGGTGTTCTTCAACCCCAGAGAGACCTGTTCTCTGAACACATGCCAATACAATGAGACACCAGGGATTTGACTTTAGTGAACATATTTAGTTGGCAACATTAACATCAAGTTTAAGTTAATCAACAACTAATTTACATTATTTTTTCAGGCAGAAATGACCCATCTTTACCTCGTTCCATCTCCATTATACTGCATAGATTTGTTGCTTCTCTTTGTCAAATTTAAAAAAGATTTTTGGGTTTCGCATGGGATTCATCATGAGATAATCCTCATTAGATATTTTATTAGAAAAATAAGTCAATGGACAGGAAAGTACTACTTTCCACTAATTCCACTAGTTTTGGCTACTAAATTATTTATTATTTTTGTTGTTGTTTGTGACTTTTTGTTGGACAAAATAAGCAATATTTAGAGAGAAATTCTGACATTATATATACCACACTTTTCATGATGAATTAAGAAAAAGGTTTGCAAAGAATTTGTAAATAACCGTCAGAAAATTTACTTGTTGTGGCTTAATGCATGTGACCATTTTCTGGTTGGATTAGTCTTCTAATACATTACAGATCTTTGTTTTGAAACACAAAAAGTAATTTTAATAAATCAACTTTCACTCCTTTCTGACGCCTTAAGAAATATTCGTTTACTGTGCATGGATAATGACAATCGATACGTTATATCCCATATACAGTATGTGTCCACAAAGTAAATAACTAACTGCCAGCTCTCTTTAAAGGATTACACACGCAGATATGTCTGTGCATCTCAGCAGCTTTTAGGCGCGCTCATCAAACCGCTGCTCGCAGCCCACGTTGCTTCCTCAATCTGCAAATGCATTACGTAATTTAAATAGGCTTAAGCTCAAATAAATCTATAAAATCTTCATGCGATGTTCAACCCTTGCTTCCCGTTTCAAAGCACCAAAGCACTATCATAAGGACACCATGTGTATTCCTCTAGAGACTCCATGCGGCCCTACCTCTGCCCGGCGTCCACGTGAAGCAGGTCCGACCTCCACGCACCCCCGGGGGGACTCCCCCAGGTGGGGAGGACGATCCTCGGATCCATAGTGCACCTCGCTGCGTCGTGCAGTCTCTCCTAGTCTCTCCTAGTCTCTCCTAGTCTCTACACTGGATGAGCTTCTTGGCAGCGGGCTCTACTTTCTCTACTTTAAATGATACAAAATCCAAACTCTCCAAAAACAAGGAGAATCTGTTTTTGAAAGAGATCAAAAACACGAAGCAAGTATTCGGTTAATGATTTATTTTGAGGACTGCTTATTGGAATATTTTTAGAACAGTACACAATCTCTCTCCTTTTCTCTCTGTGTTGCCACAGCAACGTTGCAATGGCCGGAATAGCCCTAAATAATATAGATGCTTCTGATGAAAGCTGTTAACACTGTGACACTGGAGGAATGTTCCCATCAAATCAGTGGATGATAAACACTGATGTGTATTTTTTATTATTCATATAAATATATAATGAAATAGATGTACAGACGGTGTCGGGCATCATCAGCTGCAGCATGTCAGAATGTAAAGTGTTTGTGACTTAAAAGCCAGTCTGTTCTTCTGTCATGAGAGCCTCTGCTGACGTTTTAGCCTCACATCTGACAGACACTTTTTCTTTTGAGTTCAGAAAATCTCCTTGCTATGAGTTCTCTAAACATAATGGAAGAACAAGACAAATGATTGGCAAGAACATTTAGAACTACTGCTCTTAAAGTGATAACACATACAGGAACTGGAGCCCGACATACAAGCCATACACACACAGGTAGTCTGATCAATCAAGTGTACACTATGGAAAAGATAACATAACAAATTAGAAACCAAAATCACACAGCTGATAAGATGGAGAAAATTGATTGCATATTGCAAAAACTTAAACTAAAATACAACTTGAATGCTTTAAGGGCCAGAACACTGATCATGTTTCCCTCTCTTTCAGTTCTGCTTACTGCGTCTGTGTAAATATGTGTATGTATATGAGTACGTGTGTATGTACAGTATATAGACATCAGTATTTTATTAATCTTTTTTATTTATTTTTATTTATTAACCTTTATTTTATGTAAAATCACGAGTTTGTATTCTGAACGAAATGCATCTGTATACGAACTAAGTCGATAAATACAAATAATTGACATTAATTCAACATAAAAAGAGGCTTTTCTCACCTCCTGTCTCCCTTCCACCTCTTTGTCTGCTCTTAATTTAAAAAGCCTAAAGTAGTCATGTAGATTACCTCCTGTATGGGTCAGAGCTTTTTGAAAATACAGAAGAGGCCACACTCCACTTTAATACATTTGGAGAGCACAGTAATTTGGATGAATGGTTAGTGGCTGATGAGTCCCCAGCGAAGAAAATAAAAATATAAGAGGGACAAAAAAACAGCGGAGAAGTAACGGGCAGAAACCCTCAACACGGAGCTGCGGTCCTTGTTACGCAGCGGTCCAGACATAGACATCAAACGGCAAAACATATCCAGTGTGCAGTTACTTTGGCATTAGGGCAGGGATATCTAGATACTTTCCAAGGTTTGACATAATGAATTGTGCTACTTTTAAAGCAAGAAACGATGTTTTCAAATCTGTAATCAAAAAGCTCCTCAAAAACGCTATCGAAGCAGTTCCTGCCGTTGCTACGTAGTTCAAGCAGTAACAACGGACCATTTTGCTTAGCGGATACATGTCATTTAAAATCAATAAAAACATTTTCTAAATCTATAAAAGCATTTCAATTAATATTTGGAGTCATATGGTTACTTTGTTGAGAATGTGGCCTTGTAATAAGCGGGATAATGTGCAGCGACTTGGTCATTATGGGTAAAAGAACACCCTTCATGCTGATCAAGATCCCTCCGCGTCGCGTCAGCACCTGATCAGCCTGTCGGCTGTTCTTTTACCCATAATGACCAAGTCGCTGCACATTATCCCTTACTTAATTCATGTTATTTTGAAGCAGTTATAACCTAACCTTACCCTACAGCTTTTTCAGTTGTGAGGTTTTGCTGCTTTTTTGTTTAAATATGTTTGGGTTTTGCATGTGATGATAAATAGTTGAAGCCCTGATATCAAATATTTAATGATAAAACTGATTAGTCAATTGACAGAAGAGAACTTTATAGCATGTAAAACTAGGCATTGATGTATCGTTGACTCATGCTCAGAGAGACTCCACTTAGCTTTGGATGTTGGAAGAATTGTTATAAACAAAGTCAATTGGACAGAAGATGACAGAAAGCAAAACATTGATGAAAACATGAACATTTCAAAATTAACCTCAGAGAAAGCGTATCTGACTTTAGATATAGACAGTTTGTCAATATTGTGCATACACACTTTTTTGTTTTTCTGCTCGTGCATGCCTGACTTTGAAAGAGGAAGCTGTGAGTGATTGATGATCCTGGGAAGATGTGTTCAGTGACATTAGGGAGTTCACAGACGCACAAAAGACTGTCCACTGAACACTATCTACCGGGGACGGACGCAGAGCCGGCCCGACCTATTAAGCGACATAAGCGGCCGCTTAGGGCCCCGCAGCCACTAAGGGGCCCCCTAGCAAAAAATATTTTTTTAAATATATATATACAAAGAAAAAACAGTACACAGTCGCCGTGATAAGTACGTTTAACTAATTGTGTTAATATGCGTAGATTGCCTACTCTCAAAGTCATGTATTATATTATTTAGTCAATAATATAATACATTAACCGTGCTTTACCTGAACCTCATCATGAGAGGATGGGAGGATTGTAATTTCCCGTGTTCACTGAATGCAACAGAGGCAAGACACCAGACCAACCAGAAAGTTAAATGGAAATAAACATCTGTCTTATTGGCTGACAGGTACCTATCCTGTGAGCTGTGACAATGTTTAAAATAAACTGTCAGTCGGACTCAGAGTTTTTGAAGATGGACATAAGAAAACATTTTCTTAAAAAAGACGACAATTCATGGTGGCTCAACAACCCCAGAGCCACCACTTGAGCCAGGTAAACAAGGTATGTAAATGTCAGTAAACTTCCAAGTTATGCGAACATGTAAGCAAAGCATAAATTACAGCTACGTTGACGTTACTTTGAATCGCGGGGGCAAGCTAAACCGTTAGCAAGTAGCTATAGCTAGCCAGATATTAAATAAACACTTTGTCATATAATCTAAATGTTATGTTTTTTAGCGTTTCAAAGAAAGATCTCTGGGAAATGTTGACTTACTGTTCGACATGAAGCTAGAAGCTACCTTACAGTACACAGTTGATCCGGAGTCCTGTCAGTTAAAGTGTTTCATAGTTAGCTTAGCTAAGCATCAACCTAGCACTGAAATACATGGATGTTATGTGACAGTATTTCTGAGAAAAAGTCAGCTGAAATGGTGGCATAGTTGCAACTGTGTGTCAACAGCCTGTTTGAACGTATTTGCAGCAGTAAATGTTGCTGTTTGGCCACTGACATTGCCATAACAACACCTGCATTTAAATGTGCAACCTCTTTTTGTGACAGATTTTTGCAAGAAATTATAATTCTTCTGAATGATATTCCTATTGAGAGCTAGTTTCTATGTGAACAATATGAGATGGACAGCCAGAGAGAATAAATGAAAAACAGTTATGAAATACTATATGACAAAACAAGAATACAGTTTAAGTGATTTGTAAAATATCCATAAAGAAAAATCGGTTTACAGTTCTGTTTCATATGGGTGTTGAGAGATGTATCCATAGATCTCTTAATTTTGCTATCAAAGTGCACCAGATTGATGCTTTTAACTTCAATATAAAAATTAAAAAAAGATCCAGGGAGAACATGCCCCCGGACCCCCCTAGAGGAGGTGAGAACCCCCCTAGAGGAGGTTAGGTCCACGGTGTTTACATGCTTATGTATACAATATGTGTGCTTATGCTAACATCATAAGACAAAAGTTGGTTCCGTGTTGTGTGTAGTGAGAACACGCTAGAGTGAGGGGGGCCCCCAAGCCAAAGCTGGCTTAGGGCCCCCAAAAGTCTAGGGCCGGCCCTGGACGGACGGCAGAGGGATTATAGCTGGTGTCTAAACAGCAGCTGGGAATGTGGAGCGCTTCATTGGGGCTATAACAGTGCTTGTTGCAAGGTGAGGGGATCACGTTTCACTCAAAGCGTTTGCAGAGCTTGTTGTTTTTCCTCGCAAATATTCCAAAAACACACTGCCGTCTCAAAGGTTTTCGGCTGCTGTAATCTCATCCAAAATTGTATTTGATCTTTACTCTCCTGAGGTCCATCTGGCAGCTTCAATACAGAATACATATCTCAAAGGGACGCACTTATGAGCATATTACAAACTCCTCGAGACGGTTCAATTCAGGCACTCTTCTTTTTTCTGCTATAACAGAAAAAAGCACACAGGTTTGTCTTTTTTTAGGATATTTGTGACTCTCTTTTTTAAGACTTTTAGAAAAGAGCTCAGCTTGCAGCGTTTCAAATCTCAGAATGAAAAAAATAAGCATAACTAAAATATCAAACATAATCGTGCTATTGATTTTGTCAATGAAATTGCAAACTAAATATAAAAGAGGAGACAGTAAGGATGAGGAAAACAGACAACAGAAGGACTGATGGTGACAAGAGCTCATTTCAAATTCTCACAGTGAATTAGGTCACAGTGTTGTTGCAGGAAAGCGTGTTTCCTGTCAGACCTTTTTGAAGTTTTGAATACATTCTCGAGGGAAATGTATCGAACACAAGCGCAGCCTTCTTCACAACCTCTAAAAAACTGCAGTGATTCAGAAACGTCCTCATTTTCAGCTCCATGGACAGCTCTACACACTCCTTGCTTTATTTTCTCATTCAAAACTGAACAAATCTAAAGAGCACTTACACCTATAACCGGATGAAAGAACTCTCCTCCTCACAGCTACAAGACATCATTGATTCCTCCCTTGCAGTGACTCAGAGAAGTTTATCGGCAAAATGGAAAGCACTTTTATCTCATCCTTTTATTCACTCCTTGGTTCTGCTTGCACATACCAACTGCCAAATATTTCCCGTAGATGGGAGAATGATTTGGGAACTGAACATATTGAAGATGATTTGCAAGCATCTATAAACTTAATAAGAACCACGTTTATATGTAACAGACTGAGGGAAACCCAGTATAACATTCTTCACAGACTGCATGTTACTCCTGTCACCTTACCTAACATAGACTGTTCCATTTCCCCTGTATGTGTTCATAGAGGGACAAGTTTCCACTGCTTTTGGGAATGTCAATTCGTATGTCAATTCGTATATTCTGGGCATTTATTCCCAGGGGAATAAGTGCGATATTTAAAAAGAAAATTAAGAAGGACCCTGGTGTCGTGCATTGTGTTGTGTTAGAATGTGTCAAATTCAATAAAGAGCATGTTTTCAACGAGCAGTCCTCCCTGTACTGCTGCTAAAGACTGCAGGAAGGTAAACCCTCCCTGCTCTGATGTTAGTTTAAAGGAAGTGCAGACACCTTCACTGAAGAGGGTCGAGGGCTCTTGAACTGAAGAGGTCCAGTAATCAGCTCTTCTGGTAGGTGAGAGCAGCATTAGATAACAGATAGATGGGATGACGTCAAATAATCGCTCACTGCTCAAACTAAAAGTTTATTTTGGATTGTGGACACATGGCAGCACAAAAAAGGAACAGAATTTGAATTTGATGTAGCTGTATTTTGAATTACTGCAAGTCATTTCCTTTACCATATAGTGTTTTAGATTTGCAACCAACGGGAAGTGTAGATAAATAGCTGATTATTTACTTTGCTTAAAGGGCCCATGTCATGCCTTACCGGTTATTACCCGTCCCCTTGTGTGTTATTAAGGTTTTTCTGCATGTAAACGGTCTGCAGAGTCACAAACCCTCAAAGTACACCCTGTAGCAAGTAAAACTCTAACACAGAATAGCCCTGTCTATGCTGCCCCAGAACGCCTCGTTGGAGATTTCTCTGTTTCCATTTGTTTCTTCCTGAGAATAGTGACGTAACCATGCCCAGGTCCAAATGGACCAATCCGTGGAGCTCCTCACACACACACATTCACAGTGAGTGTGTGCTCAGGCTGAGTTCCGCGGTGTCCTGCTGTCTCGCTGACCGAACGCAGCAACCAGGAAAACGACACCACTAACCCAGCTCACACTGTCCGCTCCTCGAGCCTCAAAGGGCGGAGCAGCGAGGCCCGCAACGTCCCGCCAACACAGCACCCAGACCCCATGCAGCATTCTCATCCGTTTGTCATTACTGGTGTCATTTTCTGGTTGCTAACAAACGACATTGTAACACATAATCACTGATGTTCTGCTGTAACGGTGGTGGACTCATCGGAACAGAGTGGGCGATCTAACCAATCAGAGCACAGTGGGCTCATGGGGGGGGGGGGGTGAGTGACAGAGAGTGAATACACATACTATACAGAGATGCTGTATGAGAAACCAATGTGAGTTTGGAACATTAAACAATGTAAATCTATTCTAGTAGACCTCAACAATGGAACTATGATCAGTAGAAATAGCTATGACATGGGACCTTTAATCTGTATGGTCTTTTTATGATATGAAAAGGTTGGATTTTTTCACTAGGTTCTACATCATGCACCCTAAAGACTCCATGAAGTCACCTCTTTTTATTGGATTTTAGAACATTTTATTTTAATTCTTATTTTTAAATTCTCATATATTTTCAATGGCTCCCATGCCATGTGACCTTATGACTCAAAGTCAATGCAGCATTGTATAACTACACGGGGCAAGTACCATTTTTTTACTGGATTTTATTGTACTTTCTGTGAATATGTTTATGGATTTCTCTCCACACAAACTGCTTGAATGTGATTGGTCAACACTACTCTGGACTACTGCATTTAGATGATCAAGTGTATGGATAAAGAAGGGAAGCCAGCGTTGATTGAAAGTGTGCATCTGACAAAAAGGTCACTGGCCAAACAGATCATGAGGTTATTGTTGCAGCTTTAAAGCCTTAACAGCAGTGCATTAGTAGGCCGTTAAACTCTGGTATGTCTCTCACAATTTCTAATTTGTTTTCACTTTGCACATCACCAAATACACAACATAATCTGAAGGTGTCTGTCTCTTTGTCTGCTGCCTACCTGTCATCATTCTGGAAGCTCTGGTCCCCGAGCAGCAGGTCTCGGAAGCGGAAGCGGGGGGGCAGCGGAGGCACCTCTTCGCTCTCTTGCTGCTCCATGTTAAGGGCAGAGATGTCCAGGATCACCCCACTGCTGCTGCTGTGGGTCTGGAGAGGAGCTGAGGAGGAGCTGCAGGAGAGAGAGGAGGACAGTAAAGGAGCAGGAAGGAAATAAAGGGAGAAGAGGAGGAGAAAGCAACTAGGAGGACAGGCAACGCTGTAGAGAAACAAGGAGCAAGGGGTGGGAAAATGCAGAAAGTCTGATGCGGAAATGCAGAAAAGTAAAGGAAATGGGAAAGAAGAAAGATAGCGTCACAATCTGAGAGAAATTGTTTTCGCCCGGTAAGAAGTCTCTGAGCCTCGGCGCCTACTCATGTAATTATCCTGAAGGACAGACGTGTGACATTGGTGACTGCAGATGTTGAGTCATCTCTTCCAGGTCTTATCCAATCACAGTCTGTGTATCAAGCAAAGAGAAACACAGTACAGTGGGATGTGTGTGTGAGTTGGTGAAAGGAATCACATAACTTAGACACCCCAAGTTGAGAGATGTTTTATCCTAAAACTTTTGATAAACTTTTGAGTGTTTTGCCTTATACCTCCTTGCATCCTTTGCTTGAATATTGCTCATCAAGGAGATGCAACAGATGTATGTTACGATTCAAATGAAGTGTTATGGTGTTAAAGACTGCTGATGATGAGTCTCCAGTAAACAGATCACAAAGTCTTATCAGCTCTAACCCTCTCTCCCCTCACTCTGCCTGTTTGCTAAAGCCCTCCATTAAGCTTGTCAAGGCGACTGCATTAAAGATGAAGGCTACATTTCCCATGAGGATAGTGAAATCCATCTATCAAACAAAAAACCCAAGAGCGACAGTCTCATAAAACACACCGGAGCTTACGGGTCATTTAAGGCATCCGAGTTCTCACAAGAGAGAAGACAATGCTAAGAGTTTTTATGGTTGCAGATTGTATGCCAAACAAAACATTAGTTTGTCTTCCTTGGGACTTTAATGGAAAAGTAACACGAACGTCCCAAAGAAGAAACAGATGCAGAGTTGAACACATTACAACATTATTTAATATGTTGAGTTGCAGGCACGTGCACACATAGACATCAAAGTGGGCTTGAGCCCCTGCCCTTTTTTTTGGGGTGCTTTCTTTTCTTCTTTTTTTCTCTCCAATAAATGAATATATATCTACTGCTGTTTGCACACAGTTTCTCTTTCCAAAAATATATTGATTGAATACAAAAGGAAAATATCAGGTCAGGAGATTAGACTGTGAAGTTCCGATGCTCTCTCTACCCTCCCTCCCTCCACGTCTCGAGCACAGCGGTGCGGACATCGGCAGTCACTTCAGACAGACAGGTAGCAGCACCTCCCACCTTACAGTCACTTGACAGACAGGTAGCAGCACCTCCCACCTTACAGTCACTTCAGACAGACAGGTAGCAGCACCTCCCACCTTACGGTCACTTGACAGACAGGTAGCAGCACCTCCCACCTTACAGTCACTTCAGACAGACAGGTAGCAGCACCTCCCACCTTACAGTCACTTCAGACAGACAGACAGGTAGCAGCACCTCTCCCACCTTACAGTCACTTCAGACCGACAGGTAACAGCACCCCTCCCACCTTACAGTCACTTGACAGACAGGTAGCAGCACCTCCCACCTTACAGTCACTTCAAACAGACAGGTAGCAGCACCTCCCACCTTACAGTCACTTAACAGACAGGTAGCAGCACCTCCCACCTTACAGTCACTTGACAGACAGGTAGCAGCACCTCCCACTTTACAGTCCCATGTTATGCCGGCTTTTCTTGGCTTATTTTGAAGGTGAGTGGTGATGAACAAATTACTAAACTGCCAGTGCCTCGAGTTTACAGCTAATTAGCTAAAAGACAAAAACAAATATTTTAACTAAGGTAGGCTACTAGCTAATGGGTAAGTTAGCTGAAGGTATAGCTAAGGCAATTTACCATGGGCATACAGGCTAATGTACTGTACTTAAGGGGAGACACTACAGGTGAATACAGTAAAATGTGTATCTATAATAACGTCATCACAATCGCCACATTGATATGCAAATTAGGCGTTAACTAGGCCTAATTAAAATGCGCAATTTTGCATGGAAGGCATTTCAGGTGAAAAGGATAAAACAAAACAAAAATCACCGCACAACTTCCCCAGATAGTTACTTAAGTCAAGTCAGTATTTCCCCTGAAATGTTATGTTTAAATGCCGATTAGCTTTAAATCTATAGATAACTTCAGACATGGTAGTAAAACGAACACCATTTTTATGTGTTTCTTTGAAGTTGTCTTTTCATTAGACTGAAAGAAAACATGGAAACAAAATAGACCAAAAATAACAACATTTACAAGTACATGAAAAAACTATCTTTTTGCCTGTAATGTCCTTAAACAGTCATTCATAATTTTGATTGATGGCTGCTCATTTAATAACTATTACTTTTACTATTTTGTTGTTTGCTCTTGTGCTTAGTGAATACTAAAGAAGACCATTGTCTCTGTGTTAGCTGATTCTTTTGTAGAATTATGTTGAGTATTAAAGGTCCCATGTCATGGCCATTTCTACTGATCATAATTCCATTGTTGAGGTCTACTAGAATATATTTATATTGTGCAATTTTCCAAAATCACATTGGTTTCTCATACAGAATCTCTGTATAGTACGTGTATTCACTCTCTGTCCTACATGCCCACCCGCAGCCTGGCTGGGAGTTTGTGTGTGTGCTCACACACCGACTCACAGCCTCGCCGCGTCCCGCCGTCTCAGGGAGGAGAAATCGGCACTGCTGCAGCTGAGAAAAGATCGAGTGTGTGAGGAAGTCCGCTGATTGGTCAATTTGGACCAATCCACAGACTTAACGTAATGGCTCCGCAGACGTAACTTAATGGCTCCACGGATTGGTCCATTTGGACCAATGGGTCCATTTGGGTATGGGCACGTCACTGTGCCCAGGAAGAAAAAGAGAAATCTCTAACGAGGCGTTCTGGGGCAGCAGACAGGTATTTTCTGTGTTTGAGTTTTACTCGCTACAGGGTGTACTTTGAGGGTTTGTCACTCTGCAGAGCGTTTACATGCAGAAAAACCTTCATAACACACAAGGGGATGGGTAATAACCGGAAAAGCATGACATGGGACCTTTAAACAATTGGTTGAGTGTCAGGGTATTAAAATTAATCGGTCAGTAAGTCAGAGATGCAACTATATTTAACTTTTTTATTTTTTTTTATTTTTAAAAGTGGACCTATCATGCTATATTTGAATAATATAGTGTAGGACCATACCTATATAAGGCATATTTATACTTTTTATTTTTCAAAATACCAAACAGATCATGCATTTTAGCCATTCCTCATTTCGCTCAATTTAACACTGTCTTTGCATGGGCTGATTCTGTGAGAACAGCATCATCTACAGGCCTGGCATATGCGTTTCCAGTGCTTTCGAACGGCAATGTACGTGGCTGTCTCCTCCTGATTGGTGAAGTTGGCCCAATAGCCGTAGCGCCACTTTTGTGACGTCATAGAAGTGTTCAAATCTGGATCAGTCTGTATCAGATCCGTTGCAGCCCCTTTTTAAGAGATTTGGGTATGGAGGAAAATAAAGAGGGTTGTGTTTTCTGACACTTGGTGAGTTCCCTGGAACACCGGGGACACATATTCATGTATAAAAGACGTACAAAAGTGCATTTTGCATGATAGGTCACCTTTAAATTAGTATGGGAAGTACCCTTTTTCTCACTTGAGCTCCTGCCCCCCAAAATGTCAGTGCACGTCCCTGTTGAATTGAGTTGCATTAGTATATTTGCAGGAGATAATGGTCTGTACTGGCAGCTGGGACACAGCATGGTGACAGCAGAACATGAGCACACAGTGTATGAATGGAGCTCTGCAAATCACTGATACAACAAAAAGGCATGTTTTCACACAAAACAAAGATATGACTCACTTTTCATAGTTTATGCATCTGAAGCATGACTGTCCACATGCATTATGATAGTTAAAGTTTGCACCCCGACTTTCCCCTGTGTTTTCTCTTACCGTGGCTTGTGGTCGTTCACGGTGCCATCGTCGTGCACAAATGTCTGGTTCACGTAACATTCACTGCACATTTTGGCCGGAGATTCGGCGCTGCCGTCGGACTGGAGAGCTGCGGTGGTCGGCGTCGAGTCTCCCTTTACAAAGTCTTCTTCCTGGGTTAATTGCATCGGAGGGTGATCTGCCAGAAAGGAGTACAGACCCGGAGAGAAGGGGAAAAAATGATGATAACTGCTTCGTTTTGGATGCTCCCTTCACCTACTCAGGTGCATGTTGGAGGAAGAGTTTTTCAGCACACGCAGATGGAGAGGCTGCAAGAAGTGACCCCCGGATGAGGAACTCTATCTACAGACCAACTAAAAGATACAAATGTGAAGATGTGTCAGTGAGTGAGGCTGATAGGAGGGGAGCAGAGAGGTCTGCAGCAGGAACATACCGGAGCTGACTGAGGTATCTGAACAACTAATCGCATAACTGTTGAATTACCACATTCACCCTGGAGCTCAGAGAGGGATCAGCGCCACCTGCTGGAGGACAGGAGTCTGTCCAGTTCTCTGGGATGGAAACATCAGTTCCAAATGGGAACAATACGATTAAGATGTCACACAAGAGAAAATGATGTTCAGCCTAAAATGAATCACGAAATGACATTATTTTAAAAAGCACAGCTGATTCAACACTTGAAATAAAAAAACACTATGAGCTACAACAGGTTATTATTCACCCCAGCGCATATTGTTTTTATCATGCAGACCTATCTATAAATGTAAAACGGAGCCTTAATAATGTAGAATCCATAGCAGATGTTTTTTACATAAAAATGTGTTGGAGAGATGATCCCTCCTGACCTTTCACACACATGAAACCCCAGAGGAATCTCATGCTCTCTGAAGAAATATTATCCCGAGTTAAGGCTGCTCTGGGGATAAGAGATAATGCTGACGGTGCATCATTCAGTGCAGAACCACAGCCTCACTTTGGTAAATCCTAACAAGAGAAACAGCTGACATGTTCAGACAAACTGGGTGTACAAATGTTTTTGCAATATTAAATGGTTTCAGTGTCTGTTTTAGAAATTCATCTCTCAGCAAAGAGCCAAAATCACTAAGCGACAGTGATGAAAATGAAATAAAAATATGTGAGAAGGGAAAGAAGCCGAATGACATCACGCTCACAGAACTGCGAGAAGGAGAAATACAAATAAGACGTCAGGAGGAAAGATTGACTGAATGGAGGTTTCATTATTATTATTTTTGCCTATTTGATGACGCAAACTGGAGAAAGTATGGAGGAGACGTGGGAGAGGAGACTGATTCACTGAGGTGATGGTGGCATGAGGTTGAAGAGTTTAAACATCATGATGGATGTTTGGGATTGAGTCAGGCTGTGACTGGAGTGGGAAGTATTTTTCTTTCATTTTTCTGCTAATAGGAGTCACATCTGTGATATTATCCCAGCAGGGTATGGGTTATGCCAGCAGATTCAAAGAAAATGTTGTATATTTTCATAGAGCCATGTTACTTTTATATGATTATTTGGGTTCTTTTCTTTAGGTTAGCCTACTTTTAATTGTCATAATGCAAAACTTGAAGGATGTGGTTATAACACAAGAGAAAGCCTGAACCTGCACAAGAAAATATTGTATGCAAGTATTGGCATCAGCATCTGCTTAAAGGGGCCTACACTGCTCATGTTCAGGTTCATATCAGTATGTTGTGCCTCTACTCTTCATGTTTCCATGATTTAAGGTTCAAAAGGTTTCTTTTCAATATCTCTGTAAAGCGATTTTGAGCACCTGTAAAAGCGCTAACAAAATAAATCTATTTTATTATTTTATTATTATTAAAAGAGTCTTCCTTTTTCTCATACTGCCTGTGCTGCAGATAACTTATATTTGCATTATCACCCTTGTTAGTTATGTGTTATATATGCTTTGCCAGTTGCCACAATGTTGACATAATAATTTTCTGACACACTTTTACATTTAACACCATGCATGCACTTACCAGTTACGGGGATCAATAAAGGTTTTTCTTATCTTATCTTACCAATCAAAAGCATTAATGTATGAAATTCAGTGTTGAACAACAAAACAGGATCAGTCTTTGTGATGGGCTGCAGGATTTGAAAGAGCTCAAATGTCCAACTGTATCTGGCACATCTTCCATGATGGCCCATTTGATTCTGAAATGAGCCTCTCTCCCCAATGAATACTTTTGCTTTTGGTGGGCTTTATTTTGATGCTAATAGTGTGACATGGTAGTGTATGTTTGCACTGTATATCACTACTTCCCACACTGATGGCCCATCCGCCGCCGACTAAAAGGTGACCTGTAATGTTAATGAAGGGTTTCAGGCTCATCAAACTGTGTCAGAATCACTGAGAATAACATGACCAATTTGCTAAATAAGTTTCAGTATAGTAATATTTCCATGAACTGATTACATTAGATTATACTACTCAAATAAAAGAAAGGCTCTGTGTGGGAAACACATTTAGACTTTGTGTTTGCTGCTCTCTTTTACTTAAACCTATGACTATGCATATTTCCACTATCTTTAATTCTTGTATTGTTACCTGTTGTGTCTTGTTTTATTTCTACAAATACTTTAAAATCAGTAATGGATTTCTCTTTCATATGTTTTAATGCTTTTAAGCAAGGCAAGGCAAGTTTATTTATAAAGCACCTTTCAACACAAGGCAATTCAAGGTGCTTTACAAAAATGAAAGACATTCAGACAAAGGCATTTAAGATATTTGTTATAAAAAAATGTAATTCCCCTGTAACGGAAATATGCTATTTAAATAAACATTCCTTCCATACAATCAAATATGATAACACTGATTTAATAAACAGAATATTTCGTCAACTAATCTGGTTATGAACATGTGTTTTAAATTCCACAGTTTCAGTCAATATTAAAGCAGCAGACAATATCTTAATATCCAAATCAAGCTGAGGAAGATCATAATGTGAAGCCTACATTTCAATTGGAAAGAGGCATGTCGTCGTTTAAGTAAATAGGCCTACTATTTTATTTCTGTTTCTCAGCGTTCATCGTTATCAACAGAAAATAACTGCTAGGCCTATCTATACCTTCAAGTCAACCTGATCACTCAAATACAGGTATAATTATTTATATACATTTGAAAAGAGAGGAAAAACTGCTTTTCCTGCACATATTAACCAATCACAAGGCTGTGTTGGAATACACCCACTATTGTTCGCTATCATTTAATGTGCGTAAAGCGGCTATAGCTTCACATAACTCAGGATCACCAAACAGCAGAGATGACTCGCATCAACAGAGAGAGGTCGAAAGACGTTCGTCTGATGAGGGAAAATGGAAAATCCACTTGGGAGATCCAGCAGCATTTCGTCAGCCTGGATATCAACATTTCCCTGAGCGCTCTGCGGAACCATTTCAGGGAGAAACCAGCGCGCCGCACCGGGCCGCGCAAACTGCACCGGTGAGAACTTTATTTATAACACACTGAAAAACTGAAACGGTTACTTTGATTTAATGTATTATCCTAACAAAGTTGAGTTAGTTGAAAGCATTTAAAAGTATTGCTTCCAATGAACCTAATACATTTATGTGATGACATTATACATTTAATTAAAGTCAACGTTTCAGTACATTTATTAAACCTATTTTCAGGGTTACATTTGAGCTTCCCCTTCCCTTGCCTAGTGAAAACCACTTCCTTACATTTGTAGTAGCAGTGTGTTGGTTCTAAAGTAAAATACCTGTTTTCAATCATACTCCACCACTGAGGAGCAAAGTTTACTTGATGTTAACTTACTTAATTGTCTCCCAAAGTAAGATCCTGGCGGCTATTGATGACCAAACAAACAACACGTTGAGTGCAAAGGATCTGCAGCACCTCATTAAAGCAGATTTTGGAGTTCTCCTCGGCCTGAGCACTATACGCTTGGCCCGCAGGAAGCTGGGCTGGAAATATGAGAAGAGGGGCTTCACCTCGAGGACAAGAGATGAAAGCCAAGAAGAAAGACGAATGCAAGAGCTTCAAAAGAGCGAATGTGAGGAGATGTTGCAGGATGAGACAACAGAAGATGAGGACCAATCTGTTGTCAACAGTGCCATAAAGCTAGAAGCAAACAATAGAAGAAGGGGGTCATCCATGTTTTACAAGCGTAGACGACGTCATGCAGCACAGGTTAGCAAAAATACCATAACTCAATCAAGTGCATAAAGTGTTGTTTTCTCAGTGGGACTAATCATTTCATTTTTTTAGGCTTCCATAGGGATTGCAATCCGTGCAATGCAGAGGTCCTGCCCGTACCCCCCCGACAGCTCAGAGATCTGTGAGCTGAAGAGACGTCTGAGTGGCACAGAGCAGCAGGTTGCGTTCCTGATGTCTTCTCTGGAGGAGATGAGCTCCTCGCTGGAGGCCCAGACACGGAATCTTCAGGGGCTTCAGGATCAGTGCAGGCTGAAACAAACCCCCCCAGCACCCCAGCAGCTGGACGCCAGTACCCTCACCAGGAGGAAGCTATTCACGGTCAAAACAGAAGAATCTCCACCTTTAGAGCCAGCAGCATCCAAGCCTGCTGCCCCAGCTAGCTTCGTCGCTACTACAACAATGCCAGGTCCCACGCTAGTTCCAGGTCCAAAGCTAGTCCCAGTTTCCACACTAGTTCCAATATCCACACTAGTCCAAGGTCCCAAACCAGTCCGAGGTTCCTTGCCAGATGTGAAAATCAGAACCGTTTCTCAAGCACGCGAGGAGATACTATACAGGAACTGTGTTGTGAAAGGGGAAGCTCGTCCTGAGGGGTATGCTGCTCAGCTGTTCATGGCTCTGACTCCATTTGAGGCCTACAAGAGCTGGGCCAAAAAGACAAACTGGAGCGGGTCCAACGGGAAGATGGCCATCCCTCACTCTGTGAAGCAGAAGCTCGAGTTCTATGTGTACCAGAGGTTTCCAATTCTGTCAGGGGATCAGTGGCACAGGATCAGGAACAAGATCAACGAGAGACTGAGGAGCCCCCGAAAAGTTGACCCAGAGGCCAAACGTCTTGGTTTTGGTCATTTCTAAATTGCTTTTACGACCCCTTAAAGTGCTTTTACATTTACAAGGCTGCCATACAAGGTGCTCATATTGACCAAGCTTCCCACACTCCCATTCACATATTGGCCAACCTATGTGGAACAATCTGGGGTTAAATACAACCACATGTTAAGTACAAGGGGGGAGGACGTTCAAGCCAAATAAACCTCTGTAACTAATGTTTGTACACTGTGTGTAATAAAGTGTTGAAAAGGACTCTTTATTGTCTGTATAATTATTTGAGCTGAGTTATATAAAGATAAAGGTTTTAAAAAGCAGATTAATATAGAAAATAAGAGTTTGATTCTGGAAGATGTGAGGAATGTCCATTAGGTGCGAATACAAATAACTGCTCATATGCTAATAGGACCATTAGGTGCTACATTCCAACAATCACGATACAATACAAATGCACTTCCAATTGAAGATGATCACCTAAAGAAGTGTAAATGCTATATACCCATTTGTAAAGAGGGGGAAGCAGACTCAGAAAAAATGTCAACAATAAGTATTTTGCAATGTTTCTGTCCTCACAGGGCAACAAAGCTTCTTAAGAATCACCCAGGTTCAATCAGGTTATTTTATCTCCCATTGTAAAGCGTCCTTGGGTTTCTTAAAAGGCGCTATAAAAATCGAATTTATTATTATTATTATCAATTATTGTTACAAGATTTTATATTTAAATTAACTTACTGACGTGAGACTAAACTTGTACTTAAGAGAAAAGTCTCCTCAATTACAACATTACATTATTAGTTATATAAGTTATTTAGTGTGGTGTTTCTTTCTTTTTCTAGAACTGTTTTTCTGGGTGAACTTTAGTTATTCAATTATTGTACAAAATCAAAGTAAAAAAACACGTAGGGCGTCAGAATGCATCTTCTTTATTACAAAAAAATCCTTCCGTTTAATTAACAAAAATATTCGTGACACAAAACAATTCTGAAGAATTAGTAGTGTGGGAGTCTGATTAATGAGATTAAAAGAACTGTAAAATATGAGGGTATGGATTTGTGCCTGAATGGTAAACATTTGAGCGTACATCAATTATAAGCCTCTAGCTTAATGATTGCTTAAGTACTCAGTAAAGACTCAGTAACTAATCGTGTGTTAAACATTATGTTCCTACAACACCAATTATAATAACCACTCAGGTTCCATTGATTTTGTCATATATTATAAGTTCACTTATTAATATAATGTCCTCAATCATACCATAAAAGTTATTTTATTTGCTACCAAAAATTATATTATTGCTGTTTAATAAAAAACAGCATAATGTATCACTTAACAATAGCTGAGTATAAAATGTTGACCCACAGTTAGATTGCACAAGGCACTTACTGAGTACTTAAGCATTAAGCAGAAACTCTGATTGTTTCTGAAGAAGTTTCTGAGTGTTGGATCAGTCTGCGCCCTCGGTGCAGACGGCGGCCACAGCAGAGATGTAGTACGCCCCCTCTCGGAGGTAACTCTTCAGACGGATGTAGTGCTGGCTGCCCAGGATCTCCGCTGCCGTCGACGAACACACCAGAGAGCCCACCAGATCAAACTTAGCGTCTTTGGCATCCTTTGTCTGCCCCGCGGAACGATCCAAAATAAACTCCATGAAGCTGGGAGTGCTGATCATCAACTTCTGACCCCACAGCTGAGTGGAAATGGCCTGGAAAGACACAAATACACATGATGAAGATATTACTGCAGCACTGTAAATAGCATTATGCAAGACTAAAGTGGTTTTGGCGCAGTGGGCTAGAGCGTTGATCATCAGATCAGGGGGCGTTGGGGAACATCAGCTCAAAACCCGCCTCAGCCGCCACTGAGACAAGCCATTGTGTCCTTGGGCAAGACACTTCACCCCAATTTGCTTCTGTGGGTATTGTCCAGAGTATTCACTGTTACATGTCTAATATGTAATGTAAAGCACTTTGAGCACTCAGAAAAACGCTCTAATAAATGCTATGAATTATTATTATTATTAAAGTCTTTCAAATGTTACAGTTATAGTCTTTGTTTTTGTACGGGTTATTAACGGGTCAGGGACACAGGGACAGTGTTATAAACAGCTGATTACTCACAGTAAATACCCGCATGGCCCCACAATGCAGCTCTGGGAACGGCTGAGTGCTGATGTTGCGGATCATGTCCATGGGCTGGTTAGACAAAAGAAGGAACCAGGACTCCGTCAGGGCCAACAGGTCCTCTGTCTGCTGCTCCGGCTGCAATAAAACATAATTGATGCATAAGTAACCACTTTTTTGCTTCAGAAAATGATTTATTTTTAAGGAAATTACTTAAGATTATGATTCTTTTTATACCTGTAGAGTGAGAAGCTGTGATATGGCGTCCAGGCTGCGTACTCTGAGCTCTGTAGCTCCAGCGCCAGCAATCTTACTCATCCTCAACCACACAGCCTTAAACCTTTCTCCTTAAAACAAACAGAACAACGGTTACAAAGGACCCAAAATGAGAGCTATAAATACAAGAGGTTTAACCCTCTTAAAGGGGACATTTCTCATTTGTTTTTTATGAAATGAAACCTGGGAGAACTTCAGTAAAAGATGCCAAGCTAACCTGTTTTGAGAAAGACCTGCTTGCCCTCCACAGTAGATCCTAGTAGTCCCAAAGTGTCCAGAGCCACCCCGATCATCGCAGGGTCGGGATCCAGAGCCATCTCAAAAACCTTGTTCTGGAAGACCGGGTAGGTTTCACACACCTGCTGCGGGCTGTCCATGATGGCCAGGTTTAAGAAGAACTTCACCAAACCTACAGGAGTTATATTCAGTGTGTATTAAATGAAGGAATACGCCACCTAAACATAGTATTCCTGTTTTTTCTGAGAGCAGTTTTCTATAAGAGACTCACCAGGAATGTAGAGTGCAGAGAAGGGGTCGGTGTCCGCTCCTTTGATCATGTTGGAGACCTTGTCCATTATTCCCTGCTGGGTCAAATACTTGCGGCCATGCTGAGTGTACGCTAGAGACGTGACCATCTCAATGGATGTAGCTCTGGAGAAAGAGGCAACAACAGATACACATTAACAGAATGTCAGAAAAGTAAATACTGTGGAAGCAGTCAGGCCAACTTGCATCAGTCTGTAGCATCACTTATCATGCAGTCATTTCTCAGTTGCTGTCTCTTATGATTCATTTGATCACCTGGTCAATACATCGTCTCCTGTCAGTTCTCCAAGCAGCGGAGCAATAAAGCCGCTTTTGGCGCAGTAACCGAGGGAAATGGGAGATGCAGACGAGATTTCCACCACCAGCTGCAACCAGAATGTAAAGTATTTGTCAGGGAATCAATAGGAGAGATGTTATACGTGTGTATATTAATATTACTGATTCTAAGATTACACATTCTGGCGACATTTCTACACGTGATACGTCTTCATTTCCACCAATTCCATTAAAATAAATATAGTTTGCAATACAATTGTTTGTCAATCAAATAATTGACGTACCTCATATATCCTGTATCTGATGATGTCACTTGTGGCCATCACATCCTTGATGACTTTCAGCAGGTCGGTTTGGAACAGTTTGTCTAAGCCGGGCTTGGAGTGACTCAGTTTGGACAGCGACTGAATGGCCTAAAAAACAAAACAATGATTGCACCCACTCTAGCATCATTGAAAACCCATGCAACATATTTCTTTGCTTGGGTCCTTACCTGCTTTGCCACGTCCATCTTCTCCTCCCCAATGCAGCAGATGGTTGCTGCAAGAATGTCGTGGTTGTTGAGGATTTCTGTGGAAGCTTCTGGATGCTCCACCATTCGACCAATCTGAGAAAAAAACATACATGTTCAAGGTGAGCGGTTTAAAAGCAACACAATATATTTCTGTGCTGTGTGACGGCAGCCTACCTGCGTCAGAGCCAGTATCTTGACGGTGTCATTAGGGTGAGTCAGCCCGCCCTGCAGCTCTGCCCTGTAGCTCTGGGCCAGGGTCACGGGGCCCAGGGCCAGTAAGATGCGTTCAAGGATTCCCACACACAGCTCAACCTGCTCCCTGTAAACACAGCTCGTGTCAATAACAACTCAACTTATCTCCTGGGGACATTTTGAATAAAAAAAACATGAATATGCAAGGAGAGGCTGTCCACAAAATATTAGTAGTATAACATGTAAATGTAAAAACAAGATGTACAAATTATGATTATAAAGATGATGAATGAGATGATAGTGCAAACATAACTGTGTACATTATGATAATAATGGCAATGAAATAAAAATCAAGAAGAATAAAAGAAAGGTATAACTGCATTGTTATAACATTGGTGCATGGGGATTTAAAGACAATTATTAAATGTATCTAACGGCTGCCTTCCAATTATTTTCTAAATCAGTGCTTCTCAAAGTGTGGTCCGTGGACCACTGGTGGTCCGTGAGCGCCCCCTAGTGGTCCGTGAGTATATTGGTAACATTTGAAATTAATTAATTAAAGCTTTAAGCACTCTCGCGGGAATATCTTCGCAATGGGGCGAGGTTAAGTTTAACTTTCGATTGCATGATATAGCCCAGCGCAACACCTTCATCACACATGTTGCCACTTGTTTGTACCATTTTCAGGCGATTTGTAATCTGTTCTAGAAAAACGATGTGTTTTTTTATATTTGTGGAGTTAGGTGGTCCGCGAGTGTTTTTTTATTGGTTAAGTGGTCCTTGGTATGAAAAAGTTTGAGAAACACTGTTCTAAAAGAATCCACAATCCCTTGGTCTATGAAATGTTCATTAAAAAAAAGAAAAGTACCATCACAAAAACTAAGAGCTTAAACTGGCCTATTTAAATTGCATTAAGGCCTAAAGTGTGTCTCTCATAGTAGACATAGATAGTAAAAACCAGCAAGTGTCCACATTTCAGAAAGTGAAACCGCTGAGATATGGCCCTTTTATTAACATGATGTTAAGTTTGCCATGGCAGCGTGTGGCGCAGTGGATAGAGTCTTGGTCTGGGGATCAGATGGTCACAGGTTCAAACCCCACTGCAGCAGCATGTCATTGTGTCCCTGGACACTTCACCCCAAATTGCTCATGTGGGGATTGTCCACAGTATTGAGTATGTAAATCGCTTTGGATAAAATAATCTAACAAGTGACATGTAATGTAAGGTTAATTAAAAGATTAGCATCATGTTTTTATTGATTGGTTCTGTAATCAAACATAACTTTAAATTAAGCGATTATTTACGTTAAGAGTATTTTGTCAAAGCAAAGGAAGGGTGCCGCACAGTCTGTAAATCTCAATATCATATCAAATAAACAGTAGCAGTCAATTTCTCTGCATATGCACTGAATACATTTATTTTGGGGACCGTGTTGAAAAAAGGCATCTAATTCTGCTCTGTTGTACATCCAAACACATTCAAAACACCATAAAGTTGAGTCAGTGATTGCTTTTCCGTTTTAAAGCCAATAATACAGATTACATGTGTCAGTGTTTACATCTGGGCTGTAGCATTGTAGTAACAGTAAGCTAGCTAGCTTGCTTACACCTACTACTAAAGGTAAAATAACGCCTTTTACAGCTAGAAACCCCACTAACAAAAATTATCTTCCTCTTTTGGACCTACTGCGACAACAACATTAAACACGAACAGCTGACTGACTCAGCATTATTTACAGTGTAAACACAACGCATTGTGATGAACCCACTTGTCCTCTGAGTGTAACAGAGAGAAGATCACGTTGAATCTCTGCCCGCTCACCGAGTCTCTCAGGTCCCGCAGAGGAATGGATGATAAAGCCGTTTTTAAACATTGTAGTTCTTCAATTGGATCATCGACGCCGGAGATTTCTTCCAGTAAACTCTCGATGGAAGCCGCCATGACTTTCAATGTTGTGGGAACTTCTTCTTCTACGTCATAAATTAGGCAGTTAACATCTATCTTGAATGTCGCATTACTGCCACCAGCTGCACAGAGTGAGGGACTGCATGTGATTTCACATTGCCTCAACCTGTCCACTATGGGCTAATATGAATATTGGTTAAAAATACATTGAAATCTACTATTCCCTAAATTCTTTATTACTATTCAATGTCTTCTTTTGTGTCCTGGAGGGCAACTTTGACAAAGTAGCCTACATTGTCCTTTAACCCTCAATATGGTCAAATCAAATGTAATCAAACAACACACAGTTGGCCAATTCGTACTGTTCACCTGTGAATAGTATCACAAACCATTTAAATATCAGCACGTATACAGTATGTTATACCTGTGGGGGAAACTTCTGAAATAATTGGAGTCAGGACTCAAAGAGACACGATGGAGAGCTGGAGCTTTGATGGAAAACATTGATGGTTTATTTGGAGCTTTGGCCGGAGAATTCACACGACAGGTCACGGGCCACGGTTTGACCACACGGTTGAGATGCCACAATACATTCTGAAGAACTCTACCCCAGACCCATGTATTTAGCTAGTTCAGAGAGAATAATCAACATGCTGCATAACAAGATAGAATGATAACACCTCTATCAGCTGAGGCCAACAGGCAGGAACAGGGAGACAAAACACTGAGAGCACAGCAGATAAGGCTACAGGTGCGTGTGCTCAGTCAGGACAGTATGAACTGATGAACTGGGTCAAAGTTGTGGGCCTTGGAAAATATTTCCCCAACAGCTCCTCTCTTTTTATCAATTTTGATAACCTAAACATTTTAGTCTAATAATAATTTCTTCAGTACTTAAATCAATGGGAATCTTCAGATTTGAGGGTGGACTTACACAACATCAATTACATCAATAACAATCACATTAATAACAACATAATAAGATTGAAACATTCAATCACAATGATTGAAACAGCCAATCATAATAGAAAAATCATCTCTCGTCAGTGTTTGGAGCATCTTTTGTCGAAAAGCATAATAATGAACACATATGAAATCACAGATACATAATAGCAAAAACATTTATTTTAAACTAATATGTTTTAGGGCCGTCAAGTTAACGCGTTGATAACGCGTTAACGCAAAAAAAATTTAACGCCAGTAATTATTTTAACGCGATTAACGCATATGTATTTTTTGTCCTCGGTCGCCCCGTAGTTTCAGAGCGCATCGACTTTAAAATACAATCTACAAGCTGATGATGACAGCCCCGCTCCAGCTGCCTGCTTGCGCCAGACCACACTTCCACGCTCACCGGCAGGCACCGACTGGCCATCGGGAGGACCGGGAGGGTGTGTGTATGTGTGGCGCGAGAGAGAGAGACCTTACGTGTATTGTTGTTGTTAGCATCTGGTACTAGCTAGCAGCGCTTACAGATATAAGGAGCTGTTTAAATGAAAACAGAGGAGCGAGATTTCGCCGACAACTGCGCCGAGCACTTTACTTTATGCAGGCAGCCAGAAAGTGGGACATTGTACGAAAAGTCAGCACCGGCACGCAGCCAGACACACTGCATTGCGCGCAAACAGAAAGATATATTTTATTTTTCCCTTTACACACGCCCCTTTTGGCTCAAATACGGGGGCGTCCCGGCTAATACGGGACGGTTGGCAACCCTATGGAGGAGAGTCCTCTCCTGTCAGACTGAGAGACTGATAACTACAGCTCAGATGAGGTAAAGGACTCTCTGAGTGTTTAGATAGTTAACTTAGTCTAAGTTCTCAGTGGGTCTCAAACGGTTTGGTCACCATTTATGTAAACACATATTTCCATTTAAAGGGGTAGTAATACAAAAAAAAAAATAACTAGTTGAAAAAAGGTAAGATAAACTTTAAAAACTTGTTGAGAGCTAAAACTAGTCTTTGCTGCTGCCTCCAAGAGGAGCAGGGAGGAGAGGAGGGAGACAGGTGAGGCTGGTTCAGGAGCCCAGACACACTTACAACTATAAATGAACCAAAAACAAATAAATAAACAAGTTTCAATGTTTTTTCATATTGGATATGGTATGTTATTGGTTATGGCCATGTTCTCATGATTATTTAAATGTGTACAGTTCTGTTTCATATGGGTGTAGTCTCTTCATTTCCCCCTAAAAGTGCACCAGATTGATGGATTTAAGTCCAACATTCCCCTGGACCCCCCTAGAGAATTTGAGGTCCACCTCCACTTAAAATATGTTCACATGGATAGGTGGACGGCCCGGGGGCAAGGCAGAGTCCAAAAAGGGGGTCTCGGGCGGACGGCCCGTGGGTAAAGCAGAGTTCGAGGAGGGGGTCTCGGGCGGACAGCCCGGGGGCAAGGCAGAGTTCAAAAAGGGGAACTCGGGCGGACGGCCCGGGGGCAAGGCAGAGTTCATGGATGGGGTCTCGGGCGGACGGCCCGGGGGCAAGGCAGAGTTCGAGGAGGGGCGAAGACCAAAGCTCTCAGGGGACCGGGCAGGAGCCGGTGTTGACCGGACAGGAACCGGAGCCGGTGGAACGGGTGTTGGCAAGATTCTCCACGGAAGAGGACAAGGAGTTGGCAGGACCCCCAGTGATACAGGTGATGTCTAGGCCTCCAACAAAACAGGACATGGGATTGGCAGGGCCCCCGGTAGAAGAGTAGTCGGTGGGACCCCCAACGGGAAAGGACACAGGGCCGGCAGGAACCCCGGCAGAAGAGTAGTCGGCGGGGTCTTCAACGGCACAGGACATAGGGCTGGCAGGACCCCCGGCAGAAGAGTAGTCGGCGGGGCCTCCAGTGACACATGACATAGGGCTGGCAGGAGCCCCGGCAGAAGAGCAGTCGGCGGGTCCCCCAACGGCACAGGACATAGGGCTGGCAGGACCCCCGGCAGGAGAGTAGTCAGCGGGACCTCCAGTGGCACAGGACATAGGGCTGGCAGGACCCCCGGCGGGAGAGTAGTCGGCGGGGCCTCCAACGGCACAGGACATAGAGTTGGCAGGACCCCCAGCGGAACCTCCAAAGGCAGGGGACATAGAGTTGGCAGGACCCCCGGTAGAAGAGCAGTCGGCGGGACCCCCAACGGGACAGGACATGGAGTTGGCAGGACCCCAAGCGGAACCTCCAAAGGCACGGGACATAGAGTTGGCAGGACCCCCGGTAGAAGAGTAGTCGGCGGGACCCCCAACGGGACAGGACATGGAGTTGGCAGGACCCCCAGCGGAACCTCCAACGGCACTTGAGTAGGGACTGGAGTGAGGACTCGAGAGAGGGCTTGAGAGGGAACTCGAGAGGAAACTTGAGAGTTGACTTGAGAAGTGACTTGAGAAGGATCTCGAGAGGGAACTTGAACGGGAACTCGAGAGGAGACTTGAGAGGGAACACGAGCGGTGACTTGAGAGGGAACTTGAGAGTTGACTCGAGAGGAAACTCGAGAGAGGGCTTGAGAGGGAACTCGAGAAGTGACTTGAGAGGTAACTCGAGAGGGGACTCGAGAGGAGACTGGAGAAGAGACTTGAGAGGGGACTCGAGAGGGAACTCGAGATGTGACTCGAGAGGGAACTCGAGAGGTGACTCGAGAGGTAACTCGAGAGGGAACTGGAGAGGAGACTTGAGAGGGAACTCGAGAGATGACTCGAGAGATGACTCGAGAGGGAACTCGAGAGGAGACTCGAGAGATGACTTGAGAGGGAACTCGAGAGGGGACTTGAGAGGGAACTCGAGAGGTGACCTGACAGGGAACTGGTGAGGTGACCTGAGAGGGGACTCGAGAGGGGACTCGAGAGGAGTCTTGAGAGGGAACTGGAGAGGAGACTTGAGAGATGACTCGAGAGGGAACTCGAGAGGGGACTTGAGAGATGACTTGAGAGATGACTTGAGAGGGAACTCGAGAGGAGACTTGAGAGATGACTTGAGAGGGGACTTGAGAGGGAACTTGAGAGAGGATTTGAGAAGGGCCTTGAGAAGGGTCTTGAGTCGGTCGGTACGCCGACAGGACACGGGGAGCTGGCGTCGGCTGGAGAGCCAACAGGAGACGAGGTGCTGGAGTCGGCCGGTCCGCCGACAGGACTCGGGGAGCTGGCGTTGGCCGGTAAGCCAGTCCTGGAGCCGAAACTGGAGTCGGGACCATGGCTACTGGGGCCGGTACTGAAGCCGGAACCATGGCTGCTGGGGCCGGAACCAGGGCCGGAACCATGGCTGCTGGGACCGGTTCTGGAGCCAACACTGGGTGAGAAGCAGGGGCTGACGCCAGACGGACCACACCGATGCGTGTGGTATCAAAAAGGAAATTGGGAGACCTGGGTCTATCAGAATCGGGAAAACAAACCGTGAGGTAATCCAAAAGCCAGGCAGGTAAGAATTTAACCAAATGTTGATTCTTCATCGTAAGCTTCCATGCATCTGCCAGAGCAGCCTCTCGCTGCTGAACCCTGACCGCTCCCATCCATCGATGAGCGCAGGCAGACAAAGAAAAGGTATAATCCAATACTTCCTGCTCAAACGGATCTGCTGGGCCCATATCACTGGTCGGTTCGTTCTGTTACGGATTGTGAAGGAAGCAGGACCCAAATGCAGATATAAACTGAAAAAACTCCTTTATTTCAAGGCTATGATATAAGCAAAGACAAAACAACACTCACCGCAGAACTAGTCATGGCACAAGACGAACCGACAAAGACAGACAAAAAAAACAGAACTTAAATACAGAAAAGACTAATCACACAACAAGACACAGGTGAGGAGGGAGGAGGAAACACAGGGGCCACAGGTGAACATAATCAGACAATTAGACACACCAGGGAAACTAACGACAGGAGAAAAAACAAAGGGAAAAGGACCAGACAATAAACCGGAGGAAAACATGACAGGGAAAACAGCAAAACACCCAAACCTAACATAGAACGTGACATAACCTAAACATACAAAACTACCAACGTGACATGAGCCTAGGAGTGTGACAAACCCTGCTTCTAGGCTACTGTCCCGCAGCCCCTGCCTCTCTGTTGGACTCTGTCGCAGCGGGGCTACTGCTGTGGTGCGGAGCGCACAAAGCAGACTCTTCACAACGAAGGATCACTTCTTCTTCAAGGCAGGGAAGGTTTCGCAGTACGCAGTCTACTGTCCCGCAGCTGCTGCCTCTCTGTTGGACTCCGGTACTGCACCTTACTCACGAGACGTTGTAAAAGGATTCATTTCAGAAGAGGGGGGGCCAAAAAGTGCGTGTGTATGTGACATACTTACCAACCCTCCCGATTTTTGCGGGAGACTCCCCTTTTCCTCCCGGGGTCATATTTATTCCGCATTTCTCCCGATTCATGACTAAATCCGATTTGTTTCATTCTAACATAACGCACCAAATGTTACTGTTTCCACTCGGACTTCAATACAGCTACACCATTGTTTGGTTTCCATGGTAACGTGTCTCTTAGTAGCGCTAGCAAATGAAAGTCTGAGAGGGTGTTCAGGAGGAAGATAGTCAGAGAAAACAGAACAAGAATGGACAACTCAACCCTCTGCTACCTCCTTTCCTGTAAATTAAACTATACAGCAGCCCACACGACAGCGCAGTTGCTCATTCCCTCTCTTCTTTTTTCCTACACTCTTGTTTGACAAGCTGAATGTTGACTGGTGTTTGACTGAAGTAAGCTCTGTGAAAAGTTCCAGTTATTAACTCGGTACTTACAATGCTGTCATCTCCACGTCTGGGGAAAGTTACATGACAGCAGCAAATCTGCATATTTCACAGAAGGCTCGTTTAGTGGTTTTGCAAATATTTAACCCCTCTCTGTTTTTGTACCATTCTGCATTGAAGTACCTTTCTCTTTGCCCAAATAAGCTTTTATTTGCCCGTCTCAATGTCCCGACAACAAACCTCCATGCAGTCGGAACCAGCCTGTTTCGGTTCAACGATGCCGGCGGCGGCGGTTTTGACAGCCTTTGCGGCCGCAGCGCAGAGCTGCTGCTTTTGGGTTCATCTGGCTGCGCTAGTTCTATAGTTGAAGGACCAAGCTCCGGAGATGCGGATGTAAGGGATGTGACATTCAAGTTGTTGAATTTCAATTTAGTTTGACAGCATTTTGTTTTCTTCGGCGCTGGTTCTTCTGACATGTTTGCAAGTGTATATATTCTTTCTATAGCAGTGGCGGCCAGCCCATAGGGGCGCTAGGGGCGCCGCCCCACCTCTTCCCACATACAAAAAAAAATATTTAAAAAAATATTAAATTTAAAAAATAGGCTATATTTAAAAATATATATATATTTCAAAAATATATATATTTTATATTTTTTATTTTTAATGAACAAGGTAAATATCATACAATTGGTATCAGTAAAATGTATAATCTACAATAAAATCTTGTTTAAAATTGTGTTACGATGTCTAAAGTTACTGATAAGTCATATGTTTCCTGCCTGGCCTTGCCCTTGGCATTAGTTTATCATTACGGGGCGCTGCCCCCGAGCCAAACAGCAGCAACCAGCACGTTGCAAAAGTCTCAATAGTAAACTGTGCCGCCGAAACACAATTTCAGCCAATCAGCGCCGTCAAATATTTTGGTCACGAGGGCGCTCACATTGGCGCCCACGTTGCTTACGTGCGTTGACGTGAGTTGTTTTTTAGACTCGTGAGGAACTGGGGTAGTATAGTAACGCAGTGTAGGCGGAGCCGTGAAGTCATCTTCAATGAGCTCCCCAGAAAAACAACACAGCCGTTAGCTCTTAGCACTCAGAGCTCACAGCTCTTCATATCTGTTCAGAAACTAGACAAAAGTTAAACAAGTACAAACCACATACTGTCTGTGTCATGGCGAATACAGTCGCTGGTTTATTTATGTCTGTATAGGCCGTTGTTGTGAGTGTGGACGGTCGGAGCATTTACAACGTTAGCTTAGCCAAATCTCCATTACAAAACACGCATTTTAAAAGGTTTTTCGCCTGCCGTCTGTCTGCAGACTTGTCAAAGCCTTAATTCATGGTTTTTACTATCCGGTATCAGTATGTTGTTACTTCGGCATCATTTTGAAACGTGTATTACAATTAAATCACGGTCAAATATGTTCATCTTGTTGTAGTTGTAGCCCCCTTGACAGCGATTCTCTCTCTAGTTTAGCATACTCAGCCCGACTCAGCCTGGTTATTCCTGGTCCTAGAACCACGATTTTATGGGGCCATTACATCACCAGAAGTCCCAATTTAAGGGGTCATTTCTCCCCAAAAAAAATGTTGACTCACTATATCAACAGCCCCACCAAAAATATTTTCCACCAGCCGCCACTGTTCTATAGGTTAACGGCTGACACACACAGAACAACGTAACAAATAAACTAAACAACGTAACAAATAAGCTTTTTTATTGGTTGTAATTTACATGGATACATTCGAATGGTGTGACAATGTCCTATTTGATTGGGTTAAAATGTACGTATACTTCCTGTTATGTCTGCCTGCTTTATTTTACCAATAAAGGTCACTTTACAATGCAAAGTGACCTGCTGCTATATCGAAATCAGTCGCATTGACCCGAAGACACATTTTGAGTTGTATACACTGTTGGAAAGAGGAGATTCCTAGCTTTCTAATGATATCAGGATTGTTTTTGTACTCCAAATATTAAGCAAAACATGTCACATTATATAATGACTGTCACCGAGTCATAATTTTGAGAAAAAGGCCTTTAAAGTTTCCTCTTCTCTGGAATCCATCGATCTGATTGATTATTAGCGGAGCAAATGATCAAAAATAGTACGGAGGGAAGATATTTTCGTTTGGATTACTGGTCTGGGGGAAACCCGCGAGTGTGTGTGTATACGTGTGTGTGTTTGTGTATTTTTGCGTTTGTGTAAGAAACACCGGCATTTGTTATCCCTGCTGTGACGTTAAATTACTCGGTTCTCCGCTTGTAATTATGCCGTTACAAGCTTCAGAGTTGTATTTATCATCTGAATTTGCCGAAACAAGTTTAATATTCTGAAAGCCAAGACTTTGTTTATTTGAAATCAGATAAAAACTAACTGTAACGGACCCTGCCGTGTGATTATATGCCTTATACATTCTTAATTTCAGCAGAGGGAGGGGGAGCGGTGCTGTGGAAGAGCAGAGTGGGGAGTGAGAGGCGAGCTGTCATCTTCCCTTTACAAGCTTCAAAAATGCCTGTAGCTAATGAGATTGAATATAACAATACAAAATAACAAAATATACACAGCTAGATCAGATCGCGTTTTAGATGCGACGGGATTTTTAGTGTTCCTCGCTGTGTGTATACGTGTGTGTGTTTGTTTATTTTTTGAGTTTGTGTGTTTATTGTGTTTGTTTCCTGGGGAAAACACTCACGAGAAACACCGGCTGTTGTTATGCCTGCTGTGACTTTAAGTTACTCCGTTCTCCGCTTGTAATTATGCCGTTACAAGCTTCAAAGTTGTAGGCTATTTATCATCTGAATTTGCCGAAACAAGTTTAATATTCTGAAAGCCAAGCCTTTGTTTATTTGAAATCAGATAAAAACAAACTGTAACGGACCCTGCCGTGTTATCTTTTACTATATGCCTTACATTCATAATTTCAGCGGGAGGGAGGGGGAGCGGCGCTGAGGAACAGCAGAGTGGCGAGTGAGAGCTGTCATCTTCCCTTTACAAGCTTCAAAAATGCCTCTAGCTAATGAGATTGAATATAACAATCAAACATAACAAAATATACACAGCTAGATCAGATCGTGTTTTAGATGCAACTTTAGAGTAGAGGGGAATTATTGAAACAGGATTTGTACAGTGTTCCGCGGCATCTGTCGCTGCGAAAATGTGGGGCAGGGCTGAAAAGTGGGGGGGCCAATGGCCCCCTGGCCCCCCCTGCTTCCGGCGCCCTGGGCCGGATGAGAATGTCTGGCGGGCCGGATGTGGCCCGCGGGCCGCCAGTTGGTGGTCACTGCTCTAAGGATTTATTAAAAATAAATCGCGATGAAAGAACTGCAGCCGATTGTGCTGCTGGCGACCCTGCACCTGCCATTGCAGCAGCACGCCTTAATGTTACTTGATCTCGCAAACGACGGGGCTGAGTTAGCGAGCCCAATCCTTGACAGTAGCGTGGCGTGGGGAAAAAATGAGGGGAAGCCAATAATACGTTCTTTCTTTTGGGGTGGGGGGGGGGGGGGGGGGGGGTGTGGTGTGGTGGTCAATGTAATAACGTAACCAGATGAGTGATTACAGCGCCCGGTATCATTTTACACACATTTGTATCATACAGATGCAGGACTTACACACGCCTGTTATCTGACCGAATGGTCCGCACGCACTCTCCAGCCGAAACTCTAATAGGCATTCATTCACAAACTAAATCAGGAGACCTTTAACGTTTTACGTACGGTTCGCTCCTTTGTTCCTCGCTGTACACAGCTACAGTTTGGGCATTGGCCTGTCATCAGATTGTATTTGTTGTTGCTGCTGCAGCGGAAGTTTAGTACAATTATTTTTGATTAAATACTCCAAATCTCCACCCTCCATAATTGCACTTGCTTCAGTTGCTTGCTACTTTCTAACGGCGGTGAGAGTGGTGCAGTGACGCTATCTATCTTCTATAGATTAGATTTATGATTCGAAAATTATAAAAGTAGGGTAGACATGTGGGTATTATCCGACTGAACAAAACGTGCATTTACCTAACAGGTTCGTTTTCCACTGACCTTTTTTCGAGCTATTTTCCAAAATCCTATGGAGAAATCCCATTGCTATTTTGTCGAGGGAAACCGAGCGCAGCTTACTTCCACTTTTTGGGACGCGTCACTGCACCACTAAATTGATGCGATTTGATTGGATTGTGAGGCAAGGGAAGCCAGCCGCCTCTGGCTTCCCTTGGCATGGCCCTGACCAATCACAGGTTGGCAGGGGCATGACATGAGCCTCATCTGATTGGTCAATCCCTCCATTTTTTTTCACCAAGGGAAGCACATTTCGGCTGGCCTCCTCTCGCAACAGAGAGTGCAATCTACTGGTTCACCATAACATCTAGAGGGGCGCTGTTTCACTCCTTGTAAAATACTCAATGAGAATGGGGGAGAGACGGGCCGGCAGCAACACACAACAAAGAATTTCCGAAACTAAACGAAGTGTTTTTATTTATTTATTAAAATTATAACTACAATCCGAAAAAACAGGGGAAGCCTGACTTCCCTTGGCCTCCAGGAGAAAACGCCACTGATCCTTGACCCAACAAAGCGGCCACCACTAACGCTGTCCTCCGAGGCACTGCTCCTTGTCCCCCTACCATCACCACCAGCGTTGCCACACCCTGTACCACACCCGCCAGGATCCTCCTCCTCCGTGCCGGTGCCTCCACTACAGACGCTACGTAGCAGCACATCAACAGGTACTATTGGGCCAGCAACCGCTCATAAACCAACAGCCCCAGATGATCTTGGGGTTAATAAACCCAAACAGTTGAAACTGGATCGTTATCCAGGGAAATTATTTTCATGAAAGAAGCGCACTTTTGCCACTGCATGGTACAACAACTGACCATGGCTTGAATATTCGTTAAAGCAGTTTCCCCTGTAGACAGTTTAAAGTAAATATGTCTTCATCTTATTTGGCTTTTACTGTCAAAGGTTTTTGCGACTGGAAACATGCATTACAGACTGATAAAGGACTGCTAAGACATGCCGCATCAAAAGAACACATTTCATGTGAGAGTTTGTGGAGAGAGAGACAGATACGCGAAGAAACAAGTAAGGAAATAAGTACTTTGGTGCACACAGATAGTGATGGCAGTTTGACACTGAAGCTTCGAACGGAGCTTCAACCTATTCCATAGAAGCAGTGCTTCGAAGCTTGCTTCAAATCACGTGACGTGACATATGACGTCCGAAGCAGCAACTGCTTCAAATCACGTGACATGTGACGTCCGAACCAGCAACTGCTTCATTTCCTGAATGAATCAACTCACTGGTTCGCGGTCCAATCACGCGATTCAATGCATTGCCTCGTCTCGATTCTGACAGGTTGAAACAGGTTCAGATTTGAGCGCTTCAACACGTTATAACCGCTCTAAACAATGCGCAATGTGTTGTTGTTGTAGTTTGCGTTGTTGCTGTTGAGCTATTGTTGGTATTGCATTTGAATTGGATCATTATAGAGCAAGCCAGGAAGAAAAATAGGTCGTTCTGGCTCGTGAAACACTAAGAAATGTGAAGAAGTTGTGAACAAAAAGACAATGAGTAATATAAAAACATTTCAATTGTCTAAGGAATAGATAGCCCAGTGGATAGAGCCGGCGGCCGGGATGAGGCGATGTACTCCGTGCAGCTGTTTCAGTGCCCGGAATAGTTAAACTTTTAATCATTTCTTTTCAACTTTAATACTTTAATAAATGATAAAAGGCCCTCTCCGCCCAAAAACATGTCCAGCACTCTCTACTCTCTTCTCAATAACCCAATACTATTGATTATTAAAGTAACCTGTGTTCACAGTGTCCAGTTATGAGTTTGCTTAAATATATCTGTGTGTTTAATTACTTTGTATCAATAATAGCAGTCTGTGTAACAAGAAGCTGGAAATATGAGAATTTAAACCTTATTTGGAGAGCATGTGAACGAGGGGATATCCTTATTTGGACACAGCTCAAATCTCTGGAATGCTGCAGGATAAGAGTGTGCGTTACACATGCTTAGGGAAGATGTGTGTGTGTTCATTGCAGTGGCTATATGTATTGTATGATTATTGCTCAACTATACCTGTGTTTGTGTTTTATTGATTTCTCTCTTTTATTCTTTCATGTTGTGAGTACTAAATTACTACAACATTGTGGAGTAGTTGGCTTTGTAGAAGCGCTTTTGAAGGTCTCTCAATCTGTATCGCACTATAAAAACTGGATAGACTGTACGGGGAATAATTTTCTGTGAAAATAGTATAAAAGGTGAACACAAATAAGAAGAAACTAAGTCATAAGGGAAGGAGAATTTGAACGAGAAGAGCGTGAGTCAGGAGCCCTAGTACCAGGGACCCTTAGGGACCAATGGGCTCAAGCAGGAAAAATTGATTAGTATTGGGATTAAAACGGCGGATCGTAAAAAGTCCTCCGCAGATCTCCGTTTCCTACGCATTAAAATGATAGCCGAAGACAGAGTAGGAGCCGACAAGACATTCGGAAATCTGTTTGTTGATTATTCTGTCTGTTGGTTGTCAGTGTTGATTCGTAAAGGTCTTGTTTTATGTTGATAAATGTTTTGGTAGACCATAGTTTGTTGTAAATTGTTGAAAGAAGCCCCCTTCTCTTGAAAAGGCTGAGAGCTCCAGCCGGGGTGTGCTGTCTTTGTCTGTGAATGTGTCCCCCCCCTTCTCTTGTGAGAGCAGCAGCCCGGAGTGTGTCTGCCTATTCTTTCGTCTATATGCCTGAAAGAAGGCTGCTGAGTGTTGAATTTAAAACAAGGAGTGAAAGATCGAGTGATCTGAAGTTGGAGTGAATACATTGAAAATTAATAGATCAATGAGTGATTTGAAGTAGTAGATATATTGAAATAAATAAGAAACTATAATGTGTTGTTTTTAACATAGTTTTTGTAGGATACAGTTACGTCACATTGTGGTTTTTATGAGAAGTTTTGAGAACTGATTGTTACCATTACATTGCATTGTGAATTTCATGGTATTTGTCATTAACTAAGAATTGTACTTAATTATACTTCAAGGGAAAACATTATATTACATACAGTAACGTTAAGGGAAAGTAAAAAGAGGTTTACTGAGTATATGAAGTACATTAAGGGTAAGGTTTTATTAAAATTAAATATAATAGTGGATTTTTCCACCTAGAATAAGTCATAGAAAGAGGATAATTTGTTAAACATTAAATAACAAACTCACTGTAAGAAATATATATTGTAATGTTATTTAGGATTTGTATTTATCATACAACAGGGACTCTCATTTGGTGGTTGTTCAAAGTATATAGGAAACTGAAAACATAAATGATTCACCACAATTGTATATAGGTTTATGAAGAAAGAGTAGTAAGTAATAAGCAGGAGGTTTTTATAAGTTTGGCAGTCAGAAGAAATCTGTTAATGTTTAAACATGACAGAGGTGCTGAAGCTGCTTGCTCAGGCCCTCTCACACTGTTGGACAACACAAAGAGACTAAGTGTGATTTATGAGAGGCTTGTGCAGGAGCAGGCAGCTGCAGGGCACAGTAAGGAAAGAAAACTGTTCCGTGATGATTTCTTTAGGTTTTAGCTGTAGTAATGAATATTATATTTTGTGAGGAAACTTTTCCACCAATAATTCCTTTAAGTGTTCCAAAAATATATTCATTAACTGTAATCAGATTACTTGTTTTTCAAATATAGCGCTAAATACAGTTAGTTTTGTATTCTGTTACAAATCTAACCATGCTTGTAACACGACTTAGATAAACTATTTGAAAAAGAATAGAATAAGCAAGAAGATTAAAGATGAATCTATAGTGGTTAAGGAGGGTTTCCTTGTTTTGCTCATTAACTTAGAACTGAAATAATGAAGAATAGGTAGACTACCACCGTTAGTTTGTTTTAACATTCACATGTTTCAGCATTCCTGACCGTATAGACACTCAGCTGTTTTATTTTGTAACCCGTTGGGGGAGAGATTTAAATTGAATTTTTCTCAGTCGCTGATTTGCTGTGATTACAGCAGCATTGGATAGTTGTGCACCACCTTTTGGGTTCTCTGAATCAGTGTGTTGGTGAAAAGTTGCTCACTACAGAAACAGAAGAACTGTGCAAAGAACGCATCTTTGAGGAGGTTTTGACATTTTGCTTGTGCTTCGTTGTCAAGGCAACAGTGGTGTGAAGAGGAACTGCAGTTTTTGGGGATTTCTACTGTGCAGAGGACAACGTGTGTCTGCTGATTGTACCACATTGATCCAGAGGTTCCTTCCCCCTCAGGACATCCCAGTGCCACAAGAGTTTCCTTGATCCCACTGACTACAGCTGCAGAGGACAACGCATCACTGACTGTTCTCATTATGACAAGATCTTGAGACAAGCTTGTCTCAGACTGTTCGGACTCTGAAGAAATCATGCAAGGATTTTACAGCATAACTGTGCAAGACTCTTCCAGAGGGTGGTGTAGAACATTATGCTTAGTGTTTAAGAAGAGAGGCTGATTGTTTAAATGATGGTTTGGAATGCTGAAAAGATTCAAGTTTAATATCCTTGTTCAGCATACAAGACATCTGATCATTATGTCACACATAATAATCTTGACATAGAAACTAGCTATGGGTAAAACGTGTGGTCGTTATACCATTGTTATCATGAAGTAAACATAAATAGGGAAATAGTATCTGCTTAAAGATGAACGGATTTCATATCCTAGAGAGGATTAGTTATATTGTGAATACTTCACAAGGTATTTACTAATGTATTTTAAAGAACCAAATTTAAAGAAATTGAATTGACTTGATAAATAAGTAAAGATAAAAAGTTGTATTACCCATTAATCAATCAATTGGTAAATTAAAAATAGCAGTAAAGAAGAAACTATTAAAGTAAAAGGAGAAAATAATCCTAACACACACTGAAGGTACTGTGGGATAAAGGGGGAAACATGATGGAAATATTCACTACACTTTCAGAAGTGGGTGTTTTGGAGTTAGGAGTACAGAGTAGAACAGATTCTTCAATCTTTTCATCATGTTTACAAATTATTCTTTTCGAGTTTTTATTCATGTGAGATTTGGTAGTGTTTTAAGTTGTTACAGTATTCATCTACAGTTTAAAGGGAGAGTTTTAGTAACCACTCAATAAAATCAGACAAATATTTATTTATATAGGTCATGTTGAAGGGAAAGCTAGTTCTAAACAAAATACAGTATTTCAATTTGAGCTATTGGTTTTACCATTGTGGCATATATTACTACAGGAGACCTTTTTATGGGGAAATAACTGTTGTTTGTCGTCGAAAATGTAGAGTTTAAAATACAATTTAAATTTAAAACAGCTAATTTAATTTTGGAAAAGCAATATAATGAGTTTTTTACGTGGCAGAGCTTTACAGATCCTAATAATGTTTTGATTCAAGAAGATAATGATATGCACAAGTTTCTGAAATATATATATTAGACATTTTAATATAGATTAGGTGTCAATAAACAGCAGTAGTAGTACTATAAGGAAGTTACACTTTTGGCTAACAAATGTCAGGAAATGTGGGAAGCAGCTGTCCCGATGAAAAGTTAGAGATATCTTGAAAATTAAAGTTGTAATCGTGAATTAATAAATGATGGCGCTCCATATGACAGATTTTTGTTGACAAAGGATACTGGCCTATGCTAAAATTGGAAAAATGTGTGAGTAATTTGCATGTCGTAAACAAATTGATCAAATTGATTATTTTTATTGATTAATTTGGAATATTAATGTAAAAGGCCGTTATCCGCAGGTTCACTTAAGAATGCCTTGCATGAACATTTGTCAGGCTTTGTGTTTCCTAGGGGCAGTATATTAAGGAAGTTTATTGATAATTTATTTTTTTAAACATCTGAAGAACATTGTGCTGCGAACACGGGAAACACTTTGTTGCATTGTTTGACATCAACACAATGATGTCACTAGTAAAAACTCCAGCTGGTAGAATATCAAAGTCTCTGCAGAGCACGACACATGGCCAAAAAGACTGAGACCAAATGACCCTGACTGACAGTGTGACAAAAGCACTGTCAATGACTGACTCTGGGGTGAACCTGACCAAACCTGACTTGACAACCGGACAGTGTGAGTGTGAATGAATGCCGGCATGTGTTCAGTGTAACTGCATGATTCAAAAACAATAACTAACCAAGCATGTTTTTGGACTAACATATTATTTTGGAGCTCCAATGGAAACAAAGGTTTCCTAAAATTCCACAAAAAGGAGAAATTGCACATGTGACCCGTTTCTAATCTACTTGATGATATTTTATTCCCACAGGAGTTGGCGGTTTGCAGAATGTGAAGCTCAAACTAAAATCTAAAGATTCTTTCTTTTAGGACTAAAAGATGGCAGGGGAAGTGATCATCATTGACTACACCGATATGATTAACAAACAACTTAAGGGGTTGGTATCAGACTTCTCCACACAGGTTGCTGACGCCAAAGGGGGACCCGAGGAGCACGAGGCCAACACAGCGGAGTTCGTCTGGCTGAAGGTCATCAGGCCTAAGTGGCTCAACCCCAGGTTCTCCGGCCCCTACCGAGTGACCCAGAGGACCTCTCATGCTGTCCGCCTAGGAGGAAAGGGGAACAACTGGTACCACTTGAGCCAGTTTGCGGGCGGGGGAAACCTCCGGCTAGGACCTTGGACGACATCAGGACTGACCTGGCTCTCGTCTAGGACTCGACCCGGAAGCCGCCATCAGTGGACTGGAGCAGCAGGATCCTGAGGACATCCCTACAGCAGACGGCCCAGAAGCCGCTGTCAGCAGTCTGGGGGACATCACAAGGAAGCAGAGGAGTCTACTTCTCTCTGATAAGACTAATCAGTTCCACCATTGAAGGAAAAGCTGCCTCTCCCCCTCCGTACCAAATGCCCCTGTTGGCTTATGCGGAGGGAGAGGATGAGTATGATGGCTCAGCAGACAAGGACGCAGTTTTTTTAACATATTTTGGTCTCTCTCCACTGTCACAGGAAGTTGTTATGATGGGCTGTTCCCAAATGTTTAAGGTGCTCTAAATCCTTGCTTCTGATAGATTTATATAATGTTGGGGGACGGACACAGTAGAAAAGAATGTCAGTGGTTATGTTGATCTCTTGAGGTGAGATCAAAAGGGGGATTATTGATTATTAAAGTAACCTGTGTTCACAGTGTCCAGTTATGAGTTTGCTTAAATATATCTGTGTGTTTAATTACTTTGTATCAATAATAGCAGTCTGTGTAACAAGAAGCTGGAAATATGAGAATTGAAACCTTTGTATTTGGAGAGCATGTGAGCGAGGGGATATCCTTATTTAGACACAGCTCAAATCTTTGGAATGCTGCAGGATAAGAGTGTGCGTTACACATGCTTAGGGAAGATGTGTGTGTGTTCATTGCAGTGGCTATATGTACTGTATGATTATTGCTCAACTATACCTGTTTTTGTGTTTTATTGATTTCTCTCTTTTATTCTTTCATGTTGTGAGTACTAAATTGCTACAACATTGTGGAGTAGTTGGCTTAAACATGTTTAATTATTCTGTATGAAGTAGGAGCAGTTTGCATGGCAGGAGACTAGAGATGTGGGAGATGAGACATCCTTATTTGGACACAGCATGTCAAGCATCTGGAAGGCTACATGTCTAAGATGTGTGTGCGTTAAAGATGTTTAAGGAGAATGTGTGTGCGTTTTGTCAAAGAGTCCTATGTACAGTATGTGCAACGATATAGTGAAACATCCCTATAAGGACACAGGCACGTGTGTGTGTGTGTGTGTGTGATCCCAGCTATACATTGGTAATCTGTTAACATCTCCTTGTAAGGAGATGGGGCGAAACAGACGGAATCAACGACCGCTGACTCATTGCCTAGGGCCCCGCCCAGGAGTGAAGCAACCAATTAGAAATATGAAGGGAGGAGCAACCGACACAACTCCTCCCCCAGAAACTGTATGTAAGCTGTCCAATATTCATGCTCGGGGCCCTTTCTGACTGGCTGTCGTGATATGCATTATCACACAGTGGTGGAATTGAGCCTGGAGTACTCTGTATTTTGTACTATTGCAGAGTGCTGTGTATTATGTATTGTTGTTTTCACCATTGAAACAGATTATTGTTTAACCTTTATTCTGGTGCTTTGAGTCCCCTCTCTTATAATTTGACCAGCTCATCATGCTCATCAAGGGACGCGCGGAGCAGAGGGGAACCTTCCACCACCGCCATTGGGTGGTGCTCCAACAATATATTATCAACAATTACCAATCTTTAATTGCAAATAGAACATGATCAGTCTTAGTGTGTATGTGCATCGAATATTTTTCAAGGCAAAGATACGTTAAACCCACTGCAGCCTTGCACTTCGCCAGGAAAGGTCGCTGTAACTGAATCTTCGAGAAATGAACCTATTTCCGACACAATTGTCCAAGTGGTTCGATGCTTCATTCAAAGCCTCATTTTGCCCTCACTACACACAGATATTAGCTTTGTTCGTTATTCTCGCGTCCAGGAGAGAAGCTTTAAAAGTAAGGAGACCAATGGAGTCTCTGAGAAGGTTCAAATGGGTACTTTAATTAAAATGGCGCGATAATGTTACAAGCAGAGATATGGTTCGGTGAGAAAGACAGCTGTGTTCTCGGGCTCTCGAGAGTAAAGGAAATGGCAGAGAAAACACACATCCGCTGTTGGAGATTTGAGGATGTTTAAAACCAACCTCGTCTACGCGTGTCGTTTGGTAAGCTGGGTAAATTCGTAAAAAGGAAGGGATTAAGAAACACCAGAATGCAAGTTAAACAATAATGTTGTTTTAATGATACAAAGTAACAATACAAATACAAAGGAAGTACTTCCTGCTCTTTCTCCTGTCTTACTCTCTGGTCAGCCTGAAGAAAAAGAGAGCGAACCAAAGGAAAACACAGGCTTTCATACTAAAACACAGGAGGAGGTGTGTGGGTTGCTTTCCCCAGAGGTCATCTTATTGGGAGAGACCAACACATGGCCTGTCGTACCCAATCAGCGCGACACAGCAGAAGAAACCCGGAAACAAAAAGTCTCTTTCAGTTTGACGAAAACCAGATACCTTTTGGTGTCTGGAACGAACCTGCTCTAAACAACAAGTTTCCTTATCTTATTTCACATCTTGCAGCCAGCACACACACATCCCCTTTATGGCTCTTTGTCCCTGTGGCCATCTCCCCCCCCCCCCCTCAGGTTACCACACACCAGTTAAAAGTATGTTTTAAGATATAGTTGTTATAATTGGCTAAATATACGTAATACATGTAAATGACTTTCATATCAATAATAACGAGGAACACATTACCTATGCTCTTAAGCAGTATTAGAGATGCTTTTCAAATAGTCAAACCTCACACAGGCCCAATATAGAGAACACACTCATTTGTCCTGCAGCCTTTCCAGCCATTTGAGCTATTGTTCACATCTTTACTTCGAATAAAAGGTTTCACATTGCATATTTCCAGCTTCCTTTACACATACTGTTATTATTAATACAAAGTAATTAACCACACACATCTATTTAAAACAAGTAGATTTCCCTGATAATTGACATGCTGAAAATCTTAAGAAGAATGTCCCCTCCCCCAGCTCTCTTGTCCCTGTCATAAAAGCTGCTTCCATTTCATATAAAGTAATAAAACATGTTTAAGCTAATTTCTCCACAATGTTTGTAGCCATTTAGTACCCACACATGAAAGAATAAAAACAGAGGTATAGTTGAACAGTAATCACGCAGCACATATATTTACTGCAATGAAAACACACACATTTGCCCTAAGCATGTGTAACGCACCCTCTTCTTTTATGAGGGAAACATTCCAGAGTTTTGGAGCTATCCCCAAATAAGGATGTCCCCTGCTCACATCCCTCTCTAAACACAAAGACTTCACCTCAATATATTGGGGAGGGAAAATATACTTTGTCTCTTCAAATTTAACACACATGAATATATATAAGGTGACATTAAAATGAATATACCAGATTGAACTTTCCTGCCATAACACGTTACTTTAATACTTCAAATAATTCAAATAATACTTCACCGCCGTTTAAATATCCTCCTATAGCTCGTCCTTGTATTGCCGGTTGGCTCTGAAGGGGGACCTCCCTCCTCCGATCTTCAATGTTCGTTATTTCGCATAACAGAGGATTCAGACATTTTACATTCAATATATAACTAAAGACGCCTTTCCTCCTCATATTGTCTTTCATGACTGGTCATTTATTGCATTTTAAACGCTGTAATCAATACTTTAAAAAAATACTGGAAATACTTCACGGCAGTTATCATTTCCGGTAGTTCCGGATGTTGTCATATGCTACCCACGTCTGTAAACAAAACTTATTAAAATAAACTGTAGGCTACCTTTATTTAATATTCAGCAATAATAATATCTCAACGTCTATAGATGTAGTGTAAAATCAGTACGTTTCGGTGTGCATCACTCCGTGTCATTTGGGTTCTAAATTCACCTCTATAGGAAAAGGAATATTAGCCACATGCTAAATGCTAACCGGAGATGAAGGATTTTCAGAATAAAAGCTTGACATCAGACATTGTGCGCGAGAACTTCTGGTTTTTCAGTATGTTACGGCTGCTGCCTTCTGGTCGTCTGAGTGCCTTTAGTTTAGCTGTGTTTTGTGTAGACTCCCTCGGTTAGTTGTACCACTCTTGAAGTGAGGTTTCGTTTAGTTCTTTATTTAGTATATTAGTATTTATTTTCCCTGTATGTCTTTAGACTCCTTTCTTAGAGTCCTCCTTTTGTTTGGTTATTTGTCAACCGGTGCCCTTTTGGCCCTTTTGTTTGTTTCAGGCTACTTGCCTGCCATTTTGTTTACAGCTGTTTTAAATAAACGCTTATAATTAATACCAATTCCACTCTGGTCGTGTTATTTCCCTTTGGTTCCCCTAGCCCAATAGGGAACGTAACACATGGGGGCTCGTCCGGGATAAATAACGAATTCCTGCGGTTATAAGTGGTGTGTACAGCTAAAAACAATTTGGTAAGGTTGTGTGCAGTTTTAGCTGAGTATGGCAACTTTTGATTTGGAGTCGTTTTTGGTCTGTCCTTCTCATGAGCAGTTAGTTCAGTGTCGTAGAGACGACTTGTATGAGATAGCGCAACATTTTGGTCTCCCAGTGGCAAAATAATTATTAAAAAAAGAGTTAAAGGCTCTTGTGGTGGATGAGTTGGTGGAAAGGGGTTTTCTGGCGCTGCCTGCACAAGCTGAGCTCACTGTGCCAAATGACCGTGCTAAAGGAGAGGGTAGTGACAGCGAGGGGAGCGAGCAGTGTAAAGCACCGTCTGCGCTGCCTCGCAATAGTCCACCGTCTCCTGGTAGTCCTGATCCCCGGGAAGGGAATAAACTTAAAGCTCGCCTCGCCCGACTTCAGTTGGAAGCTAAAGACAGGCAACTTCAGTTGGAAGCTAAAGACAGGGAGCAAGACAGGCACTTTCAGAAGGAAATAAAAAAAATCGAAGCAGATAAGGAAGTCCGGATACGGCAGATGGAGCTAGACTCCCAACTGCGCGCATCCGGTGCTTTCGACTCTGCCGGAAGAAACTGGCCATCTCCACCTCCTCCACCTGCTTTTGACGTGAGTAACAACATTTCGCTAGTGCCAACATTCTGTGAGACTGAGGTGGATGCCTATTTTAGCGCATTCGAGCGCATTGCCGCAGCGTTGCAGTGGGCGGTTGAAGTTTGGGCTCTGATGGTAACGTGCAAATTACATGGAAAAGCTTGGGAAGCAGTTGCGGCTCTCACGTTAGAGGACAGCCTGCAGTATGACTCAGTAAAGGTTGCCATCCTCAGAGTGTACGAATTAGTTCCTGAAGCTTACCGGCAAAAGTTTAGACGCTATAGGAAGAGTCCTGATCAAACGCACGTAGAGTTCGCTAGGAAAAAGGGAATGTGTTTTGCTAAGTGGATTGCTTCATGTAATGCTACGGATTATTCTTCACTGAGGGAATTGATCATGTTGGAGGAGTTTAAAAAATGTTGGCCTGAGCACATTGTTGTTTACTTAAATGAGCAAAAAGTAAATACCCTCTCTGCTGCTGCTGTGTTAGCCGATGAGTATGTGTTAACGCATAAATCTGTGTTTTCCCCTGTCTTTACTCACAGATCCCGCCGTGAGGTAGCCACACCATCTACTGAACCGTTGAATGTGTGTAATGTAACCAGAGAGGAGAGGGAGTGCTTTTACTGTCACAAACCTGGACATGTCATCGCCAATTGCGCAGCTCTGAAGCGTAAAGAACAGCGCCAAACGGTATTGGCCTGATCACCCATACATGTGCACAGGCGAGTAAAAGTGTTTCGGATGTCCCATTGTCTGATCCTGTGATTGTACCGGTGTCTTCAGATAAAGCAGTGTCTGAGGAGAAGCCAGAAATAGTGGCTCCCCCTCGTGAGGATGTCATGAGACCAGCACAACACGCCAGCTCAGATAAGCCTCTAGACTTCTCGACACTCCCGGTAACCCGAGAGCGTCAGCTAGTTTATCGAATCCTGTTGTTGGTGTTAGCTCTACAACATCTTAAGATTCATGTTGGACCCAGCCTTTGGCCAATTGTGATGTTTACATGTTACGATCCATTCATATTCTGCCCCAGCGTGTCCAAGCACAAGCAGCGTCTCATGCAATGGGCTCTGATTGTGCGAGACTACGATATTAGACACCCGTCATTAAAGGGCGCAGAGAATGTGTTGGCCGATGCTCTGTCCAGGTTCAGTGTGTGATCTTGGTGTGTGTTATTAGGTAGGTTTGTTTTGTGATAGGTAGCTTCGTTAGTGTGTTAGGTTGAGTTTGTGATGTTAATGTGTGTTATTAGGAGTTCGTTAGTGTGTTTGGTTCACAAAGCTGTGGGTTTGTGTCTTAAGTGGGGGAGTGTTACTGCTGCTGCCTTCCTGGTCGTCTGAGTGTTTTCAGCTGTGTGTGTTCTATGTAAATGAAGTGTGTGTGTGTGTGTGTGTGTGTGTGATATGTAAATGAGCTTTATGGGTGCCCCGACGTCATTGGCTGTCATCTCCTGGTCCGCCTCTGAAGAGGGTGATTGGATCGACGACAGCCAATCGCAGCGCACAGCCGGCGCACACCTGCTGGGGAGGAGTACAAAGGCCGCGGACTGTTATCACTCTGGAGGCTCTGTTGAGTGAACAGACGCCTCTCGCTACTTGCTCTTTGTTCTGTGGTTAACTTGTGTGGTCTGTGTTTAGAGTGGTTAGTATTGTGTGACTGTTGCCTTTAGTTTAGCTGTGTTTTGTATAGATTATTTGGTTAGTTGTACCACTTTTAAAGTGAGGTTTTGTTTCGTTCTTTATATTAGTATTTATTTTCCCAGTATGCGTTTAGACTCACTTTTTAGAGTCCTCCCTTAGTTTGGTTGCCCATTTAAACTTGTGCCTTTTTGGCCTCTATTGTTTGTTATTTAAACCGGTGTTTTTGGCTCTTTTGTTTGTTTCAGGCTGCTTGCCTGCCATTTTGTTCACCTGTTGTGCATTAAAATGGTATAACTTTTACCAATCCCATTCTGGTTGTATTGCTTCTCTTTGATTCCCCTAGCTCAGAAGGGAACGTAACACAGTATAAAACAGCATTTAAACTGACGGTATGTTTAAACTAAATGTATCCCATAAAACATTGATTTTAATTTCTAACACAGATCAGCTGGCACAAAACCATTATTACGTGTCAGCTGTGGTTGATATGATAGCTTTTTTAGCTGTCAACCAACTCCCTCTCAGAGGTGACCACGAATCACTCCACAGCATGTCCGAGTCAGGCAGTGGGCTCTTCCTATCGCTGTTTTAGTATACGTTGCACTAAGACGCAGAGTTGGCCAAAATAATGGAAACCATTCTCAGCACAGCGACATACATCTCTCACGACATGCAAAATGCTATAATTAAACTAATGAGCACCTTAGTGACTGAGCATATTGTCAAAGAGATAGGGGATGCGGTGTATTCTATTAAAGTCGATGGAACCAGGGATCCCACCGGGCGGGAGAATATTTTATTTTTAATTTATTTGTGTATTTATTTGTGTATTTATTTGGGATAGGTGTGCGTCTTTACGCAATGCTGTTGGCCATGCTGTTTGATTGGATCTAGTGTGCCGCGGCACATGACGGTTTTGTGTGCCCTCCAATGAAAATCATATGCCCTCTCTGTAGATTTGTTCTGGCGCCGGGTCTGGCTCTGAGTGTTAGCAATGCTTGCTAATGTAAACACAGACCATATTATTACTTCAAAACACGTCTCACATTGTTTCTGATACAGCACATTGCTTAGCATGTTCTTTATTCAGTGTTTACTGCTAGAACAGAGCCATTATATGAGCCATTATATGTATTATATATCCATACATATATATACCCAGTCTCACGGCATTTCGTGTTATAGTCACAACATTTAATCTATTGATTCGTGTTCACCAACACTAGTTCCCCCTTTTTTTTTTTTGTCATACGATTTTAAAAGCAATGTATTTCTATTGGTAGTATGTTTTGTGTCTGCACCACGTCTTTTTGTCCGGTCGGGTCTTGGAAGATCGGAAGCTGTGTGGTTCATAAAAACATTTTCTTACTCAATATCAAGCCACGATTATTGTTTTTATCTTAAGTCGTATAATGTCTGACTTTATTTGCCGTCCACAAGGAAAATAAATGGGGCTCAGAATACTGAAATATGTATTTTTTCAATCTTTTTTCGTTCTAATTTGTTATTCTTTTCTAAATAACACACTGTTATTGACTCAATAACACACAATTATCCTTGTTTTTATTTATTTGTTTAATTCTATAATATCGGGCTTTTTTTTCAGGAACAGAATTACAAAATAAAGTCACCGGAAACAGAATTAGGCGATACACACCCACTGAACTGATTACCCAAGATCCTCAGCTATGGTTGAAGCGCGATGATTGGATGTTTTAGCCACAATGCACGTTGGAATTGCATTGCCAGGCAACAGCTTGGGGTGAAAACAGTATTTTCGGTCTCAAAGTTTGCACAGTAATCTGCAGTACTCATCAATTAAAAACATCAGTTTATCCTTGTTAAGTTACACAACATTGATTGGTTTAAATTGTGTACAATGCTTTTGTGTTTTCCCCCTTCGATTCGGAGAAACAAATAGTTTTTCGGAGTTTAGAATGGCCGAAGATACTACACTACACATAATCCTCAACTATCGTTTGGGACTACAGTCCCTTTGCTTGACAAACCCCGTGATTCATCTTCAAGCTCTGTGATTGGATGTTGGAGTGGCAGTGTGCCAGGGTTACGCCGACCGTCAAACTGCTCAAATGGAATGAAACCATGGCAGACTATCCAAAACTGGACTCCAACGGGTCCAGCCCCTGGGAATTGTAGTTTTAAAAGACGTTTTCGTTTTTCCCACAATTAGAAGTTGCCAGTATTAAACTGTGTACACCCCTGGAGGTTTAGGGGATAAAAAACACATTGGTGTTATCACATTTAAAACATATAATTAATAAATGGGTTATAATTGCTTGTATCCATAATGTGCAGCATTAATATATACCCACATGACAGCTCATTGTTACTTTGTAATTCTACTCCACTACAATTCAGAGGTTAACCTGGTATTTTTACTCCACTACATTTATTTTATTTACTTTGCAGATTCTGATTAATGATGTGAAATATAAACAACCCTTAAATCAGCCTTTAGTTACACCTGTGTAAAATTCAGGGAAAGGTGATTGTCAAGTGCCAACAATCAGGAGAGATATTTGATTGTTGGTGCTTGAGAAGACTAAACATTTATCTGCAGATCCCTATAAAGCATATTCATTAATCGTTATTCTCTACTAATAGTTAATTAAAAACTGTATATAATTGCTGTTTTGTACATCTCTTTCAACATTTTCTTAGGTTTATTGACATATCATATATGTAAGGGAAACTTCTGCAGCAATGGAGAGTTAGGACTCAGAGAGACACGAGGAGAGTCAGAGCTTTGATGTCAAACACGGATCTTTAATACAAGCGTCGGCCGGAGAAATTTACATCACAAGTCACACAGTCAAAGGTTCTGACTGCACAGGTGGGTTGCCATGTCAAATCTGCCCAGTATTTCTCTCGATAGACCATTTAACTAGTTTACAGAGAGTTAAACCCCATATTGGGGGATGGGGCGTTAACACCTGGAGACACTGAATCAATTATCTGACTCTTAGGCTCTGTGACCGAGAGTTGACCGGTCATAAAACTGGTAATGTCAACAATAGCTGAGACTTCCCATTCCTTAAGACAGATAACAGACTTAGGGTTGGTCGTAAACGTCAATACACAGAAAAGATTAGACTCGTAGGAGTAAGACAAAATTAATCCCTAACAGTCCTCTCTTTTTATCATTTATGATAACCTTAAAACATTAGTCTAATAATAATTTGGTCAATACTTAAATCAATAGGCGTCTTCAGATTTGAGTGTGGCCTTACACAACATCAATTACATCACAAAGTAGAATAAGATTGAAACATTCAATCACAATGATTGATACAACCAATCATAATAGAAAAATCATCTCTTACAAAAGCACAATAATGAACACATATCAAACACAGATGCATAATAGCAAAAACATCTATTTTAAAATAATATGTTTTAACATTTAATCATTAGTTGATCTCACTTATCAAACTATAAAATCAGAACCAGCTTGCAGTTTAAAGATTTACTTTAAGGCAATCACTAGTCAAAAACATTTTAAACTCAGGATCTTAAGAGATCCAGCTAAGGTATAAAATTCACAGTTGTGATTTGATCAATCTGTAATCTGCAAAATTGCAGTGTCTTCAATTTTAGGATTACTTGACGCAGCGGCGCCAGCGACTCCATAATCGTCCAGGGGCGACGTTTGGTCAGGGTCCCGTGGCGTGCAGTTGTGACGCTCCTCGGCTTCTTCAGCTTCATAAAGGGACACAAATAGAGAGGCGAAGTCACGCCCATCTACTTCCGGTCCATGGGACCCCGGAAGCGAAAAATTATACATTGAATTCAATGGAGAGAGAAAACGTATCTTTTGATCCCGTTTGAATTGTGCCACGAACTACATATATGATGTTTGTCAATCTTAAACAATCATTTCCATGTCAAAAAAGTCACATTTTGTCATAAAACTGTTGAAATATAAGACTATGAAAAATACGCGACTACAAAGACTACAAATCCCAAATCCCATTCTGGGTCGCGCATGTGATGTCACAGGCGATAATGCTCCAAGTGGTTGCGACTCGTAATTAAAGCGAAGAAGAAGATTTCATAACTGATTTATTCCCTCCAATAAATATAAGAGATTGCTCCAATAAATTCACTTTTATAAGATGCCTGTGTGCTTTGTACCATGTTGTAATCACAAAAGTGATCATACCACTTGCTCGTTCTATCGCTTCCCGTCTTATGAAAGGACCAGGAGTCGCTGGATCAGACATATCAGGTAATATCATAGGTAATATACATGTTGTGCATGGAACATAGTCAAGTTAGCTACCTAGCTAGTAGCGAGCACGTTAGTTAGCATTACATTACTTAGCCTTGTCATTTTTAGTAGCCTTACCATGAAGTTATTATTTTATTACATGAAGTACACCAAAATGTTAAACAGTAAGAGTAGTCATCATGGTAAGTATTTCGTGAAACATTTGAAGAGTAGCCTACTGCGCCCTCCACCGGGTGCTAAGGAAGCAGTTCAGGGAGAGTCGAAGGAAGGCAGGCAGGCAGGGAGCTTTGCATGACATTCTTCTGGACATGTGTCATTGTGATGACAGTGAGGGTGAGTCAATCTGTTTGTTGGAAAGACAGTAGTTGAGTGATTACTGAGAGAAAATTATTAAAAGAGATAATTATTCAGTGTTGTTACTTTAGAGTGTTGTTACTGACCTTTTTCTCTTATTTTCTTTACCTCACCTGTAACTGCTGAGACCCTGAGGAACATGCACACTGGACTGACCTGCTCTGGCAACCTGATTTCCACTGTACGTAATAGTATTTGGTTATGGTATATTATTTATATACATCAAAGGCACAATGCGCCCCCCAGAGAGACACATGTATTGAGTGATATTTTGCATAGGTCATGTGAAATCATCTTTACATACTAGAAAACTGTAGGAGCGGCAACTTGTTTTGAAATTGAATTTTTAATATCCGATAATAAAGTTGATCTGTTTTCTTTATTCTTCTCTCTTCCCAGCTCCATCCATCACCGTTCTCTGTTCCTGCAGGTCCTGCTTGCTAATAAATGCTTTATTTTTTTACACAATTACAAATAAAGTCAATGTATTGTATGACATGAAGTTGTGCTTCATTCTGAGTCAATAATAAATTAATTCTGCCTTCAACTGCAAAATGATTGTGGACTGCACCAACATCCATGTAGCTGCCCCCCAGTAAGATGAACCAAGCAAAGCTGACACAAAGCTGTGCTCTTAAGTTGACATAAAGAATTTGTGAAATATTGGTAATTATTTGGAAAAAATTACTGACGATGCAGAAAACTTTTTTTATTTAGGAACAGTGGTCAGGTGAAGCATTTATCACTACATATGTGTCACACTTAAAAGGCCAAACACACTGGCCAAACACACCTCGTTTACAACTCCCCAGTTGACAGCCATGACTCCGTCTAAATTGTACCCCCCAAGCACCCTCTTCATGAGGGACGCGCATGGAGTGGATGAAAGTCCCGACCTCAGCACAGCACCAAAATTGCTGGCTGTCAACCTGCCCTGCCTTTGTAACTGCCACTGAGGATTTGTCTGCTGTCCTACGGTGGCTGTCTGGATGGCAGCTTGCTGGTCTCTGCTCAGTCGCATTGAGGCAAGAATTGCCTCAAGCCCCCGACCCCCATGCTCCTTCACCAGCTCCGGCACGTTGAAAATGGCCTGATGTTGAGGCTGCAGCTCTGGCTCAGGTGACAAAAGCCATGCCATGCCACGCTGCGCCCCTCAGTGCAGACCTGAACCAGTCTACTTCCTCAGTGGCGATGTCTCTGGCCAGTGGGTTGTATGTCTCCTCTTGCTGTTGGTAGAGTTGATACACCGGCTGGACTACTTTTGAAGTGCCAGGCTTCCTCCACTGGCACTCAACTTCTGTGGAGCTGATCTGCCACATGGCAAATATTGCCAATGCTGCAGCGTGGCTGCATTTGTACATCCCCCGTGCACAACCACAGACAGCGCTCTGCATCGCGCCATCCTCTCCCATGTAGATCTGTACAAATAAAGTAAGTACCATGTTTGTTAACATGCTATAATAGATTGAATGAGCAATACAAGGATGGTCCAGATCTGGGGGTGGGAGGGTTTATTTTTCCATAGTTTTGTCCTCTTGTCTGATTGTTGTTGTTTGTTTTTTCTGAATTTTTTGTAATTTGTGTTGTATTGGTTGTGATTGTACATTGTATTTTTTTAAATGTGTATTACATTTTTGAAAAACATTTGATCAACAAAAAAGGATCTGGTCAGAATCTAGACTCAGTGTGTAGTTTATGAATTAATCAATGCTCTCTACATTAGGAAAACACATACCAGTGTACCAGAGGGAGTCACACACAGCTGTGCCTAGATAACCAAACAAATTGACAAGATAACCAAAATCCTTGAATCTACACACAGCAAATAAACTCAAATGACACAACGAGATGTAAAAAGGAGATCACACATATAGTCGATATAAAACTGGCCGCTTCAATCTGAAGAGCAACTAAAACAAAACACGGGAGTGTACCTTGTTCTTGTGAACACTAATGTTATCCACGGCATACACACCCGTATACAGTACACCCGTTCTAGGTTCTGATTGGCTCTCTATGTTGGCATTCTAGCTTCTGACTGGCTGTCCAGGTTGTCAATCACAGCCGTGGTTCATATTATGCTAGTCGACTCGTAACATCGATAAACTTTTTTTCTTGACGGTTTTCTCAGTCAACTAATGCTATTGATAACAGTAACATAAATTAACACAGCCCTGCACACTGCAGTCATTATATGCCGGGTCTGTGGTTCATCATCTTCTTTTTCATTCTCCTCCTTATTGACTGACATTAACCTTAAACATTGCACTCATATTACTCACCGAAACCTTGTAAAGCCGGTCCTGCATGCTGGCTCTTACAGAACCGACTAACTCCCCTTTCGTGTATGTACAGCTCTCAACGTGCCCAGACTTGTAGTAATTTTCACCTCGTTTTATACTTTTATTCTCATTCTGAAAGAATGAGGTGAAATGTGCCAATGTGACGGTCATCTTTGTGTTGGTGACGCGTATTGTGCGGGACCAGAGACATGTAGTTCACTGAGCGGCTTAACACAACAAAATGTGTTACTTCACAGTTTTACAACACATTTAAAAGGTTTTGAATTGCAAAATGTTCTTTTAAATTGACAAACATCATATGTGTCATTCGTGGCACAATTCAAACGGGATCAAAAGATACGTTTTCTCTCTCCATTGAATTCAATGTATAATTTTCCGCTTCCGGGGTCCCATGGAGGCTCCCGGAAGGGGAGGGACTTCGCCTCTCTATAGCTTTCAACTGCAGCGGGATTTGACGCTCATGGAAGCACGGCATTCGTTTGTGTCGGCTGCCCTTAAAGGCAATGTGAGCGTCCATTCCCATTGGATAACGGAGAATTCTACACCCAGAAGTAAGTATTCCCCTTACTGTCGATTGATTTTACTGTGATATCTGCACTACTCATCGACTAAAAAACACCAGATTATCCTTGTTAATTACACAACATTGATTGGTTTAAATTGTGTGCAATGCTTTTATATTTTTCCCCTTCGATTCGTATAAACAAATATTTTTTCGGAGTAAAGGATGGCAGAAGACACTACACTACCCAGAATCCCCAGCTATCGTTTAGGACTACACCATGTGCTCTGTTTGACAAACCCCGTGATTAGTTCTCAAGCTCTGTGATTGGTTCACCTCCAACTGCATTCCATATGAAAAAAAAACGTTTCGTAAAAGATAAAATCATTCTTTATTCAGCAGTGCTTGCTTTACTCTTTGAAAGTCATCACATGAATGCATTGTAATAAATGGTTTGTCTGCAGTAATATTTTGTTTTGATATTATTGTTTTTTATTAACTACTAGACCACTTGGTCATGTTAAGACCATCTTTTATGTGTTGCTGTGGGTTTTTCCATCGCTTTTGTGTTACAAATATCAAAACAATAACTAAATATATCCGCCATAAACTAAACCAGGAACAGCAGTATATTTTATTTTGTTAACAATGTAAACTTGACAGCTTTTTAACCCAAACCACTACTGGTTAAAGCACGTTATTGGTTTAGAGCAGGGGTCGGCAACCTTTTTGATATGAAGGGCCATTTAAAAAAAAAAATGTTATCAGCGTGCCAACGATCGAGAATTGTCAACGGAGGGGGAGGGGGGGGGGGGCGGTTTGAGGAGCTTGACGCTCGTCAACTATCAGCAGGAGGGCGGGGGATTCTCGCTGCGGGGGAAAAGTGTGTGGACCTGTCAGCGCAACTTACATGATGCCGAATTTAACAAACACATTTAAATAATTGGTTTAAACGGCATAATAATAAGGACGATCGTCCGTTCTGTGATTCTCCAGAACACACAAATTATGATATTAGGGTCATGCAGAGTGAGATGAGATCGCTGTCCCTTTAAGAGAGAGAGAGTGAGGGGTGTGGCTTGTGCATATGTGTTTGTGGATGGTAGAGCGACAGTGAGGGAACGTGTGTATGTTTCTTGAACTGAAACGGGAAAGCAGAAAAACAGAGGTCTGTGATGTATTTTGTGAAACAGAAGAACAGCTAAATAAATGCAACGTCCTCCCAAGAAGAGCTCGCCTCTCTACAGTCATTTAAGCTAAAGTGGGTTATTGAACCTGAAGCTTGTTGCTTCTGCCCTCCTCGACTACGGTCTGGGAGCCGACACGAAAGTTCAACACACAGATGGCCAGTCCGCCCCTTTGTAGCATATTATTTCGATGAGAGATGAGCAGAACGCCACTGGGCTTTCAACTAAATAAACACAGCCACGCAAAAACTGCGTCATTTGTACAGCTCCTTATGGGTACTGCAATTAGTTAAGTGCTTTCCTCCGTAGTGAAACTATCAGCACTGCACCACGGAGGAAAGCGGCAGAAAGTCACCTGGAGATAAAGAGAGCGGGGCTGCGTTGCGTGCATGGCTTCCTTCTGCAGGTAACGGGGAGACGCGCTCTGGCGGCGGTCTCGCGTTCAGGATCCGAAAATTAATTTAAATATTTTTGCACACTTATTCCACGTATTCCTAGTGTGCCACTGGTTACGGTGCCGCGTGCCAATGCTGCCACGCGTGCCAGGGGTTGCCGACCCCTGGTTTAGAGTAATGCAATGCAGGTAGATTGTGTTGCTTTTTAATGACTGTTTAAAATGCCTTTTTCTTAATGTCTTTTATTCTTATTAACTACTTGTTACTTGTTGCTAGGGACGCTACTATCGATATTATTTCTGTTATGTTGTGTAACTGTTTAAAGGTGTTATCTTTATTGCTACCCCAATCCCCGTCAATAGTGTTGGTCCACAGCGCAAACGTATTAGTTTAACAAAATCTGCATCTAAAGATACGTTATTTTCCCCTGTGCAATTCCAGTCTCACATCTCACATCACATCGTCATTAACAAATACCGGAAACAGACGGAAAACATTTACAAAAATTAAAATAATACTTTATTCCGAGTGTGCTTGCTTTTCTCTTTGAAAGTCATCACATAACGGCATTGTAATACACGGTTCGGCTGCATTAAATATTACATATCTGCCGTAGTTCTCTATTTATAGAGCCCTGATGAGAAGACTTCTAGACAAACATGAAGAACTGCCGCCAACACTGAAAATCCAATTGGTAGATACTGCCTAGCACTAGATAATAATAAAAAAAGAACACAACTGCAACATAACTTATCCAAGTAGTAACAAAAACACTTCAAAATATTATAATTATGCATTACCATACGAGCAAGAAATATTAATGTTATCCATAAAATTACACTTAAAGCCGGACAAATGAAAAACTTAACGGCAAACAGGATCATCACAAAACCTTACCTCACCTCAGCCTTTTCTTGAGCGGAGAATCAGCTAGCTAGGTCCTAGACCGTCCTACGCACACGGACGCGTGAGGGGGTGGGCGGAGATAGGTCCTAGACCAGGGGTGGGGAACCTTTTTCCTCTCAAGGGCCATTTCAATTTTGACAACATCCTTCGAGGGCCGTACAAATGATTGAACTCAACGTCTGCTTAAAAAACTCAAATCACAGCCCATTCATTTCGCATTTCTTTAATGCTGTGCAAAGAAAAAGCAACCTCTTAATCCAGATATTTGACCATGACCCGCACATTCATGCATTGGGCATGACCACCAAAACAGAAAGATATGGACACAAGATGTGTGCAAATGTATTTAGTTTCATATCCATGTGGACATGATTTAAGTGGGGGGCGGATCTAACCTCATCTCGGGGGGTTTGGGGCATGCACCACCAGGAAGATTTTTTTTTAAATGTTGAAGTTAAAAGCATCAATCTGGTGCACTTTGAGAGCAACATGAAGAGATCTATGGATACATCTCTCAACACCCATATGAAACAGAACTGTAAGCAGATTTATTTCTTTATGGATATTTTACAAATTACTTCCCTTTTAAACTGTATTCTTGTTTATTAATAACAACTTTTTTTTACTGTCATATTAGTATTGTATACCTGTTTACTTTATTCTCTTATTTTTCTATAACTATAATGATCATATGTGCCTTTACCTCACTGGTTGGAGAAAAAGCTTCTTATATTCGTTAGCATAGCTAGCTAACGAGATGCTAATAACAACAACGTTATTGACTGTATGATCAGTTTGACAGATGAACAGATCGCAACTGGGCTTTCAACTAAAGACACAGCCACGCAAAAACTGCGGCATGTGTACAGCTCCTTATGGGTATTGCAATTTGTGAAGTCCCGGGCCGGAGCCGCGTTCTGGTGCTCTCCGTTAGAACTACACTCCTGTCAGACGAGACATATACCACGTGATGACACGTTAGGCTCGTGTTGTGTTCAAGGACCCTGACCTTGGCCAGGAAAAACAAGCTTGTTTAATTATTTTGCGGTCTAGATTTCTTGAATTTTTTTCTTTTTTGCGTGTGTTTATAAATTACCTCGAGGGCCGTACCAAATGGTCTCGCGGGCCGTATACGGCCCGGAGGCCGGAGGTTCCCCACCCCTGTCCTAGACTGATGTCAACTGTCATCATAGACCGTCCGAGCGGTGCATTCCAGGCTCAAATCAAGCGCACCGCCGATTTTTTTTTCCTCCTTCAAAATATGCTGGTGTTGAAGCCGTGTCAGAAAAGTGGCAGACTGCTAAACCACAAAACTTAGTCAGAGAGGGCATCAAGGCCACTGTGGCCTTATGGCAGATATCATTTTTAAGGGCACAAGGCCACGAGGGCCATGGCCCTCGTGGCCCTCGTGAAATTCCTGCCCTGGTTAAGGCACTTGTTTTTACAAAGTGAAAAGAAACAAACCATTTTAGAATAGCAATGATTTTTACAACATGAGATCCACCATATTAGAATAGTATAAAGTAATAAAGAATAAAATAAAATATCTTGGATTGGCAAAGTAAATTGAAAAATAAAAATAAACTATCTTGGAATAGTGTAAAGTAAATTGAAATGGATTCACTCCATTTTAGCATTTTATTTTGCTCACTTCTTCACATGATTTCATAATGTAAAGAATCACATCAGCTGGACATTCATTGATCAATCTCATCTCCGAACATCCATATCATTTAAACTAATCTCATCATTGTCATCAACATCTGTATACGGGGGTTGGTCGTCTTGTTCTGCTAGCATTTGTAATTGTCTCCTCATGAGAAATGTACCCTCCCTACTTTCATACCATTTAAGGTATGAAAGTAATATGTTCTTTAGAAGGGGCCGTCGTGATCAATCGGTACGTTCTACTCTGGGGTACGGCATTCTAGACAGTCATTTCTGGGAGAAGATTTTGGTCAGTTACAACAGTTGTAGAGTTTCATCACTTAAAAGTTCCTACTCATTACCTTTGGGTGGTCTGTTCTAATGCAGTGATAAAGTCCCTGAAATGGTGTGAGAACCGGTGGAATATCAATAACGCATTATACTGATTTATCTTCAATTATGGTCTACTTAAATAACTATGCTAACCCCTTTAACAGTGTGTGGAACCTTGGGTGCCCGAGCATGTGATAATTACTTCCTCATTTAACAAGGATTTTAAAAACTGAAGTCATTTCATTAATGGTTTGTAGTTCAATTCAGGAATTTACACTTATGGCAGATATGTTTCTCTTTTAAATAACATCTCTAAATGTCAGGTCATCACTGATTGAATGGGCTCTTTTAAAACTCATATTCTGGTGCCGTGCGCTCCCTCTGAAGCTGCAAGTAAGATTTAAAACATCTGCAGGGTGGGTCGAGCGCCCCCTTCTCCCTGAACGATATTTGTTGTAAAATATGCACCATCACAATGAGTGATCCAAGGCCCCGCATGTATTACACCCAATTATATTAGTTTTTTTTAAATTAAAATGTGCAATCTCTCTTTTGTCTTTTTAAAACTCTACATCTTGGACGAAAAACAAATGTTATTTCCACCTTAATCTTCCCTCCTGAGGTAATAACCATGCTACAATGGAGAAATCAATACTCTAGATTGGAATACTATCTTTGGCTTGGTACTAGCTCTACCTTTAACATTTTCCATACAAATAAAGATTTGTCTGCTTTTATAGAGTGGTTACTAAAACCATCCCTTTAAACTGTAGGTCTATACTGTAACAAATTAAATCTTACCCAAATTCACACATGAATAAAAAAAACTCTTAAAGAATAATTTGTTCATATGATGAAAAGATTGAATAATATGTTCTACCCTCAGTGTGTTTTTAGGGTTATTTAATAGTTTCCTCTTTATAAATTAACCAATTGATTAATTCATGGCTAATAAAACTTTTTCTTTCTTTCTTCTATTTCTCGTTGGTGAATAAGTGTGTTTATGTGTAAACTCCCTCACTCCCGTTTTCCTTCTCTCCCCCTCTGGTTGTCAAGCCACGACCCCCTCACGTTCTGCCGGACCATGCCAACTCCTCCGTCCTTTCCTCTTCTCCGTCCACCTTCTCCTCAGTCCATTCGCTCTTGGATCCTTCCGCTGTAACTCTCTTCAGTGTCCCATCTGCTTTGCTTTTCATCTCCTCCTTTACAGTCTCTACTTTGTTGCATGGAGGGCGTATTCTGCTCTCATGTCCCACACTCTGCTCTTGTGTCCAAATCTTGTGGCTCAGCTTGGAACTTCATGTCCTGTGGGGGACCGATGAGAGTGTGCCTTTTTATGTCGCCTGTAGTTCTGGATTCCTCAGGTGGAGATGGTTCTGGATAAAGTCTTGTCATTGTTGGTTCAGCTCTGCTTCTCTGTCTGTTCGATGGAGGAGGAGGAGTCTTCCGTGGTGAGGTATTTTGTCTGCTTGGACGATGGGGTCGTAGCGTTCTGACAGGCGGAGAGATAGAGAGAGAGAGATCTCGGGACGCATTATCTATAGTTAATTCTAACACACTGAGGTCAAATAAATCCAATCTTTCCCACTGCATTTTCCTAACCATACTATCTTTCTTTGATGTTAAATGTCATCTAAGCCCAGTTAATGTTTTCTAATAATTGTACCATATCCCTAAACATTGTTTTCACCCACTGTAACATGTTTACTCCAATTAACTCTTTCAGGAAACCACTTTCTTCCATACATTTAAATACCTAGATGTTTCAAGCACCACATATTTCACACACTATAAAGGAACGTCTCCATATTTTCTCCATCACTTTAAATCTCACTGTTATTTAGAACATAAGTAACTTTGGTGACTGGACATATCTGCAATGTCGCCACTATCTGCTGGGAAATTTTGTTCATAGAGTTTGTACGTACAAAGCTGTACTTTTGGGTTAGTAGCCTGTTTCAACTGTAATCATTTTCAATAACTCTACTAAGGTCACCGGTCGGTTGTTCATAAACTTAACAGGGGGTGTTTCTGGTACAGACTAAAACATGGATCCAGTGTATTTAGAGATTCCCCTAATCTGTAAATCCCCATCAATTACATATCCCGATCACTTAAACCCATCTCATCATTTGATACAAGAACTGCATATAGGGGGGGTGAATCATCTTGATTATAACCGCCTCTTGTTTGGGACCGAGTATTTCTAACTCCCCCTCTTGTTGCTCAGCTGATCTTTTGGCTCTGGGGATAAGTGAAAGTCTCTGAAACTCAGCTGGAGTCTTGTTAGTGATGTGGGCATTCTCTATGAGTGAACTAATGGATCCATGTCTTACATGATATTGTACTCCCCATCCAACCAACAAGGTGCCAAGTGTAATGAGCACAATCAACAATGCTATTCTGACTCTTATCCCTAGGGGACCCCACAATTGGTTTGGCTTTGTTCTTGTCATCATATCTATGTTATCCCTGGTTGTGTCCGTTACAAAATTTAAATAATGAGTACAAAAATAACATACAAAAAATTGGACTGTTTTTCAGATGTAAAACAAAAAAAATAGGTTTTCACATTAATGTACAATCTATAAAAATCTATAGACAATTTGTCTTTTGAGCTGTTTCTATCTTTATCTTATTTCTATTTATTGTTTTGTTCCAGCTCTGCCAAATCAGTCCTAACTCCCAATAATGTTCTGGAAGTTGCCAGTGAAGGGTGACAATGTGTGAGGTGGTGTCAATTTGCTCCTTTTTGTTTACCTTTAAACCGGAGCGCGTGTGAAGTTTGTTACAACTTTTCACGCTTCCGTCCACCGGGGATGAGCCCACTGTCTTTTGTGAACTTTCACCCTCACCCATTCACCTGGCCGAACAGGAGTCTCTTCTGGTGTCTCGTCTGGTATCTCTGTAGTTTTCCTAGCCTGTGTAGACAAAACTTGCATAATATTACTCAGAGTTCTGACATATTCATCCACTTCTATTTGTCTAATATCTAAAACTGGACCACTCCCTCCTTGGAGAAGGCCCAAGCTTCGGCATACCTCTTGTTGGTATGAGACCTATTGTTGACTACATTTTATTATTTATTAACTACAACGTCACCGAATCAACATGTCTGTATAATCATGACACTCCCTCCTTTGAGCATAAAATGCTCAATTAATATTGCAATGATTACCGTATTATGAACAGGACATGTAAAACCCATAACGTTGCATTAAATAAATATAAATTCTCCGTGTACCCACAAGGCGTACAAAAATATCATATGATGTATGGCTTTCTGATGGTATAAATGCATATTCACAAAACATTTTCCATTAGCACTTCTAATAATTTACTTGTTTCAATAATGGCTTTTGTCATGGTATTATGCATCATCGTTGCTGCGAAAACCAATACCCCTGGTGTTGCTAATGCGTCTCAATAATTCTAGGATTAGAGGATTGGTTGACACTGCTGAACTAACATATGATAAAATAATCTTTCTCCAAACTGGAGGGAAAATATGAACTATTCTCACAGAGAGTGACCTGCATGAAGGGCTGGTGCCCCTCACTCAAATGAGATATTGCCTTACGCACTACACTATAAATCAGTAAAGTTACTCAAGAATAAATAAATAAAGACTGATTCTTGAAACTGTTGTAAAAACCCTACAACTTCTTCATCCAAGCTCTTAATCAGTGTTATGTTATTTAATCTGCGGCTCATGCCTTAAAACAGATACTTCAGACCGATTATAAAATTGTGTTTATGAGAAAAATGTAATCTGACTCCATAAATCACATAATTGTTTGATTAAAAACTGCACTTCTGGCTAAGAATAAATGAAGTTCCCCTTTAAAACAGCCCCGGTCTTCTGACGGGGTCTATCTATGTACTGGCTGGAAAATGTTGGGCCAGTCTCTGTCGCTCCGTCACAGTTCTCCCACTAACAGTCACTCTCTAGTTCTGCTGGGTTCTTGTTGACTTCTTCACTGGTTTGAGACAAGCGACCCTATTGGAACACCTCCCTTTGTAGCCAGACTTCACCACAGCAGAATCGAGTTTCTGTTTTCAGGTCTGGACAGCTTCACGTCAGGTGTATCGCCGCCCCTTGCATATTTTGGGTGGAAGCCCGTCTTCTTGACCTCACTAGTTGTGTGGACACAATAGTTTTATGTGAGGGGGAACAACATCACTCGTAATGTATTTTCCTTCTCATAATTACAAAAATAGTCTGCTAAATGTTCTACTCTGCTACTTCTAATTGGTGGATGCTCTATGTAAATGCAATATTCTACTCACTATCTTTTAAATAACATTCAACCTCTCCCTCCTGTGGTGACATATGTGGCTCTATGTAGCTGGTTTTCAAAATACTCTAGTGCTGAAGATGCATCACCAGATGGTCCGGTCCTTTAAGCTTCCTCATTGTTGTGGATGATACCAGGCTGTCAGTGGCATTTGGTTCATGTTTGGAAATCCTGTACGTCTTTGACATCTCTGGGACCCCCTGCCTCCGTCGTCATCATGGAAACTGCATGGTGGGCCGTTGTTTGGTGCATGTGGTGGGTATTTCATTTGTTGTTGTGGACAATCTCTAGCCCAATGGCCCAGCTGATTGCATGTGTAGCATCCCTCGAACCGGAGAACTTTTCCTCTGCCTCTGCCTCCTCGGAAACCTCCTGGTTGTTGGTTCTCCATCTGATTCTCTGGCACTATCTGAGATTCAACTGTTTGAGATGTCTGCACTGCATTCTGTGGTTCTTCCTGAGCTTGAATTGTTGGAGGAATCTGCCCTGCCTTCTCTGATGTAGCTGCCATTTGCCTTGCCGCTTTCTTGTTTTTATTAGCTTCGGTATCTTTCTCAGCCATTTGTATCTTCAAGAGTCTTAGTTGTAATGTTTTAATTTCTTCGTCTTTTTCCCTCTGGGTTGCTTGGTATTTCATATCGTGGTAAATGAGATGTTGTCCCCATTCTTCAATGGGTATAGCATCTAATGCCACCACATCTCCCAGGCTTGCCTGTACTGATTGGGGAAGGGTGTTAATGACCGCGTTCTTCCACAGCATTACGACAGACGGTGAAACGTCATGTCGTTCTCCAGTGCAGTCCTCCCACACTCCTTCACATCTCTTCAGGAAGGCATACATGTCTTCCCCCGGTTCTTTTCTCAGGTAGTTGAGGGCCTGTAAACTCCGTGTTGTTGGGTAGATTTGACGAATGGCAGCCCAATACCTCGACCTGACTTTGTTGAAGAAAATGTAATCTGGAGAGTTGGTGCATTTGGCCTTGGAATCCACTGCTCTTGCCTCTAGTCTTCCTTCTATCCGTCCAAGCAGTGCCCTCATGTCTCCCAAGCGCAGGTGGTCTTGGACTGTGTATTTCTCCAGATCATTCACCCACTTCTAACCTCCTTGTGTAAGTGGAGGCAGTTTTGCCGCTAATGCTTCCATGTCGCTGTGAGTCCATGATTGGTATTTCAATCCTCCTTCTCCAGCCGCTATCAGCGGTAGCATGAGTGTTGAGCAGTTCTGGAGTCTTCCAGCTTCAGTTACGGTTGTGGTGTCTGGAGAACCTTCGCCTTCTCTTCTCTTGAGTTGTGCTTCCATACTTTTGCTGAGGTCTTCCATCTTTCTGTTGAGCTCCTCTTCCATTCTTATGCCTAGTTCTTTCAATCTTCTGTTGAGCTCACCAGATAGGAGTCTTACCTCATACTCCAAGTCTTTGACACGTGTAGCTGTGGGGAGACCGTCCAACTCCAATACTCCTCCTAAAACACCTAGAGTTGGAGCTTGTATTGGGGGTTGAAATAAACTGTATTCTTCTGTCATGTAGGGAGGAGGCGCATTTGTCAGGCTTGGAAGGAGCTTTGAAGGTTGGATTACTGGAGCTTCTTCTGTCTTTTCTTTCTTATCTTCCTTTGCTGTGAGCTCTGCTCCTTGAGCCATATACATGCTGTTCGTTGATTCTTGGCTGACATATTTTAGATGGAGTACCAGACTTGTAACTCTAGATTTTCTTTTTTCAGCTCTGTTCATAGCAATGTTTTCAGGTCCATACCAAGAGGGTTGTCCGGCTTTGATCCATGCTTTTTCCTGTTGTAGGTATTCAGCATTCTCATGTTCAACTACAGCTTTTCTATGGGCTTTCGTTGGTCCAGGCTGATCATCTGCTGGAAACAGTCCTCTCGTTTGCCACTGTTCCAACAGTTTCTCCATGTGGTTCCATGTCTTTTGTCTAAGATTTGGAACTGTTATAGCATCTGATCTGATTTTTATCCTTCCCTTGATATCTGCTGTTGAGCCTGGCTCTGCGTCTAGTCTCAACTTAGTTTGTTTAAGTGGCATGTTCTCTTCCTATTCGAATGAAATTATGAAGTTATCAAAGATTGAAGCACTAATCCTCCGACTAACACCTTTGTTCCTGATAAATAATATCCTATGTCTTCCGATCTTAACTTTAAATCAGGGTTTTTTTGTTGTTGTTGTATGTAAATATTATTAAAGTAAATTAAAATATAAAATTTGTGCAGTATGGTTTTGACTTTGAAATATGAAAATAGAAATCTTTGGTAAAAATCGAAATCCACTGTGTACAGTGCATACTGAAGTGTATGAAATTATGCAAATGTCTCAACTTGTGTTAGCTTCAATAAAGTGGTGTTTGAATATTCTACAGTCTAGGTTATGTTATTATGTAAAGTTTCTCATCTTATAATTAGAAACCACTTTGCAATTCTATTCTGGCGATCAAGCTTATGTTTATTTATAACACTTAAAATTATACTTCACATGGTATGGTGTTTCTTCTATTTGTGTAATAATTCTGTACTACCACCAGAGTGCGCTATTTTAATTTCCTAGCTTAATCCACTAGGGAATAGCTGTTGCAAAACTGAGTTGTTTTTAACAAGGAGAAACTTATTTTCCTTAAAAATATCTTTAAAATAGGAAGAACATTACACTATGGTTAAACAACACAGCACGTAACCGCCAAAACATATTTGCAACCAGGAATATTTCAAAAACCGCCAAAACACATTTGCCAGCAGAATTAGATAAATAATCCGCCAATACACTTTTGCCAGCAGCAATACTTCAAAACTTTGAAAATACAACAATCCTTCCCTTTAATATCCAAAAATTGATTCAGCCTTCTAGTTCCAACTGTGACAAGAAGTATTATTCGTTCTTCACAAGATGGAGGTCAGGAAAATGCCTCATTGGAGTGAAACCAGCTGCATAAGAACAAAGAAAGGAGTGCTTTGAATTTGCATTTCACGAAATGGCGATTGCCCTGTCTTTGTTTTTCCACATGTGGGGTGTAAACAAGATGGCACCCGATTATTTCGCACTCTGACCTGTAGACAAAGAGATTTGTCCATGCGGCTCTCAGGTGGGAGTTTAAACAATGGCGAGGTGATCTTTAAACGAACCGTAACAAAGTAAACCACTGGTGTGGTATTATAAACCCTGAAATCCAAGCCAAAACAACACTTAGTTTAAAATAACAACATTTCTATCTAGTTTACTATGAAAACAATTGGCTTTATCTTATTGATATCATCACTTAAAGTTAGGAACCCTTACGCACTAGCTATAAACCTGTTCACGTAATATTTGACTTTATAGTCGACTATGGGCTTTATCTTATTGATATCATCACTTAAAGTTAGGAACCCTTACGCACTAGCTATAAACCTGTTCACGTAATATTTGACTTTATAGTCGACTATGGTTAACTGTTGTGTCATGTCCAAGAAACTTATTGTGAAAGTTTATTCTTTATGTTAGAGTTGTCATGTCCCTTTGTCTTGTGCTTTATGTCTATACCCTTAATTATTTCTTCCTCTCATTTCAGGCCTCCACGCTCCCCGCCCCTTTTCTGTCTCCTGCGTCCTTGATTATTTTCCCCGCCCTGATTGTTTCCAACTGTGTCCCCTTTACCTGTGTATATATTGTGTTAGCTCCCTCCTGTTAATTGTCAGTTCGTTGTCTCACGAAGACCACGTATCGGCTTACCTCACGGACCTTTTCACGGACCTTTCACGGACCTATGCTATAGATCGCATTATAGTTTTCCTCGAAAGAGTGGTTTTGTTTTCCTTGTTTTATTACTGTGCAAATTCCAGTAAAGTCTTTATTTTGAAACGCTATCTGAGTCTGAGTTTTGAGTCGTGCAATTGAGTTCATGCCTCAGTGTTCTCCCCTTGACATGTTGCTATTTGGACACGCCAAACCGGGACCAATATGGAGACCTATCAGCAACTAATAATAGACCGTCGTCTTATTACTGCACTGCTGTTGTAATTCCGATTACCGTAACCCACCTGCAATATCTTGTTTAAAAACAGAACAGTTTTAACCACTGATAAAGGCTTAGACCAGGGGTGTCCAAAGTACGGCCCGCGGGCCAACTGCGGCCCGGGATCCATTTTTTATTGGCCCGCAGCAAATTATAAAAATAGAATAGAATGTGGCCCACACATGAAACTTGCACTTGACTGTATTGTAGTTCTTAGTTTGACCAGTAGGTGGAGCTACTCACTAGCTGCAGTCCTAATGCAGCTTCTCCACAAAAAAAAGTTTCAAATAAAAAAAATCTGCGACGACAAAATGGCAGAACCAAAGAAACGCAAGATAGCAAGTGAATGCAGAAAATTTCAAACACAGTGGGAAAATGAATATTTCTTCAAAGAAGTCAGGGGGAAATGTGTCTGTTTGATTTGCAATGAAACGGTTGCAGTGATGAAAGAGTACAATGTACGACGACACTACGAAACCAAGCATCCGACCTTCACGTCCTACACTGCTGCTGAGCGAGAGGAGAAAGTCAAGCAAATGGTAGCTAACCTGCAGGCTCAACAACAGTACTTTTACCGTGCTAACAAAACACAAGAAAATGCTACAATAGCTAGCTATGAGGTAGCTCAACTCATAGCGCGCCACGGGAAAGCTTTCTCAGACGGTGACTTCGTTAAACAGTGCCTCATTAAAGTCGCTGGAATAATGTGCCCGGAAAAGATGCAGGAATTCAACAACGTGAGCATGTCCAGAAACACAATTGTGCGGCGAATCGAAGACTTGTCAGCTAACATACAAAATCAAGTGTCACATAAAGCTTGTGCTTTTGATTTTTACTCGATTGCATGTGATGAAAGCACAGATGCCACAGCCACCGCACAACTGTTAATTTTTTTGCGGGGAGTTGACGATAACTTTTGCATTACGGAGGAGCTGCTTGATCTTCGGAGTCTAAAGGACACAACAACGGGTAAGGACATTTTTGAAGCCGTGTCAGGTGCAATTAACAAGATGCAACTTAAATGGGACAAGCTGTGTGGAGTTGCAACGGACGGGGCTCCCGCTATGACAGGCGAGCGCAAAGGAATGGCATCTATGGTGTGCGCCAAGGTGCGAGAGAGTGGAGGCGAGGCTGTAAAATTGCACTGTATCATCCACCAAGAAGCTCTCTGTGCCAAGACAGTCCAGCTTGGCGATGTGATGACCACAGTTGTGAAAACTGTCAACATAATTCGAGCACGAGGGCTCTACCACAGAGAATTTCAAGCTTTCCTATCTGATGTCGATGCTGAATACGGGGACGTACTCTATCATTGTGATGTGCGCTGGCTTAGTCGCGGCTCCGTGCTGAAGCGGTTTTATTCCCTGAGATCAGAAATTGACCAGTTTTTGAAAGAGAAGGAACGACCTCTTCATGAACTGAGTGATCCTCTATGGTTGGCAGACCTGGCCTTTCTAGTTGATCTTACTGGTCATCTTAACTCACTGAACAAGAGCCTACAAGGCAAAGACCAGCTTGTACCACAACTTTATGCACACATGAAAGCATTCTGTGCGAAGCTTCGTCTTTTTGAGACACAACTACGCAACTTCAACCTTGCGCACTTCCCTACGCTGTCCGAAATCAAATGTGCTCATCCAAAGGCCGACCTCTCTGCTAAAAAGGGGAAATATGTGTCTGTGATCACAACTCTTATGACAGAATTCAATCAGCGCTTCCAAGATTTTTCTGTCATTGAGAAAGAAATCAAGCTGTTCTCAACTCCCTTCCTGATGGATGCAGAAGAAGTGGAAGAGAGTCTGCAATTAGAACTCATCGAAATGCAGTGTGATGATTCTCTGAAGAATCAACATCAGCTCCTCTCCCTACCCGACTTCTACCAGAGCTTGGAAAAGGCCAAGTTTCCTCTGATGCGACGCCACGCAAAAAGAATGACGAGTCTGTTTGGCACAACATACATATGCGAGCAAACATTTTCTCTGTTAACTCTGAACAAAAGCAGATTGAGAACCAAAATGACCGACAGCCATCTCTGTGATGTCCTTCGCATCTCAACCACCAAACTTACTCCTGACCTGCCAGCCATCCTTCAGTCCAGAGCGCAGCATCACTGCTCTCATTAAGTGCAACGCTGTTCCCATTGTAGGTGAGTTAAAATATATTACACAGTATTCATGTGTTCAAAAGCCCAATTACTTAATAAATTCAGTCAATTAAAGTTGATAACATTTTTCTAAAAAACGTTAGCTGATGTGTTAACAACCGCAATAAATTATTTGCATAACTAGGTTAAATAAAGACTACCCTTTCCCTTGTCCTGTTATTTTTCCCTCTTTATACAGGGCTGTGAAGGGGGTCCCCATCCTGACAAAGAAGCAATCTGAGGCTGCAGTTTTGAGAATGAGCTGCCAACCCTTTTTGTAAAAAAAATTAAAACCCATACATAGAAAGATGTGATGTATAAAGTTTTTTCTTTAAGTATAATAAATTATCAAGAATAATTTACCTACATTTGATTGATTTGATTTGAAAATAGATAAATGAATACCCATACATAGAAAGATGTGATGTATAAAGTTTTTTCTTTAAGTATAATAAATTATCAAGAATGATTACCTACATTTGATTGATTGATTTGTATTACTGTTAATACACTAGAGGTGAGGCGATATACCTTAACTTTAGTGAGTGGCCCAACCTTTCGCATATTTTTCTGTATGTGGCCCTCAGTGAAAAAAGTTTGGACACCCCTGGCTTAGACCTTAACCAAGCCTTTTCTTGAAAAGGACTTTCTTTAAAGCACTGACTTCGGTTACTTAACCCTGAGTTGATTCACTATGCCCTGCTGGTTTTCACTTACTCGGCCCTTAACCGATTCGCTATGTCTCCAGATCTTAACAAAAATCGTCAAATGGGCTATATACCCTTACGTCATAGGCTAACTAACTACGAGCGTAACAAGAGACACCTACGTGAAAACAGCAAGGCACCTATCCGAAGTACAATGTCCACACACATTTATATTTAAAATGTAACACCCACACATGGTTAATAGCATGCAGGGTTAATGGAACAAAAGAAAGTGTGAACTCACCCTGCTTGTGACAAAACAACGCCTCGTGGTTTTAGAGTGATTATTTTATCAATTTGGGTTGTTTTAACATTAAAATGCACAGCTATTTTCAGGATCCGCCGGCTGCCGTCAAACACACAAATCTAACATTGCCTAGTTTAACTAGTGAAGAATCTTTGTCATAACAGGCATCTTCGTACCGATTGATTTGAGCTCTAGTGTGTCGAATGGCTGCAAGCGTCTCCAGGAAACAGCCGGTTGGTTTTCTCTCCTCGGTCAGCGGGATCACGTCGGGGAACTCACCAGATTGTAAACTGTGTTCGTTATTCTCCCGTCCAGGAGAGAAGCTTTAAAAGGAGACTAAATGGAGTCTCTGTGAAAGTTCAATTGGGTACTTTAATTAAAAAAGGCGCGGGTTGGTCACAAGCATGATATTGTTCAGTCAGACAAACAGCTGTGATCCGCTCCTCGTTAGGAAAGAGAAGAGGTGGATCTCTCCTCCGGTGCTGTTATATATCCTCTGCTGGCTCCTCCCCGCCTGCCGGCTCGCCTCGTCTCCAATGTCCGTTGTTGCATTTAAACAGAGGATTGGTTCTTTTCACATTCAATATATGCTTAACACGCCTTTTCTCCTCATATTCTCTTTCATGGTTTTTCATTTAACACATTCTAAACGCTATAATCAATACTCTAAAAAATACTTCTCGGCTCGTTTGGTTTCCGGTCATTCCGGAAGTTGTCACATGCTACTCTCGTCCGTAAACAATAATGTATTCAAATAAACTGTACCTTCATTTAATATTCAGCATGGTAGTATCTCGACATCTATAGTTGTAGTGTTAAATCAGTAGGCTTCGGTTTGCACCACTCCATATCATTTCGCTACTAAATTCACCTCTTTAGGAAATCGTATATTAGCCACATGCTAAATGCTAACCATAGATGAAGGATTTTCAGAATAAAAGCTTAACTGCTTGTGCACAAGAATTTCTGGTTTTTCAGTATAAAAGAGCATTAAAACTGACGGCATGTTTAAACTACATTTCCCCATTAAAACATTGATTTTAATTTCTAACATACTTCAGAATCTTAAAATCTCTTAACGTTTGTATGCAATTGTGCTAAATTCAACACTGGAATCAAGCAAATATTAATATGTTTGCATGACATTAGTTATTTATATTTTGATATCACTTAACTATACGTTTAATACATTTAAGTCAAGCTAAGGTACATTTCATTGTAGGTAGTTCTTACCTGTGAGGCCTCCTCCAAACAGCACAATAACCAGACTATATTATTAAAACTAAGTACCAGTTCTAGATCCTTGACTTTAGACAAACAATTCAAAAGACAACATGTATTTAAAGACCAATCTTTATTTGAATGTGCTTCTTAACCTGATATATTAGTTATACAGTAATAGTATTGACAATCTAAAAACACTGAGCAACTCAACAGTCAACTTTATATTTCTTATTGTCTAAAGCAGGGGTGAGGAACCTTCTGCCTCCGGGCCGTATACAGCCCGCGAGACCATTTGGTACGGCCCTCGAGGTAATTTATAAACATACGCAAAAAATAAAAGAAATCTAGACCGCAACAAAAATTAAAAAAGTGAGTGCCTGTTTTTCCTGGCCAAGGTCAGGGTCCTTGAACACATCACGAGCCTAACGTGTCATCACGTGGTATATGTCTCGTCTGACAGGGGTGCAATTCTGATGGAGAGCACCAGAACGTCGCTCCGCCACTTCCACAAATTGCAGTAGGCTACCCATAAGGAGCCGTACACGTGCCGCAGTTTTTGCGTGGCCGTGATCTGTTGATCTGTCATACTGATCATACAGTCAATAGCTTTGTTGTTATTAGCATCTGGTTAGCTAGCTATGCTTACGAATATAAGAAGCTTTTTCTACAACCAGTGAGGTAAAGGCACATCTTTATATGATCATTATAGTTATAAAAAAATAAGAGAATAAAGTAAACAGGTATAAAATATTATATGGCAGTAAAAAGCTATTATTAATAAACAAGAATACAGTTTGAAAGGGGAGTGATTTGTAAAATATCCATAAAGAAAAATAAAATCTGTTTACAGTAGTTCTGTTTGATATGGGTGTTGAGAGATGTATCCATAGATCTCTTAATGTTGCACCAAAGTGCACCAGATTGATGCTTTTAACTTCAATATTTAAAAACAAATCTTCCCGGGAGAGCATGCCCCCAGACCGCCCTAGAGGAGGTTAGGTGTGTGTGTGTGTGTCGTCGTCCCCCCCCCCCCCCCCCCCCCCCACTTAAATCATGTTCACATGGATAGGAAACTAAATACATTTTCACACATCTTGTGTCCATATATTTCTGTTTTGGTGGTCATGCCACAACCGTGCACGTGCATGCGCGAGTCATGGTAAGATATCTGGATTAAGAGGTTGCTTTTTCTTTGCACAGCATGAAAGAAAGGCAAAATTAATGGGCTGTGATTTTAGTATTTTTAAGCAGAGGTCAATCATTTGTACGGCCCTCGGAGGATGTTGGAAAAATTGAAATGGCCCTTGAGAGGAAAAAGGTTCTCCACCCCTGGTCTAAAGCATTTATTATTTTCATTTTCCCCCTCTCATATTCAGTGTGGACGGATTGAGACAGCGTGGTGTCCATAGAGCTGCAGAGACTTCAGGGAGAAACCTCCGTGTGATGGACGTCCTGTCTGTTGGTTTGGAGAGGACTGAGGGTCTTTCCTCAGCATGGAGGACCAGGCCTGATGGAGGAGCCCATGCTGGGCAAAGCTGATACCAACTGCACAGGCCTAGTCTGTCACGTTATTTGAGTAAATGTGTTTACTTATACATTTAATAGGTTTACACCTTCTGTCCGTATGTGCTTTTTATTTAAAATATTAGATTAACTTTTGGTTCACATTTCAATAAATTGTATTTGTATTTGGACTCCTTTCGTCCATTATTCTTACTGAAAATGTTAGATTACACATTCACATCTGACTGAAGAATGGCCCCATTTATTTGTGACGTTGCAAACTCTGTGGTACAATGTACAAGTGATGTGAAGCTCATAAAGCAAGGCAAATAGAAATAATCGGCGGATGGAGTGTAGATGTGGAAATAGGTGCATTCCATCAGCTGACTGTTTTTACAATAAAAGTAGTTTCTTAGTGAATTTCCTGTACTGGTCTTAAAATCTCATAGCGTCAGCTTTTAATTTTCCTCTTGGATGTTCTTCTTGACCCTCAGAGAAGGAGAAAATGTTGTGTCTTTCAGGCATGTCTTTTCCTAACAAAAATGACAGGAAACATAAAACATATTATTGCAGAACAAGTGCGTTATTTATGAAAGCGGTGTGTTTGTGTGTTTAGGGGCTGTAGATATAATTATTTTGTAATTTTAAAGTTTTTTTTTTATTTCAACAGTGAGCTACAAAGACATCAGATTATGAATGAACAGTATGAAGTTCATCAACATTGAAATATATCTTATCAAAATAATATTTAACTGTTATCAAAACGTAATGCAACTGTAGAAGCTTGCTCTGTTGTCTCACTGAAAGAATAACTTTTATCACGTTTTTTACAGACAATATTGAGAGATAAATAGTATCAGTTTAACACTATGTGTTAAATATCTTTGCCTTCAATACATTAAATTAGAAAGCTGACAAAATCACATTGCTTGTTAACATCTAAATGTAACTTTTTGCATGGAAAAAACCCTCAACTTCACTGATATGTAGGTGATCTAGTATTGTTTAATGGAATGTATATCAGTGTATTAAAGTACATTTTTTATTATTTATTTAAACCAATATCTTTCTTGATTATTTGTACAGTATGAAAAAAAGAGTCTTTGTACCTGTGCTGAAGTTCACTGCTGTGAGGAGTCCAGTTCTGTCTCTCACTCTCTGGTCCAGCCTGTCTGCATCACCTGGACACCTTAAACAAACAGATATATATGTAAAGTACCATGTGTACAAACAATATAACTGATTCTCTTCTGTTGAACAGGTTGGCTTGTGTATTGTCCGAGTCAGGGTCCTTTTTATTCTACTGTAACTTTGGAAGTTGTGTTACCAATGCTTACTGTTTATTTGATACCAATTTGGTAATACAATTCATAAAAACAACAAGGTTGGGTTTGTTCTTCAGATGTTAACGTGTAGGCTCAATAATGAACTCCAGCTAAACCAACCATATTGTCTGTATCTAAGTAATCATCTTGAAATATGACATTAATAATTGTAATATACATACATCTTATTGTGAGGTTGATTTCACATACACTACTTTGACATTAGCTTGTCTACATACTTGAGCATAGCCAATTTAAATGAACCTTAGCAATGCATACAGTTCCTACCTACATAATAATCATCTCTCTAAGTTACAAGGATGACCTTATTTTATCAACCTCAAACAGAAGCCGTTTGTTCAACAGTATTATCCCACTTAACGCTTAACACTTGTCTATTTCGTTTTAACCTTTATAAATATAGTCTATGATTTTAACTTGGAGGCTACTACTAGCATCGTTAGTACCGATGTAGCTACCACTCTCTTACACGCTAACCCAAGCCTTAACATTAATTACGTAGCTGATTAAAATCATTAACACATAAATAAGTACTCGAATTTCACTTACCGCAAAACCGCATTCATGCACCTTCTGTTTCAACCGCAGAGCGAGTCACAATAGTCCGATATATAAGCATGAAGAACAAACAAACACGGCCGGGGGCAAGTTGTGTTCCCTGGATGAGCTGAACAGGCAGAGTGCCTGTAGCTTCACGGAGCAGCTAGCAGAGAGACAAGAAGCTAACAGCAGCAGTCACTTCACAGAGCCGTCACTCAATGTGACCACGCCCTAATTTATTCAAAAACTTTAAGACCTAATATAAATAAAAGGGTCGTGTTAGAAAACAATTCACTCACAGATCCATAATCATGAAGGGGGAATCTAACTATATTCATAATAATATTTATTGCATCAATGGGTAGAAACATGTTTTTTTCTGCTGTAAAGTTGGGCATGTTAACATGGGGGTATATGGAAATTGGTCCTTTCTGCAGTCAGTCCCTATCGGCCAATATATGAACTGCAGTGTGTGCCACTTCCGTATTGGCGTCCCGGCTCTCCCACAGAGTTTGCCGCTTGGTTGTAGCCTACAGTGTGTAGGTATGTGTGTTGTACAGTGCGTAGATGCGGCGGACAGACGGGTCTCAGTTGGTTTGGTGTCCTATGCTGGTAACACTTTACAATAAGATACACAAAATGTGCTTAGTTACTCATGGGCGCGGGAAGGGGGGTGCTGAGGGCGCTGCAGCACCCCTTAGCGGCAGGCAGGGGGTGCGGAGCTCCCCTGTCTGAATTATTATTTGACGGTTATTGCTGCTCCCGCTGTGCATAATCTGTGTAATATGTAGCCAATAAATTCCACATTGTTGGTAAAATGATATTTTGGGCTGCCCCGAATGTTTTTTCTGTAGCCCCGGACAATTCTACCTCAATAATATAATACATTAACCGTGCTTTACGTGAACCTCATCAAGACACGGACGGCAGGACTGTAATTTCCCGTGTTCAGTGAATGCAACAGAGGCATGATGGAAATAAAAGTGTGCTTGTGTCATTCAAGCTCGCGGCTCTGTGTGTGTGCGGATTAGCGCATCTAGTGTGTGTGAGAGAGGGGGAGAGAGAGAGGGACCGGTGCCAGCAGCAGGGACCGTGTTGTTAGCATCTGGTTAGCTAGCTGCACTAACGGACATACGGAGCTGTTTGTTCCACAACAAGCTGGAGGAGAGCTCTCCTCTCAGACTGAGAGGCTCAGGTGAGCTAAAGGACTCTCTGAGTGTTTAGATAGTTAACTTTAGTCTAAGTTATCTCAGTGGGTCTCAAACGGTTTGGTCAAAAATTATTAAAAAGATTATTTCCGCGGCACACCTTCAAATGATCATTATAGTTATAAAAAAAATAAGAGAATAAAGGAAAAACAAGTATGAAATACTATATGGCAGTAAAACAAGAATACAGTTTGAAAGGGGAGTGATTTGTAAAATATCCATAAAGAAAAAGAACATCTGCTTACAGTTGTGTTTCATCTGGGTGTTGAGAGATGTATCCATAGATCTCTTAATGTTGCTCTGAAAGTGCACCAGATTGATGCTTTTAACTTCAATATTTAAAAAAAATCTTCCCGGGGGAGCATCCCCCCGGACCCCCCTAGAGGAGGTGAGGTCCGCTCCCCACTCGTAAAAAATAGCACTTTACCCCTGCCTATATGCCGTGAGCTGATTATCGAGCCTTCATTGTAACAGTCGCGGGTTTACTGTGTGTTTGCGTGTGGGGAGTTTTTTTGTGCGTGCTCTATAGTGCCCGTAATAGTGTTCACTGGAGTCCAGCACCTCAGCACCCCCACTCAAAATACCTTCCCGCGCCTCTGTAGTTACTGCTTGGTTACTGAGGAACGACTAGATAGTTAATGGTTAGTTAATGAGTAGTTCCTCAGTGACTGCGATTGAAGAATTGATGGTTAGTTAATATATATATATACGCATATATATATACATATATATATATATATATATATATACCAACATATACAACATATACTGAGCAATCTGATGCCACTAAATGTTTTTAAAGCTTGGTTGGATGCTACTCAATCGGAAGCTGTTGGTACCTGTTCATGTGGATAGTTATGTAAATTGTAATCCCTGTAATGATGCTGTAAAATGTCCTTTTGTTGTTCTGTTTATGTTTTTTATGTTTCATGTGGAACCTACTTGAGCAGGTCTCCCTTGAAAAAGAGATCAATGATCTCAATGGGATACACCCGGATAAATAAAGGTTTGAAATGAAATGACATATATATATATATATATATTTTATATTACCAAGCGGTTTCATGTACAACCCACACAAGTATCATGCTAAATTAAGCTCTGTTGCTTGGATATCACTAGATCCTGTTACATCAGCGTAATATAAAAGTACATAACGATTTATGTGTAAATTAGCTAGCCGCTAGCTGCTAACTGCCGCGGCCGCCTCGTTAATATCAAAATCCATCATATAACAATCCAGTACCATCCTGTCATGAACGCGCTGTGCTGTTACGTGTACAAATTGACGTGCTTAATATGAACGAGCATTTTGGGGGGCAAAAGTTGCGCATGCTCTATGAGTGCACATACGGGTACTTCTCAGGCATGAGTGAAGTTTCGCTCTCTCAAAAGTTGGTCCATTTTATCTTCATGCGCCAATAAGCAGCTCTCATAGGAATTAATGAGGCCCCACCTCCCACGCTTTATCCAGTTCTTATTATACATCGATGCTCCCAAGACTTTACCCATTTCCTCTTTTCGTTCGGGTTCACCTTGCGCTTTATCAGTTGAATCACTTTGAACATTCGTTTGAGATGTTGACGGGTTGGCCGAACCTTTTATCCCACAGTCAAACAACTTAATTTGCTTCATAATTTTTGTAAAACAAACACACGGCGAACGCGAGTAAACATGCACCAATGCACGTGCAACTTAAGTATCAGGTTCCGACTGGTCATAACAATAATTAAATATCACTCTTAATACAACAAATAATTAACATTTATTTATTTTGGGGTGCACATTTTGCTGTTTGCTTATTTCTTTATGTTAAAAACGGGTTGCCACTGATGGCAACCAAAGGCCAAGAAGTGGTTGAAATTTTTTCTGAATGGTTGCCAATGGCAACCTGGCAACCGTTACTGTCGAGCCCTGTGGTACTGTTAAAACATTCTGCTTCTTGTGGCACAAAATGATATGTTGACAATGTTTTATTTTACCCTGGCAAACTGTTGTCCATTCTTGGAGTGCTCACTTTTTTAACATTTGGAATGTCTCACACCTGCATACAACACACAAATGAGTAACTGAAATAAAAATAAATTCACTTAAATAAAAAATAAATGCCACAATAAATCCAACTGACTAAGGTACATTATATTGTTGACCGTCCTTTAACTCTCACATTAGGATTTACATTGGGGCACAATAAACCAACTCCTCTTTGCACCTATCTGCATGGCCGTATCCATCATTGAGGTCACCGAGGTCCGGACCTCGGTAACTTTTTCTGAACTGTGTATAACAAAACTTGTGAATTAATTGCACTAAACGGGGTTCTTTGTAGTACTTCCATTTACTGACAATGGGGGCGCTGCATAACTACGTAGCCTCGGTTAAAGCAAACAGAAGAAGACGACATGTATCAACAAACCACCGCAGTCCGGGCCCTTTCTCATTTCATCAAATCCCCCTCCTCGACTTCTCGACTCCTCGGTCCTCCGGTAGTGACCCGGAAATGAATTTTAGCGCGCCATGTTGAAGGACATCTCATTTCTCTAAATGCACTTCGAGGACCGAGGATCGAGCGTCGAGGAGGCTCTCCGGAGGAGCTATAACCGAGGATACACTGATGGGTCCTCCACGGTCCTCCACGGCTCCTTCGTGGATGCATTTCCGGGAACAGAGATGTTTCAAAGAGTTGTGACGCACGGCCAGACTTATCTCAGTCTCCAGTCTCTGATAGTGTTACGTTATTATGAGAGTGCTCTGTTTGATTCTGAAATTGTATATATTTATATAAATATATTAATGCTGTCAAAATTATCGCGTTAACGGCTGTAATACATTTTTGGAATTAATTGCGTTAAAATATTTAACGCATTTAACGCATACTGCAGAATGGCCCGCCCCATACATCCCACCAGTGGCAAAGCTAGGGTATGGCTGGGGAAGGCGACACCCATACCAAGAAATGGCTTAGCCCCACCATGAAAAATGATGTTAAAGTAAGCTAAATAAAGTCCGCCAACTCGCGCCGAGAATTGCATAGACAGCAGTTAGTAAGATTGATTTCAGTAGCCACTTGTCTGGAAATACTGAAGACCAGAAACGGTTTTGAAAACTTTTGTCACGTAGTGATCGTCTTCTCAATAGAACATCTTTGATAATGTCTTCTGGCCAATCATTACATTACATTGCATGTAACTTGTTAGACGCTTTTATCCAAAGCGACTTACATACTCAATACTGTGGACAATCCCCACAGGAGCAATTTGAGGTGAAGTGTCTTCACGTCTTCAGAATCCCCAGCTATCGTTTAGGACTACACCATGTGCTCTGTTTGACAAACCCCAAGATTAGTTCACAAGCTCTGTGATTGGTTCACCTCCAACTGCATTCCATATGAAAAAAAATGTTTCGTAAAAGATAAAATCATACTTTATTCAGCAGTGCTTGCTTTACTCTTTGAAAGTCATCACACGAATGCATTGTAATAAATGGTTCGGCTGCATTAAATATATTACACATCTGTCGTAGTTCTTTATTTTTATTTATCTACAGAGATCGGGCTCAGAATAGACCGGAAACTATTCTTTTACCGTTCAGTTTGAATTTCACAATAAAGTTAGTAGTAATATTTTGTTTTGATATTCTTGTTTTTTATTAACTACTAGACCGCTGGGTCATGTTAAGACCATCTTTTCTGTGTTGCTGTGGGTTTTTTCCATTGCTTTTGTGTTACAAATATCAAAACAATAACTAAATATATCCGTCGTAAACTAAACCAGAAACAGCAGTATATTTTATTTTGTTAACACTGTAAACTTGACAGCTTTTTAACCCAAACCACCTACTGGTTAAAGCACGTTATTACACGTTTAGAGTAATGCAATGCAGGTAGATTGTGTTGCTTTTTAATGACTGTTTAAAATGCCTTTTTCTTAATGTCTTTTATTATTATTAAGCCTAAAACATGCACTTGTCAAGGTTCAGAGGCAAATTTTGCAAATATGGCAGTAGCCATCGATCATCTTAAGATAAGATATACCTTATTGATCCCAAGTTGGAAACATTTGCGTTACATCAGCATGTGTAACAGTTGTAAATATGCAGTGGTGTTTATTTGTAAATCATTTAGTATAATCACACAAATTCTGTGTTTTATATTGAATAATTCTGTGTTCTTTATTTATTGATTGCTTAATACCTGACAAGGCCGGAGATGAAATATCTATATACATCCTATAAGAGTATAATACATATGTATAATATTAGTTAAAATAAGTGCTTCAACATAGTTAACATTGCTGGAGGTATGCACAAATAATGATAGATGTCTTGTAATGCACTATTGAGGAACCTGCGACACAAGTTTTTCATTCATTGCATAACTACACCGTTTGTGAATATGATATGTCAATAAACCTTAGGAAATCTTGAAATCTTGAAACAGATGTGCAAAATAGTCATTATATACAGTCTTTAATTAACTATTGGTAGAGAATAACGAGTAATGAATATACTTTATAGGGATCCTATTAATATCTAACAATAAAAATAATGAAATTCAATAACATGCTTTAACCACCAGGTGTCCCTTTATATCAGGAGTGCACCTTTATGGTGTAAATACAGCCTATCTACCAATTGGATCAAATATAAAAGTCAGCCGAATTAGTGTTGATCCTGCAAAGAGACGTATTGTGTGAAAAGAAATGTAAGATGTTGTTTTATTGCTGATATATTTATGATCCACGTCCCGTTTTCAGTGTTGGCGGCAATTCCTCATGTTTGTCTAGAAGTCTTCTCATCAGGGCTCTATAAATAGAGAACTACGGCAGATATGTAATATTTAATGCAGCCGAACCGTGTATTACAATGCCGTTATGTGATGACTTTCAAAGAGAAAAGCAAGCACACTCGGAATAAAGTATTATTTTTTTATGTTTTCGGTCTATTTGTTAATGACGATGTGATGTGAGATGTGAGACTGGAATTGCACAGGGG